>NC_077227.1:745590322-745946156 GCF_027887165.1 Monodelphis domestica | reverse complement strand
TATGTCTTTCAAAGTAATAAATATTTCATAAATAATAAATAAGGATTATTTGGGCAACTAAATAGCACAGAGGATATTGAACCAGGCCTTGAGATTAGAAGACTCATCTTCCTAAATTCAGGTCTGGTCTCAGACACTTAACAGTCTGTGTAAACCTGGGCAAGTCACTTAATCCTTTTTACCTGAATTTCTTCATCTACAAAAGAGCTAGAAAAGAAAATGGACAAACATTCCAACATCTTTTTATATATATAATTTTATTTTTATTTTCATGCAAAATGCCCTTCCATAGAAGGTCATTATTATAATACTATGTTCATACAAAATCAAAACTCCAAGATAAAACTATAAATACACGGATGTGAAAGATAGTATTCTTTGATCAGCATCCATCTAATTCTAACACTTCTTTCTCTGGAGGTGTATTCCACTATCTTTGCCAAGAAAACCCAAAGGAAGTGTCAGAAATAAATGAAAAAGCACTAAACAACAAATACAAAAGACAATCTTTTAAGATCCTTATGGTTGTTAATCTATTTTATTTTTGGCTTTTATATTTTGCAACATACTTATTTCTTGATCCCTGTCTCTTACTTCATCATGTCCAAATTGAACTCTCTTAAAAGATAATGGGTAACCAAAGAATAATCACTAATTCATCAATGACAGACAGTTTCCTAATTTGGGACCTTCCTCCAGCAAAACAGGTCCCAAACCATCTACAATTTATCAAGTTATTTTAAAAAAATATTAATAATCCTACATTCAGATTCCTATAGTAATACAGTCATCAAATTTTTTCACATGTATACATACACATATATATTTACATATACACATATATGTGCAGATCTAAAATTATGTCAACCATGTTTCTATTTATCAGCTCTTTCTCTGGAAAGGAAAATTCAGTTATTTTCCAGACAACATTTCTGGTACTGTGTTTAATGTTGGCTTAGTTCTGTTCATTTTCCTCTTCTTAATTGCATGTAGGTAGGTCTTTCTCTGTTTTGTCTTGTTTTTTAACTAACTTGGTCATCACTTCTTAACATGCAGTAGTATTTAATAGCAATGCAATGATCCAGGACAATCCTGAGGGACTTATGAGAAAGAATGCTTTTCACATGCAGAGAAAGAACCATGGGAGTAGAAACACAGAACAAAAAAACATTTGATTCATCATTTGTTTTTATGGGTATAGGATGTGGGGTTTTGGTTTTTAAAAGTTTAATCTATTTAAAAAATAAATCATATGTAAATAGGTATTGGGTGATTCTACATGTATAAACTAGTGGAATTGCTTGTCAGATATAGGAGGGGGGGAGGAAAAAGAGGAGGGAAGGAACACAAATCATGTAACCATGGTAAAATACTTAAAAAAAAACATGCAGTAGTATTCTTTTTTTAATTGAAAATTTTTATTTAATTAATTAATTTAGAATACTTTTCCATGGTTACATGATACATATTATTTCCCTCCCCTACACCCCAGTCAAGGAACAATTCAACTGTGCTTTATGTGTGTCACTGATCAAGACCCATTTCCATATTATGAATATTTGCATTAGGGTGATTATTTAGAGTTTACATTCCCAATCATATCACCATTGATCCATGTGATCAAGCAATGGTTTTTCTTCTGTGTTTCTACTTCCCCAGTTATTTCTCTGGGTGTGAATAATGTTCTTTCTCTTAAGTCCCTCAGAATTGTCCTGGATCACTGCATTGCTGCTGGTAGAGGAGTCCATTACATTCCATTGGACTACAGTGTATCTATCTCTGTGTACAATGTTCTCCTGGTTCTGCTCCTTTCACTCTGCATCAGTTCATGGAGGTCCCTCCAGTTCACATGGAATTCCTCCAGTTCATTATTCCTTTGGGCACAATAGTATTCCATCACCAACAGATACCACAATTTGTTCAGCCATTCCCCAATTGGAGGGAATCCCCTCATTTTCCATTTTTTGCTACCACAAAGAGGTATAATATATATTTTATATAATGCATATAATTATATAATTATATAATATAATGATAACAAATATATTAATATTTTGTAGAAGTCTTTTTCCTTATTATTTCTTTGGGGTACAAATCAAAGGACAGACAATCTTTTTCCCCCTTTGGGCATAATTCCAAATTGACATTCTGAATGGTTAGATCAGTTCACAACTCCACCAGCGATTCATTAATGTCCTAATTTTGCCACGTCCTCTCCAACGTCTATTACTTTCCTTTGCTGTCATTTAGCTAACCCATGAGGTAGAATTCTATCACAATCATATTCACAATTTGTTTAGTCACTCCCCTATTGAAGGATATTCCTGAAGAATTTTTAATTTTTTACCACAACAAAGAGAGTTTCTATAAATATTTAAGAAAATGTAAGTTTTCCTTTTTCCCTGACTACCATGGCAAATAAACTTAATAGTGGTATTGCTTTGTTAGTAACTAATTGCTAAAATGGGCACAGAGTCATATCAAGTTAACTGATTTTCCTATGTCTTTGGAGAATTGTCACAAGCCCTTTTTGACTCTAGGTCTTCCATATTATAAATATCAAATTCTGTATACAATGCAAAGCTTACAAACTGAAGATGAAAACAATTCATTACATATCCTGTATAGAAGAGGGTTTATGGTGACATGAGAAGTCACATTTGGTCATTAGAATTTAGAAAGGACATTGAGGACATGTCTTGAGCATCCAGAGAAGATACAGCAGGATAAAGAAGGGGCCAACCCCATAAATCAATACCTTCTTAATCTAGAATTTCTTTGCTTTTTACTTCTATGAGGGACACTCTAGGGGGTTCTGCTCAAAGTGTTTGGGGATTTCCTTTTATTATCTTTATAGAGACACAAACCCATATAGTATACATTTGTGTGTGTCTTTGTGTCTATCGACTGTGGCATCTGCTCATCTACCATCCCTTGTTCTTGCTTTGACTCGCCAATCTTCTTTTTAATTTTTGTGGTATCCCCTATTACATTGTTGTAACATGTAAATTGTCATTATTAGTATGTGACAGACTTTGTATACTCTCCATGTGTCCACCAGGAGTTTTCTGGTTCAAGTAAATAGTCCAAAATAAATCCCCCAAATGAAACATAAAAGAGAAGGCATTAGAATAATCTCTTATGCTTATGTGGGCAAGACCATGCAAATTACCACAAAAATGTCTGGCAAAGGGGACCAATTCTTTGTGTTTGTACATTCTGTTTTATGAATACTTCTCTCTTGAAGCAGCTAGCTAACTCTTCTGTGCAAAAGATAGTGGCAGCAGGCTAATCCTTTCTAGCAGCATGGAGCACTTTCAAGGTCAGCCAAACTTGATAACAATGACAACAGGGGTAAAATTGTGAGATGAGCCAAGCTCAAGGTTCGAGTATCTTTCTTTATAGAACAAAAGCAATTTTCTTCCCTTGAATGAGATTATTTGATGGATTCACTCTTGTAGGATACAGGCTTGAGTTCTTTCATATTTAATTTCTCATATTGCTTCTTTTTTATGTGTGGATGTGCTAGTCCATGTACATTTTCCCCACAGTCCCCTGGCAACAAGGAAAGCAGACACTCTCCAAGTTAACAGAAATATAGCAATAGAGTAAGTTAAACCAATCTCAGAAAGTTGTAACAATGGATAGAACATTTATGTGGCAAAGTAGATAGAACTCTAAGCCTGGAGTCAAGAAAATCTGGGTGGAAATTTGGCCAGACATATTGACTAGTTGTGTGACCCTAGGCATGTCACTTGACCTCATTTTCTTTGTATGTATGTCATGGATAATAATAACAACTGTTTCCCAGAGATATTGTATCATTGACTGAGGTAATATTTGTAAAGCTTTTAGCACAGTGCCTGGCACATATTGGAGGTATATATTTATTATTGTTATTGTTGTTGTTATTATTATTACTATTATACAGATATAACTTAGCCAGACAATATGATAGTTAACAACTGGCAATAAAATTTAGTAACGACCTAGCTAATTGTGAAGGATCCAGAGGAGAGAGCAGGATGGAAAAGGAGATCATCGCTAAAATATGTGACTGGCAATTCCTCAAAGAAACTGGAGAAAAAAATCAAAGAGAGAGAGGTAATAGGGTCAGTTAGTAATGGAAGAGGAACAAAATGACATCACTACTGGTGATGTTTTTTGACACATGTTTAAATTAGACTGAAGTGTGAAAGAGTTGCAAAAATTATCATCCTCATTCTCTCTTCTAGAATCATTGCATCTAATGGCACCTAAACCACTTAGTGAATTCACACCCTCAGAAACTCAATAAGCCAGGAATCTGTGAACTCTTTTGATGAGTATTCACACACCCCCCAGAAGGTGAGAACTGGTTCCTACAAACACTGCCCCCAGGGCAGTACTAAAAAATTTGGAATCTGTGGTTGTCCCCTGTGGAAAGGGAGGGAAAAAGAAGCCACTAGAAAAGGCTCTGAATTTCTGGGGCTGAAGGAAGTCAACTCCAAGGATTTGGACTTCAAGAAGGAAGTCAACTTGAGGAAGAAGGTCTGCTCAAGGAAGAAAGTCTGCCTCAGGAGTCACCTTCAGCTCAAGTCATTGTCTTAACCTGCCTCTTGGAGGGAACTTGGGGGACTGGATAGCTGGCTTTCCCTTCCTGTCTTCTGGAGAGAGTTTCATTCTGGTTGAAGGCATAAGGGGGGGGGGAGGATTATTTATATAAAGATTGGATTGGATTATTTAAGACAGGGTCACCAGGAATTTATATTAATTCCAAATATTTTTATTTACAATTTATTTACAAAATATCGAAAAAGTGAAGTAATAAAATCAAAGAAAGGATAGGGTAAGATATCTAGGATGGGGGAGGGAAAGTAATACATAGACAGAACATATAAATATTGAATTTATTTTAACATAGAAGGGATGAAGGAAATGGAAAGGGGAAAATGGGGAGATCTAAATTCTTTAACCCACTATAGAAATCCTACCTGACTTATTCTAAACTCTAAGTTATACAAAGCAAGTCCAACAGGGAATGAGATTAGTTTCTCACAAAGAGTCCTTGATGAACCAGAAACAGAAGTCCAGCTGATGTCTTCAGATGTCTCAGCAGGAAGTCTAGAGTTATTCTTCTTCACCACAGCTAGAAGATCCTCCAGGCCTGTTGTTTGATGGATAGGCTCAAGAAGATTCAAACTTACACCTGTCTCCTCCTTCAACAAGGTCCAAAGAGACATTTGGGGAACTGCCTTTTCAACAGTTTAGTATCCTGACAGCCCTGGGAGAATTCTGAGTCTCATGCCCTGTCATTCATTCCTTGAATAAGTTATATTTTTCTTTACTACAGCACTAAGTAATTTCCTCCTGGCCTGTGGCTCAGCTTGGGGCAGAGAGAGTTAGTCCTTAGGCCTCAGCAAAGCCAAGGACCTGCAGAAGTGTCTCTCAAGAATCTAGTCTCTTCAGAAAATACAATATGAAAAGAGTCATCCTTTCACTCACCATGTCTCAGTTCCAGTCAGCAGATTCTTCACCAGGCTCCACTCCAAAGAAAGAAAGAACTATCTCTCACAGGAAGCTATTATTCCTTTTAAAGACACTTTCTTTTGTGTCACTTCCTGTGTCTTCCTCCACTTTTTACATGGAGAAATCAGTCTAAAACCTTGCTTAGACTGCCCAGGAGGCAGTCAGTCTATTCTGATTCATCACCCACTATTGCACATATGGGTCACAGCCCTCCCCCCAATCAAGTGTGTATGGGGATTTTACACCTTTGGTGATTAAATCTAAAAATGGGCAGGGGTTACAATTTAATCCTCATAATCAGGGGAGAGTTAAATTTAATCTTCAGAATTGTTAGCAAGTCCTGGCTGAGTAAGTTAAAGTCTTCTCTACACTTTTGTGTTTCTCTACTTTCACTCTCTCCATCTTTTTTTTTTTTTTTGTAAATAAAAGCTATTAAAGGTCACTTTGACTTTCAGCAATAATACATTGAATCATATATTTTTAGTCAAACCCTTAATTTTAACCCTTACAATACTAAGGATGATGGTAAGAGTTTATCGTCAATTAGCTATGCAAGAAAGAGGTAGTGGCACTCAGCCCCAGCTTTGTCATTCTGTCTTAATTGTGAACATGTATTTATCTACAGAAAGTTCAATACAATGCCTATAGGACGTTATAATATATAGAATGCATAGGAAGGAGGAAATCATGTCATTGGGAATCCAGGTCTGATATGACAGTAAACATGAACATTCAAGCTGAGTGATGTTGATTTCATCTATGTGTGCTCTCTGCAAATATTCAGAATGCTACAGAAGGTGCCAGAAGTAGGAACCCTCTCTCCTACTGAAAGTGTGTGTGGGGGGAATAAAAACAACAACAAAAGCTTCAACAAAGAATCTTAACATATCTCATAAGAAGAAAGACATTCAGGAGATTACCTAGCATAGTCATCTCCATTAATCATTTTGATAGATTTACGTTCTTATCACTGCCTTACTCCCTCTTACAGTACAAATCATATTCACTATATTTTCATGCTCTCATTGTTGTTCTCATGTTTCCATGAATCCAGTATTCAGGATGGTCCCAAATACTCTGTTTTTGTTTTTGTTTTAATTCTTGTGGATGCAAATGAAGTAAATACCTGTTCATCTAAAATGCTTCATTTTCTCTACACAGTCAGATCACAAAACTGTAACTAGTGTGGGTGACTAGGACTTTGTTCCAAGGCATCAAACTATCGACAGTATGGTGTAATGTGGTCTTTTCAATGCTCAAAAGTCTTTGAAGTGCCCAGTTAATAGATCTCAAGAATGAAACAATGAACAACAATGTAACATACAAGAGGGAGTTTATTAAACAAACTGCAGTTTGGGCTTAGCACTCCAAAAATGTCTGGAGCCCCAAGTCTGGGAATTGCAGGCTTTTTTTTTTTTCCTGGAGTGGTACGGGGAGTGTACATGAATTCCTGGGGTGGGAGTAGTGAAGAGGAACTTGACAGGTACTCCTGGAACTGGGGTGTTATCAGTTCCTGGCATATGTCAAGAAGGGGAGTGACAGGAAATTATGGGGTTGGGGATCAGTGGGCTCCTGGCATATATGAGTGTGTGATGACTTGACTGCAGGGTTTCTATGGGTAGAGGGTCAGGGAAAGAAGAAAATAGGTTCCAGGGCTGGTCCTTCAACTTGTGTAGAAGAAATAATCAAGTAAACAAGAATTTGCCACATCCTGTCTGTATATTAAAATCTGTGTCAGTCATTGAACAAAAAGCAGAGAGGGGGAAATGAAACGTTTTATGTCATTAAAAAGTTAACTTTCCACTCATTCCAGTTCAGTCATCATTTACCAAGGGCTTATTCATTGTGCTAAGCTCTGTTGATACAGTTGTTCTAAATAAAGTTTGCCTCTGCCTTCAAGGAGTTCACAGTCTAATGAAGGGGAGAACAATAGACAAAAGGAGGGACAACAAGTGATTTTCTTGGAGGAAAGCCAAGTAGTTACCACCCCAGGAAGTAGATTAGGCTGGATCCCAATGGGGAACTTAAATAGAGCTATATAAAAGATAAATAAGAAATGATTAAGAGAGAGAAGGAACAAAAATTAGAGACACTGGGAAAGGCTTCCTCTAGAAGGTGGGATTTCAGTTAAGATTTTAAAAATCCATAGGTGCATTATAGCAGGGAGAATTTTCTAGGTATGGGGTCATCCATACAGAGTGCCCAGAGTTGATATAGAAAGTCTTGTTTGTGGAAAAGTTAGGATACAAATGTGAAAGGATTGAAGATTATGTGGCAGAGAGGAAGGAAAAGAGACAGAAAAAGTAGGAGAGGTTGATTACGGAGGTCTTTGACTTCTAAACTGAGCATTTCATATTTGTTTCTGGAGGCAAAAAGAAAAATCAAGAGTTTGTCTGTTTGTTTTTTTAATTATTGGAGTGTCATGACCAGAATTGAACTTCTGGAAAATTAATTACTAGCTGAATAAAGGATGGTTTGAAGAGGGGAGAGCCTTAAGGCAGGCACATCCATAAAGAATCTTTTGTAATAATCAGGGAATGAGTTGATGGGGATATAAATAAGAATGATAACAATGTTGTTGGATGATAAATGGGAACATATCTGAGAGATGTTGCAAAGGTGGATTCACCAGGCCTTGGAAAAAGATTGGACATGGAAGGTAAGAGGTAATTAAAAATCCAGGAAGACCCCTAGATTGTAAGTGTGAGGGAATGGAAGGATCATGTTGATCTCGATTGTTATTTGTCTTTCAGTTTTGAAGAGCATTAATGGCAAAATGGGAAGTAATGCCTTGATTTGTATGTGAATTGGATTTAAGTGAAGTAGAATTGCATAAATTCAATAGCCTCACTCTCTCTTCAAGAGTCATAAAAGTCCACTGTCAAGACAAAAGTCTGGAGGACTGGTGGAGACCAGGGATGCAGTGAATAATCTTGGTGTCTTTGATGTCAGACCAAGCTTGAGCCCAGTGTGCCTTTTAGAGACCTTGTGCCATGCCCAACTCTCCCTCCAATTAAGTGCAGAGCCCTTCCCACTTTCCCCCTCAGTTCCCCACCCCCACCTCTCTGCCACCACCTAACCCCCCCCCCCCCCCAGAAGAGAGAAAGTGCTGCCATTGGGCTGCTAGGTAGAGGGACCTGTGATGTAAACAAACAAACAAACAAACAAACAAAATAAACATGTCATCAGTAACAGTACAGAGAGGGTGTGAGGATATGTGAATAAATCTAAAGACAAATCAGGACCACTTAGTAAAAGCAATGATAAAGACATACTAATAAGTTTGCCTGGCATCGTTGGCAAGGCCACAATCTCAAAATAGAAAGTATTGTTCTAACTATAACCAAAATACATACATTTCTTGAAAAGCTTCCTTCATAATATCCTTGAGCTGTTCATTATTTTGATGACCAAAGAAGCTTCTGTAATGTCCTGGCCAAATGACCCAGACTCTCTTTTCACCTAATCCCTGTGTATATTGAAGTTATTGCCAATATTCCTTAATTGCTTGGATTTGTAGAAGTGCCTTCAAACGTTTTGGTTAAATTCTTTTGTTAAACGATTTTCTGTGAGAAAGTTACTCCTAAGAATGATGTAATGCTTAAGAGCTTATGATGTTCAATGATGCAGTAATGTTCCTTTTAGTTGTTAGAGATCTTTCTACATATATTGTAATGAATTCTTAAGAAATCTGAACTTGTGTCAGACCCATTGTTCCCCTCAGACCTTATCAAAACATTCTGACTTTTATCTTTCCTGTCCTTCTTCTTGTTCCTCTTTCTCTTTAAGAGCTGCTCTCCTTTAGTAAACTCTCTCTCTCTCTCTCTCTCTCTCTCTCTCTCTCTCTCTCTCTCTCTCTCAGTCCTTCAGATCCATACATTTGTCACCTTTAAGCCAAACAAAGGGGAAGGAAGCAGATGCAGTGGAAGCCCTCTGCCTTTCTAGTAATGAACTCTAGTGAGGGACCATGTGTATCACACGTGCCATAGATTCACCATCATGGCTTTAGACATTCCATAATGCCTGCTTCATGGCCACTGGAAGAAATTGTTCTCATCCTCCCATTCCTCCCAGGGAAATCTTTATATACTTGGGGTAGACATTCCCCTAAATCACTGGTGGGTGTCAGAAGTGTCAATTTTCTCAATCAGGGTTACCTTATCATTAGAGACTATTATGATTGATGAGCATACTACAGCTTCTAGGAGACATGAGTGACAATTTGTTGACTGGCAGATGCCAAAGGTGTGTGAGCAGCATTGAAAAGGTCTCAATAAGCCTTCATACTCTATTGGTACTAGTCTTTCCTGAACACTGCATTTGCCCCAATTTACCTCACATAGAAGCAGCAACATGGAAAAATGAATAGAGCTTTGATCTAGGACTCAGGAAAACTTAAGTTTGAAAGCAAAATCAAAGACTTTCTAACTCTGTGACCTTGGGTAAATAATATTACCTCTGTCTATATTATTGCAGATAATGATAATGACATGCTTCAACTTTTTATAAGTATCAAATGAGAAAACATTTGTACAGTTTTAAGCACAGTACTGGGCACATAGTAGACAAAAATAAATTTGTTGTTGTTTGTTTATTTGTTTGCTTGCTTATTTTTATAGGGGGAACCCTGAACTTTATTTTTTAGTCTTAATTTCCTCATCTGAATAATGGAAATATCTGCTTTACTGTGTTGTTGTGAGGAGCAAATCAATTCAACAGTGAAGTGCTACAGAAATATTGTTAATCATTGCTCTCCTCATATCCATATGGAACACAAGGATGGGACAAAGAGAGTCTAGAAGATTCAGTCATCTAATTGGTTCCAGTGGTGAAGCTTCTGAAAGCTAGTGGTTTTGTGTGAACTGAGGCTTTAGAACTCATCATGCTTGAAGCTAAATGTTGCCTTTCCATTCTGCCTTAATACAATATAATCCCCACCTCCCTGTTAAGCATTTCAATTTGGATGTCCTTTAGGAATCTCAAACCAACATATCCAAAAGAGAAATCTTTATCTTTTCCCCAAAATTCACCCACATGTTTTCCTGTCTATTTTGTTTGAGTACTCAATTTGGCTACAACTGCTGTGCTTCCCAAACTCAGAGACATACTCAACTCTATACTCTCCCTCCCTACCCACTCATTCACTATATATACATATGCATATGAAAAAAATATATATATAATATACGCATATGTTTATATATTCATTGGTTGGATTTATCTTTACATCTAATTTAAAAACATTTCCTTAAAAAAGACTTGTACAAGAATATTTTTAGCTGCACTCTTTGTGGTGGCATAAAATTGGAAAATGGGGGGGGCATCAATTGGAGAATAGCTGAACAAATTGTGGTATATGTTGTATATGGTGGTGATGGAATATTATTGGACTCAAAGGAATAATGAGCTGGAGGGATTTCATGTGAACTGGAACAACCTCCAGAAACTTATGCAGAGTGAAAGGAGCAGAACCAGTAGAACATTGTAAACAGAGAGGGATACACTGTGGCATAATCGAACATAATAGCCTTCTCTACTAGAGCAATGCAATGATCCAGGACAATTTGGAGGGACTTATGAGAAAGAATACTATTCACATCCAGACAAAGAACAGTGAGAGTAGAAACACAGAAGAAAAACAACTGTTTCATCATAAGGTTCAATGGGGATATGTATGGGGATGTAGACTCTTAAACGATCACTCTAGTGCAAATATCAGTAATATGGAAATAGATCTTGATCAATGACACATGTAAAACCTAGTGGAATTGCATGTCAACTACAGGAGGGGTGGGTGGAGGGGAGGGAAAGAACATGAATCGTGTAACCATGGAAACCATGGAAAATATGATAAATTAATTAATTAAATAAAATTTTCCAAATTAAAAAAATAAAAATATTTCTTTAATTTAATCCCTTCTCTCCTCTCAGAGTCATTAATTCCAGCTCAAAATAGCATCATTTCTTCCTTGGACTATTATAACAATCTTCTTGATTCTCTTAATTCCACTCATTTTCTACAGAGCTGTCAAAAGTAATATCCCTGAAGTGAAGATCCTACTCTAATATTCTCTTGCTAATTAAGTTCTAATGGATCCCTATAACCTTTAGAATTAAATATGAACTCCTTTGGCATATAAAGTTCTTTCCCTACTTGATCCAGCTTTGTATTCAGCCATATTACACATGATTCCACTTCAAACTCAAGGGTGTTGCCGATAGGATTTTCTTTTCATTCCTCAAAGGTGACATTTCATCTCTTGCCTGGAATCTTAGTACTAGCTGTCCCTCATGAATGGAACATACTTCATCTTCTTAGTATTCCTACCTTTGCACAAAGCTCAGCTTCAGTGAATTTTTTAACAGTTCTTTTCTAGTTGTCCCATCTTCTAGTGTCTCCCTCCCAAATAATGTCATGTTTACATTATACACACACACATACATATTGTATATATAATTATATATAATTAAATGTATACTCGTCCTCCATCTTCCTCCAGTATACTATACACTATTTATGGACAGGATATTTCAGGGTGGTGAAAGAGTTAATAGTTAATAATGACGCAAGCTATATGCCCATCTGCAATGCTGTCACATAAATTCTTTATAATGTAGCAAGAGTGGTTATCTCTGGAAGTAAATGTTGCCCACAATTCCCTCCTCAATTTGCTGAGTCTTAAGCAATTTAATTAAAGAATTGTCAAAAATACCTGCGACACATTCTTTGTACAATCAAGCATGGTAACCCAGCATGATTCATTTTGTCAAAGCTCTTCCTCCAAAGGTCCTTATGATCTCTGGTCTCCCACCCTTGGGCTCTACGAATGTGGTCCAGAAGGTGGAAAGGCTCAATCCCTTGTCAAAAGGGACTTTTTTTTTATCACTTCTCATAAATCATTTCACTTCATGACTTTCCTGCCTAGCTGCAAAGAAGAAGGACATCAGGAAAGCATGACAGAATCTCAGACTGTCAGAGCCAGTGGAAGCCATGTTGTGCCATTCACATTTCCAAAAGAATGTTCCTCTTAGCATCTCCACATCACCATAGTATGCATAGTATGGTACAAACAATCTTGATTTTGGAGTCAGAGGAAAAGGGCTAAATCCCACCTGTCACCTAGGGTAATTTATCTCCTCCTCCTTTGCTTCTATTTCTGCATCTGTTAAATGAGTAGATTTCAATATACAGCCTTAAAGTTCCCTTCCATCTCTGGACACCTTGTGTGACCTTGAACAAGTCACTTAACTTTTCCAGAGGCAGATTTCCCCCCTTTCTAGTATTTTGTCTCTGAGATCCCCTCCTTCTAAATCCATGGTCCCATGAAAAAGTGCAAATGATTCCTCCTTGAGAACCAATTACCAGCAAGACTAATTAGCTCATTCTACTTTGGGGCAGCTTTAATTATTCAGAAATTAAGAGAACAATGATTCCAGGAAAGGAAATTACAACCACATGCCAATAGACTGGCAGCTCAGGTGTCTTTCAGGCTGACTGCTTCAAAAATTCCTTCTAGATGACTAAGAGACAGGAGAGCAATTGACCCCCAGACAGCCTCCACCCATCCCCAATATGATGTTTTCCCCTTCGCCACACCTGTTGTTGTCTTCCAGGCCTAGTCACTCAACCAGCTGCTCCATTGTGGTGTATCCCAAGCTGAGGCAAACTGTGAATTCGCAAGCCATAAATTCATCGGCTCCAAACTTCTGTAGCTATTTCCAGAACATCCTGTGGGGCCCTCTTGCATTATGACCTGCTGTAAAACCTGATGGTGTGTATGCTGTAAACAATGAGAGATCTCTCTAATATGTGCTCGAGCGCCTTTTTTTCTCACAACGTCCGTCGCCACTTCCTGATTTTCGAATCGTGTGACAGAATTGACACTTTATTTAGAATTTGCCTTAATATTATTTTTAGGGCTTTAAAACTGATTTCCTTACCAAATGTCACAAGAGAACTTACCACCCATCTGCTCCAAAGGCGAAACAAGGAAACTGACTGACTTGTTTGACACCTAAGAGAAGTGGGTGGAAATAACACATTTCCATTCAGTTTGGGAGCCCACTTATATTTGATGACTTTCTTCTTTTCCCTGTAGTACCAACCCTTTTGCACAGGCCTCTGTGTTATGTAACTATGTCAAGACGAGTGGGGAAAAAAAAAGCATTCACATAAAATTGAAAGGAGCAACTCTCGCTACATGCATTTTCTGTTTAGCACTTTGGATAGAATGGATCCAAAGCCCTTGCTTCAAAATACATCTCACGTGTTGTCTCTATACGAGGACTTGTTCAAGTTGTATTTACTCCCTTTTCCAATTGCTCTACTCTACTTGGTCTTTAATTTGTTTTACTTCTGTCTCTGGGGTACTATCTTAAAGCATAACAAACTTAGACTATAATCGAACTCAGAGGCCATTTAGTACAACTCCCTCATTTTACAGATGAGGAAACTGAGTCACATAGAAATTAAATGAGTTGCTCAAGTTCACAAAGGAACTTGATTGGATTCTTTACCCAGGTGAATCCACTGATTTCATGATCACTCTTCTTCTCCTTTCATCACACATGTATTTCACCAATAATCAATCAATAAGCATCATTTATCCTTAATAAAGCCTTCTAATGGGGGAGAGAACACATGCATATACATATATTTGTATTTTCAACTTGCTCTTTAGTTACTCCTAACTATTGCTCTCTTTGTTGAGTTGGATAACCAGAACATGGCAACTCCACTTTCTCAGTGCAGTGGAATAACCCTGCAGGGTTGCTTTTTTCTAGTACAATATATTTCATGAGCACCCACTGATGTGTTTGACACCATGAGTGCCATTTGGGAATCTTTTATTGAACCAGCCTTCAGTACCTTTTAGAACTCAGCCTTTTAAGAGATTGTATTGATGAATGAGCATCTCCCACTGTCTCATAAAACACGTTCTGCCAACAGTACATTCAGAGTACAGGATGAGATAAGCTTGACGTTAGAAAGCCCACGTAAGAAAAGAATAACTTATTGTTTGTGGTCATTGGTGATCCTCTTCTAGCCTACAGGATGCTTAAGGATATCCCCTCAGGGATTTGAGACATGTCATATTAGATTCTATAAAATGGTGTTTTTTCAGTAAGTGTGTCCCATTGGGGATGCTGCCACCAACCACAGCTTCTCTCTAGTGAGGCAATCCTAGGATACTAGTGAGATGAAAAGTCTGAAGCCCTCCAGATCCTTTGAAACTTAAGATATCATCTTTCATTTCTTTGAAGGGAGAGAGACAGAGAAAGAGACAGACAGACAGACAGACAGAGAGACAGAGAGACAGAGAGAGACAGAGAGACAGAGACAGAGACAGAGACAGAGACAGAGACAGAGACAGAGAGAGAGAGAGAGAGACAGAGAGAGAGAGAGAGAGAGAGAGAGAGAGAGAGAGAGAGGGAGGGAGAGAGACAGAGACAGAGATAGAGAGAGAGAGACAGAGACAGAGAGAGACAGAGAGAGAGAGAAAGAGAGAGAGAGAGAAAGAGAGAGAGAGAGAGAGAGAGAGAGAGAGAGAGAGAGAGAGAGAGAGAGAGAGAGTTGTAGATGAAGTAGAGGAAAAAGATGGAAGAGAGATTGAAATGGAATCTGAAGTTTTCTCAACCTCTAAGTGATTGTTTCTAAGGAGTGCATATATTACATATACAATGAATAGCATTTTCTCTCTGTCTCTGTCTCACTCTGTCTCTCTATGTTTCTCTCAATTTCTGTCTCTCTCTCTCTCTCCCCAGTGTATGTTTATATACATAGACATATAGACTATTAAATAAATATAAGGTCATTTGTAGGAGGACAAGGATTTTGACTAACAAGAATGACCACAAGTAGAAGGCAGTGTTTGAGCTAAGTCTTCTCTATCTATGCCTGTGCTTTTGGAAAATATTTTGCTCCCAAGTTGAAAGACTAGGAGAAATAAATTTAGGATTGCTTTTGGAAAGTTTCACATCCCCTCTAATAATCCCAAGCACTTCCTAGAAATAAAGCTTTTCTTGTAATTACCAACTGTGTAACATTAATACTAAATGATGTGAAGACAGAACACAAGAAGATTCCAAGGAGCAAAAATGAGTATCACAGGGAGGGAAACAGAAAAGAACTTGTTGAATGGCTGGGAAAAATGAAATGTAAACTCACTAAGAATCTCTGATGAAGAATTTGAGTAAAAACTATCAATAGGAAGCAAAAAAAATGTCTGTTTAAATGGTGAAGGAGAAGGATGACAGGTACATTTTTAGATTGTTTCAGTGGAACCTTGTTTATCCAAGAAGAAAGGGAAGAAAATCTCACTATTCTTTGAGCATGACTTTGGATGAATTTATGTGACTCCAAGTTCAAGATTTTTCAAGAAAAGATATGAATATGTGGATTGAGAGTATGTATGCATCTGAGTGCCTAGCATAGTGTCATATCAGAGTAGAAATTTTATGTGTCTTTTAAATTCGACTCAATTAAAGGGATAATTCAGTAAAATAATGTACTATTTCTTCCAAAAAATAAGATAGTTGTTAATTAGGAAAACATACTCCTTGAGAATTATAATATTGGATAACTGATTATATGTCAATTAAATTTCCATAAATGTAGTATGTGATATAGACTGTAATTTGATCATCTCCCATCACATCATTAATAATAATTACTATCTTGATAACTAGTATTATTTAATATTCTAGGGAAAATGTGGTTTTGTTGCTTATTTATTTCACCAGAAGCTAAATCTCCCAAGAGCCTTACTAGATTTTGAAATAAGTATGTAAATTTTCCTCTTCCAACATGATGCCATTATGGCTCGTACATTGATTTCATTATTAACCTATTGCCTTGTGATTTCAGAAATGATTTTATCTATTAAAGTACTTGGGACATGCCAAATGCTTAAAACAGCAATTTGGGAGAAGACAGAAATAGGTGAATAATATGCTGTTTCCTCCAGCATGGCCTTTGATCATACCTGACAAGGTGATAATTCCTGAAATGGCTTTTCAGCCCCAGTAAATCAGTGAGGCCTTGGTGGATGCATTTCTGGAATAGTGATTTTCTTACATCAGGGCAGTTTTCAATCAGGTGACCCAGATCTTTGAGTAATGAAGCATGGGTAAAGAACAGCTGATTCTCTCTTATATGTCCAACAAGTAAGTCTAGGAAGATATGAGAAGAAGAAATGATTTGAAAGAATGATATTGTTCAGCTCTTCACAAATCCTGGTTCACTCTGGAACTAAAAGCCAAAAATTTATATTTTTACTTATCTGTAAATTTGAGAAAACACTTTAAATAAATTAGTTCCAATAGTATCAGAACATCTGGAAGGGATACACTGTTGTAACCTCATATAACACGAAGGGGAAAAAAACTGTTCAAAGGTCCAGTCTCTTGCCCAGGCCACATAGTAAATGTCAGAGATGCTGGCAGGAGCAACCAATCACCATTCATTTACTGGGGAAGGAACTACCCAGAATACAAAGTATTAGATATGATCCTGGAAGAATTTAAAGAACGGTGTGAGACATGAAATATATTTCTGAACCATTAAAGCACAAATTTTGAATTCAGTAGCAATGGCGATCTAAATGGCACTCTATCTGCCACATCAGTGCTTTAATTCTAGCTGTTAAAGTGTCAAATAGTTGTTAAGTCTCTGAGACTGGATTTGAATTAAGGTCTTCCTGACTCCATTTCCTCATTGATAGTTGTGTACATGGATGAAATAAGAAATTTAAAGGAAAAATATGTACATGAAGCAAGTGAAAGCCTAACAGTGTATGGTGATTCTCTTCCTTAATATAAAGGGATGAGTCATATGAAGACTTTAGACTGTTATTATACACACATGTATATATATATATATATATATATATTTATATTGGATTATATTTATTATATTTATATAATAAATATAAATATATTGGATTATATTTATATATTTATATATATGTGTATATATATACACACATATATATAATATCCAATCAACAAGAATGATTGTTGATTTGTTAATTTGTTGATTAGCATGGCATCTTCTCTGTTAGTTACCATGTTAAAATGTTCCATCTTTTCCTTCCCTTTGGAAGCTCCAGGGAAAGGTTGGTGCTGAGCTTAGGATATATATTTTAATTTTATTTATATTTTAAAAATAAAATATTTTGATAGTTTTTATTTTTTCATTATCTACATTTCTTAATACACCCCCTTCCCCTATTTCCATTAAAATAAAATATGACAGGGAGGAAAATGAAACACAAAACAGTTTAGCCAATCTATTAATTTTTTTTTAATCCTTTATCTTCCATCTTAGAATCAATACTGTGTATTGGTTCTAAGGCAGAAGAATGTAAGGAAGAAGCAATGGAGGTTAAATCACTTGCCCAGGGCCACACAGCTAGAAAGTATCTGAAACCAAATTTGAACCCATAACTCCCATCTCTGGGCCTGGATCTCTCAATCCACTGAGCTACCCAGCTGTCCCCTGAAGTATTTTTTTTAATGTGAAGATGCATTTTTTATACCCATAGCCTCCACCTTTTGTCTCCTTTCAGTCTCATCTATAACTTTTTGGATTTCAAAACTTGACCTTCATTATCATGGCTCAATCTAGAACTTCCCTTAGTGCCTGAGGCTTTTATGCACTGGACTGGATTACCATCTCTGTGTCCAGACCACTCAGGCATATTCCTCTACAGAGACCTCCCCCTTTTCCCACTTAATTTTTGTTCTTTAAGAACCTCCATTTTACAGAAAGATTCTTTCCAATTTGCCTTCATTATCCTTCTAGGCTGGACAGAGACTTTCTGAACTTCAAAACATTGCTCCCAAATTTTATACCTACATCTTCACCCTTACCCTCTCCTACATGAGCTTTTTAGCTCCCTTTTTATGTGTTTTCTTCCCCCTTCAAAAGGGAAGTTCCTTGAGATCAAGGATTATCCTTCTCTTTGTATCTTTTGGAAAAGCTTGGAGCCTAGTGCCTGGCACATGGGAACACTTGGTACGCCTTTGTTTCCTGGTTTCCCTGCACTGCTTTCCTGCCTCTACAAAGATGCGGGTGAGAGAAGATGCTTTCTCATATCTTTTCCTCAGAGATAAATTCTGTCATTATGATTTCACCGCATTCAATATTGATTATTTTTTTATTGTTGTTCTATCTATTTACAGTAGTGAAACTCATCTGTTTATCATAGTCCTGATCCTGCTATCTCTGCAGTAAGAAATACTGCATCACTTTATATGTCTTTCTTTGCTTCCTTGACTTCATCAGAGGCATTATTTCTTGAAGCAGTTAATCAGTTCTGGTCATTGTACTGATCACTCGGAATACAAAGAAAGACAAAACATACTCCCTGCCCTTCAGAAGCTCACAATCGATAGCACAGAATCATCCCTTTACATTTATATAAGACAAATTGCTTAAACAGGTATAATTGAGGCTTTTATGTTAGTTACTGATTTTTGTGGAACATATAAAGAGTGACAAATTTGGGGGTCAAAAGGAAGGAGCAGTTTGTTCCCTTTCTTTGAACTGTGTCCAAACTGGTTTCCCCAGTGGCTGCCCCAATTCACAGTTTTGCCAATAGTACATTAATATACTCGTCCTTCAACATTTGCTCAATACCGACTAGTTCTATTACTTATTATCATTTATAATTTGCTGTGAGGGTGTGATATACAGACTTACAGGTTTTGTAAGCCATTTATCTCATTCATAGGTTCAGAGATATTAACATTTTATTCATAGATCATTTGGATCAGTATTTCAGATGGCTGTTAATACTTTCCAGGTATTATGTTTTTGTTCAATTATTTTCCATCATCTCCAAGTCTTTGAGATCCCATTTGGGAGTCTCTTCTCAAAGATACTGAATTAGTTTGTTATTTCCTTCTCCACCTCATTTTACAGATGAGCAAACTGAGGTAGACACTGGGACAGTTTGTCTGGAGTCACACAGCTAATATATGTCTGAGGCTTGATTTGAATTCAGGTAGATAATCTTCCCTATTCCTGGACCAGTGTTGTATCCACTGTTCCACCTAGATGCTCCTCTCCACATCTTTTGAAAACTGTTTTTTTTTTCTTTTCTTTGACCACTTAGCAACTGGGGAATAGTTTTAAATATGGCATTTTAAAATGAGATTGTACACTAATGTTTCCATATGCAGAGAATAGACTTTGCAAAGGAGTAAAAAATTACAACACAGGTATCACGTACCTGGTGGCTTAAATGCTAAAGAAGGCTGATTCCTAACTTCAATGTAATGATTTAGATACATGATAGAAATATTGCTTTTAAGCTTGTGCTTTCAACTGATCTCTCCAAATCTAATTTAGCCATGTGTTCTGAATACACTTGGAATGTGATTATATATGATAAACTCATATGGCAAGGCCCCGAAATGTGCCAAACGAGTTATGATGTGACACAGTAACTTTTAAAGCTTGCCAAGACATTGAAATCTTGGAAAAAAGGTGTTGTTAGCTTTCAGCATGTGCTAATTGGGTCTGCCTACCCAGATGGTCTCCATTCTATAGGAAAAAGTGTTGGGGGTGGAGTGAAAGGTTTTGGCTTCTCAACTATTCTAATCAAAGCAAGGAATGGGTATCACCCACACTTGAACAAATTACAGTTCATTTTTTTTTAGAGGAAGATACAAAACTTAGTGATTCTGATGTAAGAAGCACTGTGCTGGGGGAGGAAAAGAAGAGTTTGCCACTGGAGGTAGCAGAAATATATTAAATCCATCTTTCTACACTCTGTGTTTGACCTTAGATAAGTCACTTGACTTTTCTGGGTCACATTTTATTATCCAAAAAAATAATAATAAAAATGTTGGATCCAATGTCTTCTGAAGGCCTCTTCAGTCCTCAATCTATTATCTAGTCATTTAGTGTTTATTAAAGAAATTTAACATATCAGGTAGAATGGAGTCACTGCATAATAAACTTATTTTAAGCACCTATAAAATGTGGAATCCTTTTTAGGGAACTCGAAACTGCAATTGGGCATGTTTACCCATTTTCTTAAATGTTCATATAATTTTTCTCTAGTTGCATCAGCCTAGTAATTCTTCATATGAGTGGGCAGGTGGGTGGGAGCCTACATTTTCAGTGCAAACCCTCAGTGACTTAAAAAGCAATTAGCATCTCTTCCCTTCCCTTCAATGGGAGGGAAGCCATTCATGGCTTCTGGCAATACTGAAAGCAAATTGAGGAGGATACAGAGATCTTGCTATATCCAAGTAACTAAGTAGAAAGTCTTGGGAGAGTAAAAGTACCATCCTATATTTTTGTGTTTGTAGGTATATATATTTTGTCAAAGTGAAGATATAACAGGGGAAGGAGTTTTCATGATAAATGAATTCTCCTTCCCTTAGTAGCATGGGCTTTGATATTTGGTCTTAGCATTTAACAAAATTATATCTCATTTAAAAATTATTTCAACTTCCAAATTTCTAAATTGGTTCTTTGTCAAAGCAGTTACCAATTCAGTTAGATTCCCAGGGCATTCAATTTTATTTCGATAGTGTAGTTTTCTTTTTTTTAATATATGTTTCTTTTGGAAGCTCCAGAAATTTAGCCAAAACTCTGTGATTGCTGATATGTGGTGAATGGTGACCCAATCTGAATGAAAAAGAAATTAAATTGTTATGTTTCTTTAGTCAAGCAACTAATCAACAAACATTGGCAAGGATATTTAGGAGAAATCCTAGATGTCATCTCTCATTAAATATAATATAGGGTATGATTTTGTCCATCAGCTAAAGGAAGGTTTATTCTATAGAAGAGACATTATGCCTATTCTCTTTTGTCCTACAGAACAAACAATGAATGATGGCTACTTTTGAAGTATAGATTTAACATTAAACTACGAAGAAACTTCTAAATAACTTGAAAAGTTCTGAGACATATTGGGTTGCCTCTAATAGTAAAGGATTACTTTTTTAGAGGAAGTCTTCAGGAAAAATAATAAATTATTTCTCAGTGGCAATAGATAGTGGGGACATGATTATGTATTGATAGGAAAAGAATTCCTCTGAGAACTCTTCTGAGGTTCTCTGATTTTACTATACCTTATATTAGATACAAAAGAAAAACATAAAACAGACTAATGCAATTCAAAATAAAGGTCAACACATAGCAAGAGAAAAGCTTAAAATGGAACTCAAGCAAACTGCTCCCAAATCTACTATAATATAATTTAGAGATTAGGTTTACAACTTTAAAATGAAGATAATTTAGGTTATTTGAAAACTGCATGACACTTCTAGATCAGTTCTTAATCTGGAGCCCAGAGACCCTTGAAGTCTACCGATAGATTCCAGGATATCTGAAAGTGGACAGGAAACAAACAAAAATCAATATGCTTCCCTTGTAATCATACATATTTTAAACATTTAAAAATAGTCTGATATATAATCCATATACTTCAAAAGACTACCAAAGAGGTTGTAAACATACTCATATACACATATATTTAAAATAACAAACCCCAAAACAGTATATTTTCTAGGAAAAAAAACAATGGAAACCATCATGTTTAAATCTATAAAAAGACTTAAAAATGTGTCGTTAAAAACTGGGAAATCCTCACATCTGTGGCACTCAAACCTATTTCAGCACTGGTGCTAAAAGCTCTGTCTTCAATGAGTCCCTTACATTTTCAATAATATCTAGGTAAAGTTTAAAGGGCAAAATAAGCTCAGGGTCAGGGCCAGAGATGAACTTCAAGATGACTTTGAGATGTGCTTTAGGTTTGTTTGCAGAAGCACAAGACTATGGAAATGACTGTGATGAAACAATAAAACTTTTGACTTGAGATAATATTGGTAGAGGCTGATTGTGGCAGTGAGAGCAAAAATTATCTGTTTATGTTTGTAAATATGATATGATATAATACAGTATTATACTATTCAAGGCTAGGTTACACTATGCTGTGAGATAAGATGCAATATTTTTTGTTTGTTTTTTACTAACCCCTTCCTTTTTCTTCTCCATTAAAAAAAAATCTAGAGTTCCAATTAGCAAAGATAGATTATAATGCATTATGATAGAATATGATACATTAAAAATTAATTAATAAAATATTGTACAATACAAAATAATGTTTTGTTACTATAATATATTATACAATGCTATGCTATATTATACTATGCCATTTGAGAGATCATTATATGTAATGAGGGGTGTATGGGGTGCTCAGGGAGGGGTAGTATCTCTGGTATGGAGGGCTTGTCGTGCCCTCCTAGGGCAGCTCTCCAGCCTCTGACCCCCACCTGACACCCAGCTCTCACTTGTGGCTCCCAGTAGCTGCTAGCATAGGGCAGCGGCCACACCCCGGGCAATGGCTTCGACAGGCTGGCCAAACCTTGTGAGGGTAGCCTTCGGGTCATCGTGGACCCCTGGTGAACCAAGGCCTTGCTCACCCAGCATGTGAAGACTGCTTTGTCTGAACAGACGGAAGAAACCAACAAGAAGGTTCAACGGCTGAGAGGGCGACGCAGCAAAGCACTGTGGAGTGCTTAGGGCGTGTTGGAGCACAAAAGACAGCATGGCCATCCAATGCAGCTGAGGAAGTCTCCAGGTGTAACGACTTTTCGTGCTCCTGGACCCAGGCTTCCAATGCCGAGAGAGTGGGACTGTCTCTGTGCACCGACTTTTCCACTTAAATCTTCATGCACAAGTGTCTTTGTGCACAAAAACGCACAAAGACAATCGTCATCCTCGGTTCGAGAGACAACCAACAACAACAATATATGTAATGATCTATATGATATAATATACAATATGATACTAGGTTATAACATGATATGTTATTCAATTATCATATATCATATATAAGCATATATATCATATATACATGTAAAACTACATATACAAACATACATCGAAATGTCTATTTAAGTATACATGTATAAATACCAGTATATGTATATATTTGCTTATACATACAAATATATATATATATAATGCAATGCATATGCATATAGCAGAGTACCAATTTGCATTAGCCATTAATGGATAATTTGCATATGCAAGGATGTATATTGCATATATACAAATAGTTAAATATGTTTCCATATCTGATTTCTTCATTTTGTTCTCTGTCTACTGTTTTATTCCCACCCAATCCTCTCCCTTTTTTCTGAGTCTTGAGAATAGAACCAATATATATTTATCTGAGTAGCTCTTATGGGAGCATGAGCCAATAACTGCAAGAATGGGAATTTTCCTTTTCCACATGAGAGGTCCCTGAAATAAAACTGGGCAGACCTAAACAGGCAAATGACAGAAATTGGCATAGGGCACCATCTCCTGTAGCCCTAATCAGAGTTATTGCTGGCCAACTATAGTCCTACACAGCATTGCTAATTATTGAAATGGTAATGGGTTGGAAATCAAGAGGGTTTTTTTTAGTTTGTTTGTTTTTGTTTTGTTTTATTTTGTTTTGTTTTCCAATGGAGAAGAAGGAGGAAGGATATAATAAAAAAAAAATATTCAAACATGAAATATCTATGAAATTGCTAATTTATATTGCTATAGAAAAGAGTAAAGACTAGAACATTCTTTAACTTAATTAGATTACTTGCAAGATGAAATAACATATTTATCATTAAGTTTTTGAGGATTTTATTTTAGAAGGAAATTATCTAGTACAGTCATCATTTCTCAGTTTCCAGTTATTAAGATTACTAGTATTGTGGCTCAGTTTTAGCTTTGATTGAATTTAACCATCCATATGCCAATTTAACCCTGTGTAAATAATTAAACCAAAATTCAGGTTGCCATGCACGTATGGGTAACAAAGCAGCAAATTGTAATTTTGGGAATGGAAATTGGGGGAAGAACAGATCTTTCTGTTTTTAACTTCTCTTAGACCTTGAGGAGGCATACAGATTTATAAAGTCATCCCCAGTCTCCTACTTAGAGATACTTGGAATTTTAATTGTCCTGATCAAACCCTTTCCTCTTTATTCATTAATCCAAAGTAGATACTTTTCTTGAGCTTGACTCTCTCTGACCACGCTCTTTCCTCTACACTTCCAAAACTTTGAAATTTCTACTGGATTCTGAGATAGGTTCTTTTGTAATAATTATTTGTCCATTTTATACATTACATAAAGTATGGTCAAAGATCTCAGGAAATAACTACAGACCCTACTCACTCATGATATGTTCTGAATAGTCAAGTATAATTCTTACCTAACAAAGTTCACTACTTTTAAATAGGGTAGCAAACTTAATAGAGCCCATATTTATGCAGAATATTATCAAGAGAAAGTAATAAAGAACATAATCACATTTGAATGAGATATAAGGTATGAGACTTTCAATCCTAACTGGAACCCTTTGTTTATAAGAATGTCAATTAGTTCTTTTATTTTTGACTCTGCATTGTCACAGTCCAGTCAAATAGCCAAATAGGATCCAAATGGGATCTTTTCTTGTGGCTTCTCGCCAATGTTACTATTAATATAACCACAACCCATCTGGTCAGCACAGCTCTTGTCTTCAGGATTTATAGGTCCTTCAGTGATCACAATGTCTATGTTAAAATCAGCATAAAAAAGAGGCCAAGCAATCAGGGAACCTCATGTACAAGTCCTGTTTATATCCAGGTAGGAGAGGACCATGCCTTCCTTCAGAACTGCATTCTGGTCAAATTCTGTCTGTTCAAAAATTGCCTCCCAGAGTTACACTGGAAGAAGCTATTTCACCTCCTGTGAAACGTAGTATCCTGTGACATGAGCTCCTTTGGTTAAGCCATCAATTGAGGAGACTTAAGATTGGTATAATTTGGACATATTCAGAAGGGACAGCAGAAATAATCTCCATATATTCAATTTTCTTGTACCAATCCAAACCTTACCAAATGTCTAGCCCCAAGGACTGGAGTCAAACTGAGTAAGAGAGAGATACACTGAGTCCCAGAGGGAAAGGCAAATATATTCTGTTTTATTCTTCTCAGCAGAACTGCATGTATGTGAAATGTCTCTCCTAAGAAATTATTTCATCAGCTAGAGGTGATAACTAGATTTCATTGGTCAAAATCACCATATCTAAGGGGGATGGGTGTAATAGTCCATTCTTGGTGTAGGCCTAGGGGCTCATGGGGAAAGAGATCAAGTGGGTTGTTTATGATAACTGTTGTTTTATCTGGAAAAATCCTTAAGACTGCTCCCAGCACCAGTTCAGTTGGTCGTCTGGTCAGGTGTGGTTGGTACTTGCCATCCCTCAAGCTTAGCTACAGTAGCAAAGCATTACTGTTATGTCAAGTTTCCATAGTATCAGAAACCATGGGGGGGGAGAGGAAACCCAACAAAACAGAAGATTGAGCAAATCCATATGCTTAGTGTAATCATTATTCATTTCATTTTCACACTAGTCAATCAGCGAATATCATGATGTATTCTCAAAGGGGGATGAAAAGAGTTACATATAAAAAAATTCCCATATGTATGAAGGTATACACACATATATACATATACACAGTGATATATGAACTATAAATAAATAATTTACATATACATGTGCAAAATGATATATGTACATTCACATATGTATCATATATATATATATGGCAGCTAAACTAAGAGCTAGTAGAATAACACATCAAAATAACAGCTTAAAAGAAAGGGAAAACATTGAAATCCTCAACAAAGAAAATATAAGAGAAATAAATGAAGCCTTTGAGATTAGCTCAAAAACTCATCAAGGAAGAATGCATCTTTGGTTCAAATAAATTGAACTGATTTAGTATAAGTGAAAAGTATAACTGATGAAGAAGGGGGCTTAGATTTGGGAAAATACAAAATGGCCAAAGACATGGTGAGCAATGCAGGGTGGCTGGAGTGACAGTACATAATAAAATCATAGGCTGTAAAACTAAAGGAGTAGAAGTGAAACAAGATGGTAGAGTAGAAGCACAGAAGGTTTGAATCACTCTGAGAATCCTCTGAAACCAACCTTAAAATAATGCCTCCAAATGGATGCTAGAGTGACAAAACAATGAGGTGATGCAGTGAAGCAACACTACTGAAAAATAAATAACTTGGAAGGTAGGCAGAGAGGGTCTATTTCACAGGGGTGAGAGGGGAGAACAGTGAGCTGCAAAGCAGCAACAAGGGCTACAAACTGCCCACACACCACCTGCAGGTTCTGAATCTGATCCCAAGCAAACTTCAAGACCCCAAGACTGTGCCTAACTCAACAACAGAACACTCACATCCTTATCTTATAATGCAAACCTATAGTGATGCTGAGCTCCAATGCAAGAATGTCTGCAGTATATTTCACTTGTGTCAGCCCAGAGGGAGGCTCAGAGACCCTGCCTAGGCTTGAAGTGAGGCCCTGAGTCACAGCACAAGGTAGTTCACAGTACTCTGAGCCATGCAAACCATCAGCAGTGCTTAGAGGAGAATGAATCAGCAGTGGGAAGTTGCTTTCAGGGCTCCTAAATCAAAGACCATCATATCACTTTGGAATAAATGAAACTTGAAAAAACCCAGAACTAGAGCTGAGGGTAATAGCAAGGAAAAATGGAAGTTTAAGAAAGCTCCCCCTTTACCCTGACAAAAGAACCCAACTAAGATAAAAGGAAAGGTAAAAAAAAAAACAGGGAAAGTGAACAAACAGCAAACAAACAAACTCAAAATACCGAACAGTAAAATACTATTATGGAAACAAAAGAAAACAAGTCACAGACTTAGAAAGGGAAAGTCTGCAATCAAAGCAGCCATATACAAAAGTTCAAAGAAAAATAGAAATTGGTATGAGACACTAGAAGAAATAAAAAAGGAATAAAAAATAAAATAAGAGGCAGAAGAAAAATGAGGAAGAGAAATTAATGAAATGAAAGATAAAAATAGCTTAAAAAGTAGAATTGGCCAAATGGAAATAGAGGGTTTGAAACCTCACAGAAGCAAATAATTACTTAAATATTAGATTAGTACAATGAGAAACTAATGACTTCATGAGACATCAAGAAATAAATGAAAATAAAAATAAGAAATTAAAAGAAGAAAATATGAAATATCTCATTGAAACAACTTAACTCGAAATTAGATCAAGGAGAACAATCTAAGAATTATTTGGACTAACTGAAAGTTATGATTTAAAAAAAGAAAATATGTACATAATCTTAGAAAAAATTACCAATAGAATTACCCTGATATTCTTGAAAGAGGCTAAAATAGTAATGGAAACAATCCAATTATCAAATCCTGCTGAAATAAATATTTAAATGATAAATTTCAGGAATATTATTGCCAAATTCAAGAGCTCCCATGTGAAAGATAAAATACTGCAAATAGCCAGAAAGAAACAATTCAAATCTCATGGAGAAACAGTCAGGATTACATAGGACCTAGCAGATTCTACATGAAAAGATTAGAAAGCTTGGAATATGGTATTCCAGAAGGCAAAAAAATTCAGTTTACAACCAAGAATCAATTACCTAGCCAAATTGAATATATTCATTCAGGAGAAAAAATGATCATTTAATACAATAGAAGAGCTCTAAGCATTCCTGAAGAAAAGACCAGATTTAAACAGAAAATTTGATGTTCAATTACAAGATTTAAGATAAGCATAAAAAGATAAATGAGAAAGGAAAAATTTAAGAATTTCAATAATTTTGAACTGGGTATCTATTTCTACATGAAAATATAATATTTGTGACTAGTTTAAATCATTATCAGAACAATTAGAAGAAATATAAATAGACAGAGAGTTTGGGAGCAATCTGATAAGAATGACAAGATATAAAAAAAATAAGTAAGGGATTAAAAAAAGATTGCACTGAGCAAAAAAGGAAGAAAGTGATAAAATGGGGTAAATCATAACACCTAAAGAGACATGACAAAAATATTATGGTGGAGGTGAAGATGAGAGTGGAAATAGGCAAAGCTTAAACTTTGCTCTCATAAGAATTGACGCAGAGAAGGAATCACAACCACTCTCATTGGTGATTAAATTCTACTTACTTTATAGAGAACTAAAAACGGAATAAGATGGAGATGACTTGGGAGGATATTAATACAAGGTATGAAGAATTATTTAAAACAAAACACTTATAAGGAGGGACAGTGTAAAAGGAGAGAAAAAGAACAGGATCAAAAGGGAAAATAAGATGGAGGGGAAGACACTATTGGAAATCATGAATGTGGATGTGAATAGAAAGAACTCATCCATAAAAAGGAATAAGAGAGAAAAATGGATTAAAAACCATAACCCTATGATATGCTTTTTACAAGAAATAAATTTTAGGCAGGGAGACACACACAGACTAATTGAAAATGGATTAAAGTCCTAGGTTCAAATCTGGCCTCAGACACTTCCCAGCTATGTGACCCTGGGCTAGTCACTTGACCCCCATTGCCTAGCCCTTACCACTGTTATGCCTTGGAGCCAATACTCAGTATTGACTCCAAGACGGAAGGTAAGGGTTTAAAAAAAAAAAAGAAAGAAAGAAAGTGGATTAAAGAGAATCTATTGTGCTTTAGCTGAAGTAAAAAGAGGAAAGGTAGCAATCATGATCTCAGACAAAGGTAAGAAAAAAATATATCTAACTAAAATATATAAGGAAGGAAAATATATCTTTATAAACATAATTATAAATAATTAAATAATATCAATAACAAACACACACACTCACACACACACACACACACACACACATATATATATATATATATATATATATATATATAATGAAACAGCCTCCAAATCCTTAAAAGAAATTAAATGAACTTCAAGAGGAAATAAGAGAATAAAGCTATACTAGTAGAAGACCTCACCTTTCTCCTTAGAACTAGATATGTCATTTGATATTAGGAAAACTGTCAGTATAATTGACTATATCAGTAATAAAACTAAATGAAATCACATGGTTATCCCAATACCTGCAGAAAAAGCCTTTGATAAAATGTAACAACAATCCTATTGAAAACACTAGAAAGTATATTAAAAACACCAAGAAGAAATAAATAGGCCTTTCATTAAAATGATAACTAGTATCTATCTAGAGCCATAAGCAAGCATCTGCAATAGGGATGAGCTAGAAACCTTTCCAATCAGATCTGGAATAGAATAAGGATACCCATCATTCCAACTATCATTCAATTTTGTTCTAGAAATAGTAGCTTTAGCAATAAGAAAAGAAGAAGGAATTGAAGAAGTTAAACTGAGCAATAAGGAAACTGAACTATTACTCTTTGCAGATAATATGATGGTATAATTAGAGAATCTACTAAAAATTGGTTGAAGTAATCCATAACTTAAAAAAGTTACAGGATACACAATAAATCCACAACAAGACATAAAATGAAAGATTTTGACTATATTTATTTTTAAAGTTTTGTCCACACAAACAATGTAGCCAAGATTAGAAGGGAAATAACAAACTGAGAGAATATTTTGCTAAGAAAAATCACTGATAAAGGTTTTATATCTCAAATACAAAGAAAACTGTATCAAATTTATAAGACTAAAGACTATTCCCCAATTGACAAATGATCAAAGGATATGAACAAGTAGTTTTTAGTAGAAATCAAACCTATCAATATTTTGTATTAAAAATGCTTAATCACCTGATTTGATAAATACAAATTTAAACAGCTCTGATGTACCATCTATATCTTTAAGATTCACCAATAAGACAGTTAAAGTAATTAATAAATGTTGGAAGGGATATGGCAAAATTGGGACACTACTGCATTGTTGGTAGAGTTGTGAAATAATCCAATCATTCTGAAGGTAATTTGGAACTAGACCCAAAGAGCTATAAAATTATGCATAGAGTAAGTCTTTATGGAAAAGAGATTAAGAAATTAAGAAAAAGGGGGGTTGAATAAAAATATTAAAACAGTCCTTTTCATGGTGACAAAGAATTGGAAATTGAGGGGATGCCTATCAAATAAGGAATGGCTAAAGAAATTGTGTTATATGATGTTGAAGGAATACTATTGTGCTGTAAGAAATAATGAACAGAATGATTTCAGAAAGAGTGGAAAGATCTACTTGAACTGAAGCAGAATGAAATAAGGAGAACCAGTAGCACATTGTACACAATAATGACAGTATCATGGGATGATCAACTGAAAGACTTAGCCACTTGTAACAGTACAATGATCCAGGATGATTTTCAAAGGATTAAGTCAAATAATGATATTCATCTCAAGAGAAAAAGCTGCTGGAAGCTGAATGCAGATCAAATTATATGATTTTTCACCTTTGGTTATTTGTGTTTTTATATGGGGATTTTGATTTTATAAGAGTATTCTCTTATAAAATGAACATTGTGTAAATGTGTTTTTTACATATGTATAACAAATATCAAATCATTTTCCATGTCAGGGATTGTGGAAGGAAAGGAGGAAAGGAGCCATTTGATATTTTATAGTGTCAGAACACTTATGTTGAAGATTGTTTTTACGTGTAATTGGTAAAAAATATAACTTAATTAAAAGACAAAAGGAAAGGAGTAGCAGATTTTGCAAAGAATGAATGTAACATTGCTGGTAAATGGAGGAAAAATTGAATTTTTTTTAAATGGAGGGGAATTTATAAGAATTTTACAGAACCTACTATGAACTAGGCACTATATTAAACCCCTTAGAAATATGATCTCATTTTTTAAAAATCTATGAATAGAAAAATATGGAAATGGTGTGAAGAATGCATAAGAATCAAGAAGCATTGTTTAGGGAAGGCATTTGTGAAGTTATTACAAGATAAGGGAGGAAGTGATTGAATCCTGGAAGGCAACATTGATTGGGGATCAAAAAACCAGCTTTAAATGTGAGAGGCTCTTTTGGAATCAATAAAACTCAGCACTGATTGGATGGATATTCCTCAGTGAAGAATGATACTCAATCAAGATTAATTATCAAACATGGTGCTAAAACTTATAGGAATTAGGAAATCAGGGTAAAGACTACAATTTATGGTGTAAAAAAGAAATGTTGATCCAGAGAGAGAGAGAAAGAGAGAGAGGTAAGGGCAGGAGCTAAAATTTTCTGAATTAGTGAAATCAATCAATTGCACATATTAATGAAGGATAAGACTCTATGCCATAAAAGAAAAGTAAAAAAAAAAATGAGAGTAGAGATAACAAACATTGTGAAGGGTTACCACATATTAGACCAAGATGAGTTTAAATTCTATGTTAAGATCCTGCATGAGGAAATATTGAGCAATAGGGAAAGGAGGATGGGCTTCTCCTAATATTCTATTGACTTAAGAGAACAATTCAAAGAAGAAACTCCCTATGCCAATGAAGGAAAGTGAATTATAAGCATTTTTGAATGTTAAAGAATTGCCTAAGCAGTTAAATTTCACAGTGGATAGATGTTTAGAAAAGTTTAGAACCAGGAAGACAAGAATTTAAATCCAAACATAGATATTTATTATCAGTGAAATGGAGGGAAAGTCACAACCTCTCTTCAGCATGTTTTTCCTCATCTATCAAATAACTAGAATACATAAAATTGTTTAAGAAATTATATGATTTAACTTATGTAAAATTACTTTCAAACCTTAATGTACTTTGTAAATTAGTATTGCTGCTGATGTTAATGAAGAAGAAAAAAAGGAGATGATGAAACGGAAAGAGCCAAGAGATTAAGTGATTTTTTCCAAAGTTCACAAGTCCATAGATGGCAAAGTTATGAATTAAACACCAATCTTCCTGTTTCAAAAACTATATCTGGAACGATTATATAAGTTATAAATTCTGGGAAATTCCTAAAGTAAATAGCAGAGCCAAGAAGGTGGAATAATCCTCAGCAGCTCTGTGCTACCGTGAGAATCCTCCCCAACCAAAATTAAAATATTGCCACTAAATTAATATAACAGTGAAAGAATCAACAAAGAGAGTGAAAAAACTTTTAAGAAAAGAAAAACCCAAAAGTTCGGCAACAGACATCTGGGGCATTGGGGTGAGAGGAGAGCAGACCCAGCAAGCAGCTATATCAAGGAGGGAAGATCAAGCCAAGAGAGAACCACACAACACCCACCCCACATCTGCTGTCCAACATTCAGGAACCTATGCCCAAGCCAACATTCAGATGCTGAGACCCTGCCTGAGCTAATAGAGGTAAAAACAGATCCAAAACCTTTGACGTTTCAAACCTGTGGATAAATCCAGAAGCCCAGCACAGGGAATTTTAGTCTGGACATGGGACAAGGACATAATTCACACCTGGGAGTGGATGATAGTACTAAGTACTGATCTTTTTACCTAAAGCTCAGGACAAAGCTCCAAGACAAGACAATCATGAATGTGCCTGGTTGGATCAAGTACACAGTGAAACTAAAACTTGACCTGAAGCCTGAGGCTATCATTTGATCAGTCTCTGACCTGATTAAGATCAGAATGTGATCAAAAGCTTACACCTAAGCCTCAGGTATGTCTTTAAACTACCAACATTACAATCTTCAATTGTAGGGCAATCTCAGAGCTCTCAGTCCTCAGACCATCACATCGTCCCCCCCCCCAAAGCCTACCTATAATTAAATAGGAAAAATGAGCAAACAACAACAAAAACAGTTAACTCAAAAGAATTTTTATGAAGACAAAGAGCAAGGTACAGACACATAAAGGAACAATGAAAGGAAACACACCCAAAGTTCAAAAGAAAAAATATGGACTGGACAAAGATTCTGGAAGAAGTAAAGAAAAAAAAAACACTTCAAAAACCAATTAAGAGAGGCATAGGAAAAGTGGGAAAGAGAAATGAAAGTGATCCAAAAAAATTGGAAGTGATGCAAGGAGAAAGGAATGCAAGAAGAAATATGTCAATCAAAAAAGGAGAACCAAAAACTAACAGAGAAAATCAGGTCTCAAAATTCAGAATTTACCATCTAGAAACTAATTTCATCAGAAATAAAAAAAAACAATAAAGCAAAATCAAAGGAATTTTTTTTTTTAAATATATTTTATTTGGTCATTTCCAAGCATTATTCGTTAAAGACATAGATCATTTTCTTTTCCTCCCCCCCCCAACCCCCCATAGCCGACGCGTAAGTCCACTGGGCATTAGATGTTTTCTTGATTTGAACCCATTGCTTTGTTGATAGTATTTGCATTAGAGTGTTCATTTAGAGTCTATCCTCTGTCATGTCCCCTCAATCTTTGTATTCAGGCAGTTGCTTTTTCTCGGTGTTTCCACTCCCATAGTTTATCCTTTGCTTATGAATGGTGTTTTTTTTTTTCTCCTGGATCCCTGCAAGTTGTTCAGGGACATTACACCACCACTAATGGAGAAGTCCATTACGTTCGATGATACCACAGTGTGTTTGTCTCTGTGTACAATGTTCTCCTGGTTCTGCTCCTCTCGCTCTGCATCACTTCCTGGAGGTTGTTCCAGTCTCCATGGAACTTCTCCACTTTATTATTCCTTTTAGCACAATAGTACTCCATCACCAACATATACCACAGTTTGTTCAGCCATTCCCCAATTGATGGGCATCCCCTCATTTTCCAGTTTTGGGCCACCACAAAGAGCGCAGCTATGAATATTTTTGTACAAGTCTTTGTGTCCATTATCTCTTTGGGGTACAGACCCAGCAGTGCTATGGCTGGGTCAAAGGGTAGATATTCTTTTGTCGCCCTTTGGGCATAGTTCCAAATTGCCCTCCAGAATGGTTGGATCAGTTCACAGCTTCACCAGCAATGAATTAATGTCCCTACTTTGCCACATCCCCTCCAGCATTCATTACTTTCCTTTGCTGTTATGTTAGCCAATCTGCTAGGTGTGAGGTGATACCTCAGAGTTGTTTTGATTTGCATCTCTCTGATTATAAGAGATGTAGAACACTTCTTCATGTGCTTGTTAATAGTTTTGATTTCTTTATCTGAGAACTGCCTATCCATTTCCCTTGCCCATTTATCAATTGGAGAATGGCTTGATTTTGTGTACAATTGATTTAGCTCTTTATAAATATGAGTAATTAAACCTTTGTCAGAGGTTTCTATGAAGATTTTTTCCCAATTTGTTGTTTCCCTTCTGATTTTAGTTATATTGGTTTTGTTTGTACAAAAGCTTTTTAGTTTGATGTAGTCAAAATTATTTATTTTACATTTTGTGATTCTTTCTATATCTTGCTTGGTTTTAAAGCCTTTCCCCTCCCAAAGGTCTGACATGTATACTATTCTGTGTTTACCCAATTTACTTATGGTTTCCTTCTTTATGTTTAAGTCACTCACCCATTTTGAATTTATCTTGGTGTAGGGTGTGAGGTGTTGATCTATTCCTAGTCTCTCCCACACTGTCTTCCAATTTTCCCAGCAGTTTTTATGAAATAGTGGATTTTTGTCCCAAAAGCTGGGATCTTTGGGTTTATCGTATACTGTCTTGCTGAGGTCGCTTTCCCCCAGTCTATTCCACTGATCTTCCTTTCTATTTCTTAGCCAGTACCAAATTGTTTTGATGACTGCTGCTTTGTAATATAGTTTTAGGTCAGGGACTGCAAGGCCCCCATCATATGTGTTTTTTTTCATTATTTCCCTGGATATCCTTGATCTTTTGTTCTTCCAAATGAACTTTGTTATGGTTTTTTCTAAATCAGTGAAGAAGTATTTTGGTAGTTCAATGGGTATGGCACTAAATAGATAAATAAGTTTGGGTAGGATGGTCATTTTTATTATATTGGCTCGTCCTATCCATGAGCAGTTAATGTTTTTCCATTTGTTCAAGTCTAGTTTTAGTTGTGTGGCGAGTGTTTTGTAGTTGTGTTCATATAGTTCCTGTGTTTGTCTTGGGAGGTAGATTCCTAGGTATTTTATTTTGTCTAAGGTGATTTTGAATGGGATTTCTCTTTCTAGTTCTTGCTGCTGAGCAGTGTTGGAGATATATAGAAAAGCTGATGATTTATGTGGGTTTATTTTGTATCCTGCAACTTTGCTAAAGTTGTTGATTATTTCAATTAGCTTTTTGGTTGAATCTCTAGGATTCTTTAAGTAGACCATCATGTCATCCGCAAAGAGTGATAACTTGGTCTCCTCCTTGCCTATTTTGATGCCTTCAATTCCTTTATCTTCTCTAATTGCTACTGCTAGTGTTTCTAGTACAATGTCAAATAGTAGAGGTGATAATGGGCATCCTTGTTTCACTCCTGATCTTATTGGGAATGCATCTAGTTTATCCCCATTGCAGATGATATTAGCTGTTGGTTTTAGATATATACTGTTTATTATTTTTAGGAATGACCCTTCTATTCCTATGCTTTCTAGTGTTTTTAATAGGAATGGGTGTTGTATTTTATCAAAGGCTTTTTCTGCATCTATTGAAATAATCATGTGATTCTTGCTAGTTTGCTTGTTGATGTGGTCAATTATGTGGATGGTATTCCTAATGTTGAACCAGCCCTGCATCCCTGGTATGAATCCTACTTGATCATGGTGAATGATCCTTCTGATCACTTGCTGGAGTCTTTTTGCTAGTATCCTATTTAAGATTTTTGCATCTATATTCATTAGGGAGATTGGCCTATAGTTTTCTTTCTCTGTTTTTGACCTGCCTGGTTTTGGAATCAGTACCATGTTTGTGTCGTAAAAGGAGTTTGGTAGAACTCCCTCTTTGCTTATTATGTCAAATAGTTTGTATAGTATTGGGATTAACTGTTCTCTGAATGTTTGATAGAATTCACAGGTGAATCCATCAGGCCCTGGGGACTTTTTCTTAGGAAGTTCTTTGATGGCTTGTTGGATTTCAATTTCTGATATGGGATTATTTAGGAATTCTATTTCCTCTTCTGTTAGTCTAGGCAGTTTGTATTTTTGTATATATTCATCCATTTCTCCTAAATTGGTGTATTTATTGCCATATAATTGGGCAAAGTAATTTCTAATGATTGCCTTAATTTCCTCCTCATTGGAGGTGCTGTCCCCCTTTTCATCTTTAATGCTGTGAATTTGCTTTTCTTCCTTCCTTTTTTTAACTAGATTGACCAGTACCTTGTCTATTTTGTTTGTTTTTTCAAAGTACCAGCTTCTTGTCTCATTTATTAAATCAATAGTTCTATCACTTTCGATTTTATTAATTTCTCCCTTAATTTTTAGGATTTCTAATTTGGTTTTCTGCTGGGGGTTTTTAATTTGATCGCTTTCCAGTTTTTTCATTTGCATTTCCAATTGATTGATCTCTGCTCTCCCTTGTTTGTTAATATAAGCATTCAGGGATATGAATTTACCTCTGATTACCGCTTTGGCTGCATCCCAAAAGGTTTGGAAGGATGTTTCGCCATTGTCATTTTCCTCGATGAAATTATTAATTGTTTCTATGATTTCTTCTTTAACTAAACGGTTTTGGAGTATCATATTGTTTAATTTCCAATTGGTTTTAGATTTGGTTTTCCATGTACCATTACTAATCATTATTTTTATTGCCTTGTGATCTGAGAAGGCTGCATTCATTATTTCTGCTTTTCTGCATTTGTGTGCTATGTTTCTGTGACCTAATGTATGGTCAATTTTTGTGAATGTGCCATGTGGTGCTGAGAAGAAGGTGTATTCCTTTTTATCCCTATTTATTTTTCTCCATATGTCTATTAATTCTAATTTTTCTAAGATTTCATTCACTTCTTTTACCTCTTTCTTATTTATTTTTTGATTTGATTTATCTAAATTTGATAATGGTTGGTTTAAGTCTCCCACTAGTATGGTTTTATTGTCTATTTCTTCCTTCAATTCTCCTAGTTTCTCCATTAGAAATTTGGGTGCTATATTATTTGGTGCATACATATTGATTAATGATATTTCCTCATTGTCTATAGTCCCTTTTAACAGAATATAATTACCTTCCCTATCCCTTTTGATCAGGTCTATTTTTGCATTGGCTTTATCAGATATCATGATTACCACTCCTGCCTTCTTTCTATCAGTTGAGGCCCAGAAGGTCTTACTCCATCCTTTAATTCTGACCTTGTGGGTGTCAACCCGCCTCATGTGTGTTTCTTGAAGACAACATATGGTAGGGTTTTGGATTCTAATCCATTCTGCTATTCGTCTACGTTTTATGGGTGAGTTCATCCCATTCACGTTCAAAGTTATGATTGTCATTTGTGGACTCCCTGGCATTTGATTGCCTTCCCTAATTCTAACCTTTTCTTCTTCGGCTCTACCTTTTAGTCCAGTGATTTACTTTGAAACAGTCCCCCTTGTCCCCTCCCTTGATGTTTCCCTTTTTAGTCCCTCCCTTTTTGTTCCCTCCCCCTCCCCCCTCTCTTACCCTCCCTTTTTGTTCTCCCTCTCCCCCTCCCCCCCTTGGTTTTCCCTTCTCCTTACCCTTGTTGGGTAAGATAGAATTCAAGATCCCAATGGATCTGGAGGTTTTTCCCTCTCAGAGCTGATTTCCCTGAGATTGAGGTTTAAGTAACCCCCCCCCCCTCTCTTCCTCTCCTTCTTATAGGAGTTTTCTTCCCCTCCCCTTCCCATGTGAATCTTTGTGTGAGAATGATTATTCTATTTGGTCTTTCTTTACCCCCTATTTATACATTACATTTTCCCCACATGTTAGTATACATAGGTTGATATAAATGTAGTCCTTATAGAAGAGAGTTTGAGTAAATGAAGAAGATAACATTTTCCCCTTTCCTTAATATTTACCTTTTCAGGTATTCCTTGCTCTTTGATTTTCGGTATCAAACTTTCCACAGAGCTCTGGTCTTTTCTTTGCAAAAAGTTGGAAGTCTTCTATTTTGTTGAATGCCCATACTTTCCCTTGGAAGTATATAGTCAGTTTTGCTGGGTAGTTGATTCTTGGTTGGAGACCCAGCTCTCTTGCCTTTCTGAAGATCATGTTCCATGCCTTACGATCATTCAGAGTAGAACTTGCAAGGTCTTGGGTGACCCTGATTGGCATTCCTTTATATCTAAATTGTCTTTTTCTGGCTTCCTGTAGGATTTTTTCTTTTGTTTGATAGCTTTGGAATTTGGCAATTACATTCCTGGGAGTTGTCTTTTGGGGGTTTAGTGTAGAAGGTGTTCTGTGAGCTCTGTCAGTGGCTGTATTGCCCCCTTGTTCTAGAATCTCTGGGCAATTTTCTTTGATTATATCTTGTATCACCATGTCCAGTTTGGTGTTTATTTCTGGCTTATCTGGGAGTCCAATTATTCTTAAATTATCCCTTCTCCCCCTATTTTCCAGATCTATCACCTTGTCGGTGAGATATTTTATGTTCTCTTCTAATTTCTTGGTATTTTGGCTTTGCTTTATTGATTCTTGCTCTTTTACATGATCGTTGTCTTCCAGCTGCCTGATTCTGGCCTTTAAAGCCTGGTTTTCTTTTACAGTTTGGTCAAACTGGTTTTGTAGATGCGTGAATTTCTTTTGCATTATTTCCAACTTTTCCTCCCAGAAGGCTTCCATCTTTTTGGTCATTTCTGATTCGAATTCTTCATAGGTTTGTGGAGAGTTTCCATTTCCTTTGGAAGGTTTTGGAGCATTTTCTTTTATATTATCTTCTGTCTGCTCTGTATTTTGTATTTTGGCTCCATAGAATGTGTCCAAAGTCGCCCCTTTCTTCTTATTTTTCTTGGTATTTTGGGGCTTCTGTGGTTCTGTGGAGTTTGTCATCTCTGAATGTGGAGGATTAGTTTTTCTTGTCTCTTTCTGGTGTTCAGAGGCAGTCCTGGGCAGATAGTTCTATGGGCTTTCCCTGGGTTAAACTGAATATGCCTCACTGGAACTGGAATGGAAGGGTCTGACCACGAGGCCACACTCTCCCCCCGGCTCGCTTTCCGGATGTTGCCTTCAGAATCGCTGGCCGTGAGGCTGTTTCGCAGGCCTGCGGGGGGATGGGCTGCCGCTTCCCCAAGCTCCGAGAGCACAGACTTTCACTGAGACTTGGATAGCAGGATCCAGCCCGTGAGGCTGTCTTGCCCGCCCTGAGGGTTGCTGTTGTTTTGACCAGCTCTTTGCAGCGGAGGCCCCAGGCAGTAACTTTCACCCGGACCGACCGGCTCTTTGACCGACCGGCTCTTTGCAGCGGAAGCCCCAGGCAGTAACTTTCACCCGGACTGGGACTTGGGTAGAAGACCCTGAGGGTTGTTGTTCCTCAGACCCTGCTCTCTGAGCCCGGCGCGGCTGCGGCTTCCGGGAGCCTTGGACTCTGCGCTCCTACCCCTGAGGTCCGAGTGATCTCGGGTTCTGGCTTTTAAGGGGAGCCGTACCTTTTGAACCGGGTCCAGGTCCAGGAGGAGGGTTCCCAGGGTCTGTGCTGTTGATCGTTTTGAATTTCGGCGCCTTAGGAGCTTATCGTTTGAGATTGGTCGGGAAGGGTTTTCCGGAGATCTGAGCTTTAGCTTTCTCTAAGCCGCCATCTTAACCGGAAGTCTTCCAAAGGAATTTTTAAAAAGAGAAAAATATGAAAAATCATATTAAAAAAAAGTTGACCTAGAAAATATCTGTAGGAGAGACAATTTGAGAGTTATTGGACTACCTGAAAGATATGATCAAGAAAAATACTTTGGATATCATATTACAAGAAATTATCAAAGATGACTGCCCAGAGATCATCAAACAATAAAATAAAATTAAAATGGATAGAATTTAAAGATTAAGTCCAGAAAGATATCCTCAATTGACAACTTCCAGGAATATAATAGCTAAATTCAAGAACCACCAAGCCAAGGAAAAAATATTTCAAGCAGCCAGAAAGGAATCATTCATATACAATAAAGCTAGAATCAGGATCACACAGAACCTAGCAACTTCTATATTAAGGGATTGAAAGGCATGGAATATGATATTCAGGAAGGCAAAATATTTTAGTTTATAACCCAGAGTCACCTATCCATCAAAACTGAGTATATTATTTTAGAGGGAAAATGGACATTAAATAAGATAGATTTCCAAGCATTACTTAGGAATAAGCCAGGCCTAAAAAAAAAAAGTCCAAACATGAGACACAAGAGAATCCCCAAAAGGTAAATATGAAAGAAAAAATTAAGGGATTCATTAAGGTCAAAATGTTTATTGTCTGTATGGAAAGAGAATTTCTGTGATTCTCAAAAATGTACTCTTAGTAGTAGAGAAAAAAGAAGGAAATTACTCAGAAAGAGGGTGGTGAAGTAAGCTAATTATGATGATATGATGTATATGTAAATGTGATGATATGGAATGATATGTATGTATTATATGATATGTATGCACATGAACAATATGTAAAAAAATCAATCAAGGGCTGAGAGGGATGCACTGAGAGAAAAGGGAAGGGAGAGATAGAATATGCTAAAATATATAAAATAAAAAGATGTGAAAATCATGACAGAGAGGGGAGGATAAGGGTGGTGACTAGCAATGCTTAAACTTTACTCTCATCATGAAGAAATCAGAGAGGGTAAAACATGTACACTAATTTGGGAATAGAATCCCATCCTACCCTACTCAGTGGGTAAAAAAAAATTAACCACTGGTGAGGAAGAACAGAGATAAAGGAAATAGAGCAAGATTTAAAGGAGATAATATGATGGAGGTCAATCCTACTATAAGCTGTTTACAAGAAACACATTTGAGGCAAAGTGACACACAGATTCCAGGTAAAGAGGTGTATTAGAATTTAATATGCATCATCTAAAGTAAAAAAAAAGCAGGAGTAGGAATCATGATATTAGACAGCTAAAGTAGAAATTGATTTGATTAAAAGAGATACAAAAAGAAATTACATTCTGTTAAAGGGCACTTTAAACAATGAAGTAATATCAATACGAAACATTTATGCATCAAATGGTGTAAGACTATATTAGTAGAGGATCTCAACCTTACCCTTTCAGAATCAGATAAATTGAACCCCCCCACCCCAAATAAGAAGAAAATACGGGAAGTTAATAAAATGCTAGAAAAAATTAGAGTTCATAGATATCTGGAGAAAACTGAATAGAAATAAAAGGAATATGCCTTCTTCTGAGTAGTACATAGTACATATAAAGAGACTGTCCATGTACTAGCACATAGAAATATTAGAAAACAAATGCAAAAAAGCAGAAAAATAAATTCAACTTTTTTTCAGATCATAATGTGATAAAAATTACACTTAACAAAGGTCCAGGAAAAAGCAAATTTAAAAGTAATTGTAAACTAAAAAAATCTAATTCTTCAAAACTGGTGGGTCAAAAGATAAATCATAGAATCATGGGCTTCATTAAAGAGAATAACAATGAGGAAAAATAATATAAAAACCTATGGGATACAGCCAAAGCAGCACTCAGGGGAAATTTTATATCACTGAGTGCCTATAGAAACAGAATCAAGAGGGAGGAGATCAATGAACTCGGCTTACAATTTAAAAAACAATACGAAAAATAACAAATTAAAAATCCCCAGATAAAAACTAAATTGGAAATTCTAAAACTTAAAGGAGAAATAAATTAAACTGAATGTAAAATAACTATTAAACTAATAAGACTAAGAGCTGGCACTTTGAAAAAACAAATAAAATAGATAAAGTACTGGTTAATCTAATCAAAAAAAGAAACAAGTGAATGAAATTAATGGTAACAAAGATAAAAAAGTGATCTATTTTCTAATGAAGAGAAAATTAAGGTAATTATAAAGAAGGATTTTTCCCAATTTTATGGCAATAAATATGACAATCTAGGTGAAATGAGTGAATATTTACAAAAAACAAAACAAAACATAAATTACCTAGATTAACAAAAGAGGAAATGGAATACTTAAATAGTTCCATCTGAGAAAAATAAATTGAACAAGTTATCAAAGAACTTCCTAAGGAAAAACTCTAAGGCCAGATGGATTCTATGAATTTTAGATTTTCTCCATTTTGCTTAGACTAGAACCCAGGAATGTATACAACTACAGTATACTGGCATGTGCTAGCAAGTGATGAATCAGAAACAACTGACTGTCCTGTGGGCTGTCCTAAGCCAAGCTTGAGCCACAATTGGCACATGAGAGATGCAAAAAGTGATGTAGAGAACTGCTTTTGTACTTCTCATCACTTCCTGTGGGGAGGCCTGGGCGTCAGTTAACCCTGGAACTCAAGCCTGGAGGAGCTCTCTCAGAGGACTTCCTTGAGATGGTCACATAGTGAGTGATAAGACTGACTCCCTTTTCCCTTGGATCTCTGGGGAGGCCCCTTAGGCCAAGGCCTGGAACTACTGCCTGGCTCAGCCTGAGCTGGAGCAGTTTAAACTAACTCTTTTTCCTCTCTCTCTCTTTCTTAAAATTCTTTCTCCTATTGTAAATAAATCGCCATTAAATTCCATTCTGACTTGAGTGCTTCATTTGGATTTAGAAATTAAATCCCTGGCAACCAATTAAAATTATATTCAGTCTCAACCCAAAATTTAACCTTTATAATTCATAATTGAACTCTAGAAAACATTTAAAGACTAACTACTTCTAATACTATACAAATTATTTGACCAAATAAACAAAGGAGTCTTACCAAATTCTTTCTATGAAACAAATATAGTGTTGATTCCAAAGCCAGGCAGATCAAAAACAGAGAAAGAAAACTACAGACCAATCTCCTTAAAGCATATAGATGCAAAAATCTTTAATAATATACCAGGGAAAAGACTACAGCAAGTTGTCAGAAGAATTTTCCACTATTAGCAGGGATGATTTATATTAGAAATGCAAGAAGTGTTTAATATTAGGAAAAATAATCATATAATTGGCCATATCAATAATCAAACCAACAGAAATAACATGATTATCTCAAAAGATGCAGAAAAAGACTGGCAGAATACAATGCTCATTCCTATTGAATACACTAGAAAGAATAGGAATAGAAGCACTATTCCTCAAAATAATAAACAGTATATGTTTAAACCATTGTTAATTATCATTGTTATGATTAAAAAATTTTAGTTTCTCTGTTAAAAGTATTACATATTTTAGAGTTCTATTAAAGATTAAGAAATAAAGAAAATACAAAATAAGAAAACATGTGGCTAGGAAGGCCAAAAGGTCCATTCAATTTCACTCACTACATCTTGGGAGATGCTTGTAAAGCTTCCTCAGAAGGAGAGAGAAACTTTAAGGTAGGAAGATAGAGAAAGGATAGAAGTTTTAGATACCACGAGGGGAATGACGGAGTCAAAGTAGAGATATGAGGTGGCAGGAATGAGTCTTTATTAATTATCAATGAGCCACAGCCAAGCTCTGATCAAAGGACCATTCCGAAGACTTTTACCAGTCCAGAGATCCAGATTCAATACCACACAGGTCGGAGAGATGATAGAGAAAGATTAGAGATGGAGCCTGGCCAAAGACCAGGCTCCTGCAAGGACAGGCATCAGTGCGAGCTGGAAGGGAGGAAGAGCAGAAGAAAGAGAAAGGCAGAGCTGGCTGAAGCATATTTAATCTCTTTGATATGCAAATATACATAGTACATAGGGATGATCATCATTGGTTAATGACAAGGTATAGGTGTGTTTTCTTTTAACCAGGTGAGCACAAAGAAACCTGTGTTCCCGCCTAACCTGGGGGAAGCTGGGGTCAAGGGTCAGAGGCTTTCCCAGCCACGTGCAATACTGAGTATGCTCAAGACTAAGCACACTCTCTTCTAAGGCAATCTGTACATACCAACTCTTTCCCTTGCCCATAGCTAGGGGTGGACTGCTCCAGCTTTTCCTTGGAAGTGGAAGCAGGAAGAGAGAGAGCAGTAGGCTTTACAGTCAGTTTAAATATAAATTTTTGATCTTGCCCAGGTGGGGATCTCAGTGAGATTAGAGGGCATCTTGGGAACTAGAGCAAGGACTTCTGGGGATTGAAGTCCAGGGTTCAAATCTCCATTTTTACATCACCATTTGATCGTTTGGGAAAAAAAAATTTCCCAAAAGGATCATGGAAACATAATCAACTTTACAATAATTTGAGGATAAGAGGAAAAAAGAACAAAACCAATAATTGCTAGATGCATTGACAAAAGCCAATTATGGGGCAGTCCCCTTTGGCATGAAAGTATAGATACAAATAAATGTTCATTCAATCACACCCATAGTTCATTCTTGATCTTCTCGTGCAGCTTGTGGTCTGGAGGCATCTTCATGGTATCTTCTCCAAACAGCTCAGTTTCTGGATTCAGAGAGGTAGTATCTTTCTTAATCTAAAATTCTTCTCAAAAGGAGTTTAAACTTTGCCATTTAAAATAATAATAATAATTATATATATATATATATATATATATATATATATATACATTTCCCCATTAAGAGGGTGATTGAAAAATAGAGGATCACTTAGGGATGCATGGCTAAGTTATGAGGTATATGAATCAATTGGCAAGAAAAATTACAAAGACATCAGAAAAATCCAAATAAAAAAGAAAATTTCTGGGTGAAAATATAGACTATCAAAGTCTTACGTGTAAAAGTTTCAAGTAAAGGAAAAATAAATCTATAACAGGTCCTTGAATCAGGGCCCAATTAAAATGATATAAGCAATGATGCATTTACCCCGTCAGTAGCCAGGACTACAGAAAGTTTGCCACACTATGAAAGACAGAAAAGGGACTAGATTATAGGAACCAGGTTTGGAGCTATGTTTGGGTTACTCATTGGTAAGTATTTTCAGAGTGAGTGTGGACACAAGGAAGGCCAACATCTTAATGTATGTAAAATGTCACAACCTTGAGTCTTCACCCTAATATATCCTGTTAGAAGTCTTCCCAATCAGATCAGGAGTGAAGAAATGATATATATAATGATTTCTATTATTCACTATTGTATTAGAAACAGTAGCAGTAGCAATTAGAGTAGAAAAAGAAATTGAAGGGATTAAAGTAGGCAATGAGGAAACTAAACTATCGCTCTCTTCCAATGATATGATGGCATATTTAAAGAACCCTAGAAAACCACTAAAAGACTACTGGAAATAACTAGCAACTATAGAAAAGTTGCAAGGTACAAAATAAAACCACATAAATCATTTAAATTTCGATATATTTCCAACAAAATTCAGCAGCAGAAATTAGAAAGAGAAACTCTATTCAAAATTACTCTAGAAAACATAAAATATTTTGCAATTTATCTATCATGACAAACACATGAAGTATATGAACATGACTACAAAACACTTCACACAATTAAAAATAGATCTAAATAACTGAAAAAAATTAATTGCTTATGGTTAGGATGAACTAACATAATAAAACTAACAATCATACCCAAATTAATTTACTTATTCAGTCACATACTTACCAAACTCCCAAAAAAACTTTTTATAGAATTAGAAAAAAACTATAATGAAGTTCATCAGGAAAAAAGGATCAAGAATATAAAGGGAAATAACGAAAAAAAAATATGAAGGATGAAGGCCTATCAGTACCACATCTTAAATTGTACTATAAAATAGTGGTTATCAAAACAATATGGTACTGGCTAATAGATGGGGGTGGATCAGTGCTATAGACTAGGGGTAAATGACCTCAGAAAGCTATTGTTTGATAAAACCCAAAGATCCTACCTTTTGGGAAAATAACTCACTGGCTTAGATCAACATCTTACTCCCTATACCAAGATAAATTCAAAATGGGTACATGATTAAATATAAAGAGGGATATAAATAATAGGATAGTATACCTGTGGGAAAGGAAGGCATTTAAGAACAAGCTAGAGATAGAGAACATTACAAAATGTAAAATGAATGACTTTGATTATATCAAATTAAAAAGGGTTTGTATAGATAAAACCAATGCAACGAAAATCAGAAGGAAAGCAACAAACTGGGAGAACATTTTTATAACAAAACTCTCTGACAAAGTTTTAATTTCCCAAATATATAAGGCATTAAGTAAAATTTACCAAAAAATCAAGCCATATCCTGACAAATGATCAAGGGACATGAATAGGTAGTTTTCACATGATGAATTAAAAACTATCAATAAGAACACGAAAGTGTTCTAACTCCCTCCTGATTAGAGAAATACCAATTAAAATAACTCTAAGGTACTACTTTACACCTATCAGACTAGCCAATATGGTAGCAGAGGAAATTGATAAATGCTGGAGGGGATGTGGCAAAATTGGGATACTGACAACATATCTGGTAGTTATGAATTCATCCAGACATTATGGAGGGCAATTTGGAACTATAAGCAAAGGTCTTTAAAGGAATGCTTATAGTCCTTTGATCCAACCATAACATTGCTGGGTTTGTACCCTAAAGAGATCAGAAGGAAAAAGACTTGTACAAAAATATTTATAGCCATGGTCTTTGTGGTGACAAAAAATGGAAAATAAGGGGGTTTTCATCCAATGGGGAATGGATAAACAAATTGTGGTATATGTTGGTGATGGAATACTATTGTAATAAAAGTAATGATGAACTGGAGGAATTCCATGTGAACTGGAAAGACCTCCAGGAACTAATGCAAAGCAAAAGGAGCAGAACCAGGAGAACATTATACACAGAGATGGATACATTATGGCACAATTTGAATGTAATAGACTTTTTTACCAGCAGCAATGCAATGATCCAGGACAATCCAGAGAAACTTATGAGAAAAAGGCTCTCCACATCCAGAGAAAGAACTACAGGAACAGAAACGCAGAAGAAAACACATGATCAATAATGTATTTCGATTGAATACGATTTGGGTCTTAATATTAAAAGATCACTTTACTGCAAATATGAATAACATGGAAATATGTTTTGAACAATGATACACGTATAACCCAGTGGAATTACTTGGCAGCTCTGGGACAAGTAATGGAAGAGGTGGGGAATCATGAATCATGTAACTGTGGGAAAATGTTCTAAATTAAAAAAAAAAGAAGTTCCTAAAGTAAAATTCAAATATATTTCTATTCCAAAATGTGTGGTAATGAGTAATGACAGAATACCTGATTCTAAAGCATTCTTTAGAGCAATAGTTAATCAGTTAGTAAATATTTGTTAAGTGCCTTTGTAGAAGTATAAATAATAACCAAATTAAAGAATTTCTGGGCTTTTACTCCCCTGACAGGATCATTGACTACTTACTACTTCTTGTGTGTTTGAGGGAAAAAGAAAAAAAAATGAATATTTCATAGCTTGAAAAGAGGCAATGCAATCAAAAGAGGAATGAGATTTCTATGCAGAGGACCTGGGTTCAAATCCAACCTATATGCACATTCCCTCCTTGTTTACACAGTTGAAACCCATTATCAATTCTTCCAGACATATTTGTTGTGTCTCTCTGACCTAGTGGTTCTATAATGACAGGCATGACATAGGACACCTTATTTTAAGAAATCCCCCTTCTCATTCATACTCAATTAGCTAACTCCTTCTCTAGGCAATGCCCAGTGGAATGATGAAGTACACCCCCATTACAGATTCATGGTCTTTGCCTAATGTCTGCCAGTCTTTGAAGGGCCTGTCCTCTTCAGAGCCAGGATCAGGCATCTGTTTTCTAAAGTGCAAAGTGACAGTAATCTTTCATTGTGGTCAGGAGCAGGCAGTTATATCCTGGTCAGATCTTGAACTTTATTCACCTGTCAAGGACTGCTGCCTCCTGGAGTGAGAGATTAGCAGCCATTTTAACAGCTGAATGGCTCCATGGCCAGGGAAGAAACAGAAAAGAATTCATCTGCCAGTGGAATCAGCAGGAAACCATTGTTCTCTCTAAGTGCACTTTGCTGAAGGCAGGAATGACTTGACTTTTATGCAAAGTGACCTAAGCTTTTGAAACAATCATAAGTCAATGCAATAGATAGACCAACTGCTAGGGGTCACTTTGCAAAGCTTCTGCAAGCATGCACTTATACACACACTCAAACATCAGTTCATAACTTTTAGAGGTCAGAAATTTTAGAGTTGTTCAATTTCCAACTTCCTCCTATTAAAGTTGAAGACAATCTTTGGTTCTAAGTGAAGAAATGACTTTTCTAAGGAACATAGATAATAAGGAAGATATTTTGAGTTTGAATCATGGTTTGATGAGTGACTTAAAACCTAATGCTCCTGGGGACAGCTGGGTCACTCAGTGGATTGAGAGCCAGGCCTAGAGACAGGAGGTCCTAGGTTCAAATCTGGCATCAGACACTTCCCAGCTGTGTGACCCTGGGCAAGTCACTTAATCCTCATTGCCTAGCCCTTGCTTCTTCTGCCTTGGAGCCGTTGACTCCAAGATGGAGGGTAAGGGTTTAAAAAACTTAAAGCTCCTTTTAAAAATTCTTATACTTTATGAATCAATTACTGCATGAACTAATAAATGAATGGATGAATAAAAGAAAAAATAGCTTTTTTTGTGCTGGGCACTATGTTAGATTCTAGAGACATACATATAAAAGTGAGATAGTTCTTTTCTCAAGGAGCTTCCTTTATAATATGGTGAGAATTCATTTAAATGAATGGTGTATAAGAGAGACACTTTGGTCTACAAGTTGTAGGGACTTTGGATAAAGGCATAGTACATTCTAGTGGTATGTCACTTTTTTTTTAATTTCAGTAGTGATATTGATTTGGTTACTACTATCAAAGCAAAAATATGTAAAGGAATGAGATAGAATGGGACAAATACATTAGCCAGAAGCATGGCAAGGTCTCTAGGTATGTTCTGGTTTTTAGTGTGAGAACTGAGGGGAGGGAACTTGTATTTTCCAAGACCTGGTTCTGTCATTCCAAGTATCTCTATTGTATCAATTCTAAAATCAATCATGACTCAAAGAAATTCCTGTTCTATGCTTAAGCATAGGTCAAAGTCCTTTCCATTGTTCAGCAAAAGGTTTCTGTCCTAAAGTAATCTTAAGAAGGGAGGAGGAGGAACCTCCCATGCCAATGGGGTTCACATTCCAATAGCCAAGACCCACTATCAATAGGAAATTTTTCAAGTATGAAATTTCCCAATGGTGAAATTTCCAACATTTATAAGTCTAAGAAAATTTAAGGTTTACATTAGATGGGTACCTGGATTTAATGTGAAAAATAACTGGGAGTTAGCTAAATGTAGTGGGTCTATGGAGTTTGTGCTCATGCATTGGGTATAAATGGAAATTCAAATGTGTGTCCAAGATAATTTATTATCTTAAGCTTAGACTCATGCTGATCCTTATCCATCAAATCATGTTCCTCATGAGACTTCTTTCAAAATGGCAGAGCTGTGAATATGAGTGTCATTATAAAATAAAGTCTATACCCTCTTGCTGAAAGCCAACTGCTGTGTTGGACTTGACATGACCTATAGAAATGTATTTTGGCAGGAAACCAACTCTGAAATTTGTTCTATAACAAATCATATTTGCGTATACTTCCAGGAATTAAACCTCGTGCATGGAGCAGTGGTCTTGCCAGAGAGCATATAGGGGTCTCACTTGATAGGAACCATTAAGGAGTCTTTGGCCAGAAACTCAAAGCCATATGTCAGTCCTGTCAAAAGTGATATGGATCTGTTTGTAAAGAAGCATGCTGTTGTACTCTGCCAGGAACCCCATGGCTATTTCCTGCCGGAAACCCAGAGCATGTGGTCTCACTGCCAGAAAATGATGCCACTATGGAATTATCCAGCAGTCCTAAGAACAGAACCTTTGTTGGTGTTCTTTCTTGTTACTAGGCATTAACTATTAACAGAGCCTTTAAAATTGCTTATAAAAGAACTATTTTCCCTACTTGGAAAGGATGGTAAAGAAGAAAGAGGAACAGGGATATTTTCAGTCTGGAGCCATTAATGTTAATTATCTTTTTGGAAGATTTAACTGAAGTTACTAATATTGTTTGTTTTATTACATGATGGTGGTGGTAGTGGATGGGGGTGCATAGGGTGGTGTTATGCCATACACTAGCTAATATTTTCCTGGACAGAAAACTAGAGTTTCAAAAAGGGATCTGAAAATGAAGATTTTTTTTTCTAAATCTATGATAGTGATAATCATATTTAGTATAATGATCTAAACTATGCTGCAAAGATAATCCAAAATCTAGAACATAAACAGAGGATCTACCTCACATTTGTGGAATGAAAATAACTCATAGGATAATAGGATGAAAGCCAAAAAGCTTCAGAGGCCACCTTTTCCAATTCCCTCATTTTTCATATCAAAAGTTTATAAATCTAGAACCAGAAAGGGCTTCAGGGACCATGATACAGCCATCTGGCACAGTGAATAACTTGCTATGCTGGGAGTCAGGAACCACCAAGTGAGTTTAGACTTTTTCTACTTAGGTCCAGAGGCAAAAACAGAAACAAAGGATGGGGATTACAAAGGACTGTATTTAAGCTTGATGAAAGGGGAGGAAATATCTGTTAAAACTATCACATAGTTAAATGGACTGGCAAGGAAAGGAGTAGACTTATAATTAAAGGGCTCAGAATGAAGATCCAATAAGCACTCATTGAAAATCTTCAAGAGTAGAGTCTTTGTCAGTTGCACTTTGGAATTGATGGTTTATGAAATTCCAGTTCTGAGATTCTGAGATGATGTATACATGTTAGGATGTGAGAGTCTCATATAAGTAGGAATTGATTCATTTCCTTATATTTATATTTCATATCCTATACATAGTAGCTCCTTAAATAAATGCTGGTTAATTGGTTGAATAATATGTGCCTGGTCATATAATAAAGATTTATTGAAAAAAAATAGCTAAATCTTTTAAGGGAAGGGATTATTTTTTCTCCAAATTTTCAGTTCAAAACACAGATTAAATCCTTAATAAGTGCTTGTTTGTTGATTGAATTGATTATTCATATTATTAGAAATATGATTATTTCTTTTTGAACCAGATAACCCTGGAGAATATTCTTTTGTTAATCATGATGTTTTTACTGGTTTCAAATCTAGTCTCATACACTTGACAGCTGTGTGACCCTGGGCAAGTCACTTGACCCCAATTGCCTAGCCCTTACCACTTTTCTGCTTTGGAACAAATACAAAGTATTGATTCCAAGACAGAAGGTAAGGGTATAAAAAAAAATCATGCTGTCTTTGTATCAGGGATGAATACATCTACACTGATGAAAAAATAATTTATTGAAGGAGAAGGGTTGATATTTCTCAGTGGTATTCTGGTCACAGAATACAAAACTATAACCAAAATATATAGTTTCAGTGGGCCATGTTTAATCCTGATGTTGGGGGGCAGAGCAACAACAAATCCTTCATAATAATTACAACCATTCCAAAGTTCAACTGAAAGTAGCTCTGTTCTCATTTGTCTTTATCAAGCAATGCCTATAGGACTATGCATTGGGCATCTTAGAGAGCGACTTCTTTTAATACAAATTGACTAGATTCCATACATTGACAAAATCACCAATTATTGACTATTTGATTAATCTTGATTTTTATTTTAGGAGAATTTCCCTTAATTAGAAACCCATATATGTGATAGGGATATGAACAAATATTTCTCAAAAGAAGAATCAATGAATTGTACCAAACCACTGATAACAACAGAAAAGAAAAAAAATTGTGAAATTTCACCTCAAACAGAGCAAATTGCTAATAATAGAAAGAGGTAGAAATAGACAATGCTATATGTTCTGCTGGAAAATAGATAAATTAAAGTACTGTCATTGAAACTATGAGTTGGGACAAATACTAAGGAAAAAAACAGTTTTTCAATTGGGTAAAAAAGTGATTAATATACCAATATTGTTTTAAATTAAAAGCTATGTTTATAATGAAGGAAGTAAAACATAGGGGAAAAAAAGTATCCTGCATATCAAAAAATTAGTAGCAGCAATTTTGGTGTATCATAAAAAAGCTAGAAACAAAATAGACACTCATAAATTAAGAGATGGCTCAAATATTTGTGATATTTGAATATAATGAATTATAGTTTCCTCTAAGAAACAAGGAATTTAAAGAAAATCAAGATATCAAAAATGAATGATGAAGACAGATCTAATAGAGAATTAACATTTAAGCTTGGGTAGATTTTGGTTTGAATCCTGCCTTAAATACTCACTAGCTATGTGACCCTGCCCAAGCATCTTAATTATTTTAGGCTTCAATTTCCTCATTAGTAAAAAGACAAGGGTAGATTTAATCATCTCTTCTAACTTCCTATCTATTATCCTATGGTGCAGCATTAAATAAACAGAATTAGCAAGATAGATAAAGATATAGAGATAGATAAATAGCAATAAATAAATATAGATATGTAGATATAGAATGACAAAATGCAGATTAACAGGAATTATTCATAATTATGATTAAATTTTGCCATAGTCATATGAATAAAAAGCACACTTATTTTTAGAAAAGATATAGTGAAGAACTATGATTGTGGAATATTGCATATATGTCAGAATTAGTCAATGTGTATGATGTGTTTGTTAGTTTTGCTGAATTGTTTTCTCCCTCTTGGTTTATAGTTTTCTTTCTCACTTTTAAAAATTTGATATAACATAATATGACTCACTAGAGAAATATGTGCTGAAAGGAGAATAACCTTAAAATTATAAAAATCAATAGAATCTTAAAAAAGACTACATTAGATATAATACAATGAAAAATCCCATGAAGTAAGCAATCATGAAAGCTCTGGATATTGTGCATATCTACCTGACAAGATATTTGAGTTATTGATAATATTTCACTATGTTTATTCACAAGTGAATCAACTTAATTGATATAATTCTTATAACAATAAGATTTATTAATTAGTTGATGCAACTAGGAGCTACAGGTAAAAAGACAGATTCAAAACAGACCCTGATCTCAAAGAACTAGCAATACAAAGGTAGGGTAAGGTATTGATGGAGAAGAGATAGATCATTGTATCCTAGGAGATAAGGATAAATGTGACAAAAGGGAAACCCAAAGGAATAGTTTTTGGAAATGTGAGGAGAAAGAGATCTCATCAAGTGGAGAAATCCAGGGAAGAGTTTGGATAAGACTAAGAAATTAGTGTCATCCAACTTTGTCCTAGAAGGAAATGAAGGACTTCAATATATGTAGATAAAATAGGATCGAGAGAATCCATTTAAATATTGTGGAATGTAGGGGAGATATTAAAATAAGATTATAAAGTTAATGCCAGAGATGATCATAATATGAAATCACTTACTGAGGAAGAGAATATTAGGGTTTTCAGCTGAACTAGAAGCTTGAGAAAGCAGAAAATAATAAAGAATAGCAGCAAAGGTAAAGGAAGAGAGCAAATATTTCTTAAGTATGTACCAAGTGCCAGACACTATATTAAACACTTTATACACACACACACACACATATTTTCTTCACAATAGCCCAAGAGGTAGGTGTTATTATTGTTCCCTATTTTACAGTTGAGAAACTGAGGTAGATATCACTGAAGTGATTTGAACTAAATCACAGTTAACAAGTATGTGAAAGAAGATGTGAATTCAAGTCTAACTGGATATGGATTCATTCCTTGACCCACTATGATACCTAACTGACTCTAATATAGCAAAATATAAAATACATGCAAAATAGTAATGAAGATATTCTGAGGTGAAGGCATCAGATTTTGCATCATATAGGAACTGTTTTCAAAACATTATATCATTATTAATATTATTAGTATTGCTATTTATCTTTAAGTTATATAATACCTACATTACAGATAAAATCTGGTGTGACAAAGAACAAATCATAGAAGCAATCACTAATTTCACTGAAGGAAATAACAATGAGGATAAAGAATATCAAAATGTATGGTATATAAGCAAAGCAGTACTCAGGGGAATTTATTTCCCTGATTGCCTATATCAATTAGAGAGAGAAAGAGAAAAAGAGAGAGAGAGAGAGAGAGAGAGAGAGAGAGAGAGAGAGAGAGAGAGAGAGAGAGAGAGAGAGAGATCAATGAATTGGGTGGGCATACTGCTAAAAATAATAGAAACATAGCAAATTAAAAATCCCTAGACAAAGACTAAATTGAAAATCTTTAGTAAATCAAGGCAAAATTAGTAAAATTGAAAGTAAAAAAGAATTAATGACCTAATAAATTAAGACTAGGAGCTAGTTCTATTAGAAACATAAAAAAACACAGCATATGAAATAGAATATTGGTTCATTTGATTTTTAAAAAGAAAGAAGAAAATCAAGTTACCAGTATCAAAAATGAAAAGTGTGATTTCACTTCTAATGTACAGTAAATTAAAACAGTTTTAGGATGTATTTAACCCAATTATATCACAATAAGTGTGATAATCTACATGAAATGGATAAATATTTACAAAAATATAAATTTCCTGATGAACAAAAGAGGAAACAAAATGATAAAATAATCTGATCTCAGAAAAAGAATTTGAAGAAGTGTGAGAGAAAAATCCTCTACTCTCTTGTATGAGGATTAGATTTTAATGTTAGCAGTAGTCTTAAGATAATCATAATTGTAATGTCAAGTTAGTTAATGTTAGCTTAAGTGATTATTTTAGTAGGTTTTTTGTGAATATTCTAGTATAAGCACTAAAGTTTTGAATTAAGTAGAAAAATGCTTTTGCATAGGCTTTAGTGTCAGCCCCACCCCTTAAAGTTGATATATCATTCACCCTAACTTGTGATCCAGGATATATCACTAGACTTGACTCAGGGTTCAGAATCAGGTAATATCCATCACCACCTACTTTTATCTCACCTCTATCCCTGCATATCCATTAAGTGTTTCTTAAGTCATGGTCAATAGATTTATTTTACCAAATTAGTGATGCTTTCTAGTTGACCTAACCAATAGACAAATATGTAGTGCTTCCTAACTGACCTAACTAATGAATATTGCTTCTGTTATGTTTGTTCTTACAAGGGCATAATTATTTTGTACTACTTTTGAATTGGTATAAAAGTTGTCTATTTCTTTGGGCTAATAAAGAAGGTCTATTCCAGTGCTCAGGGTCTCGTATATACCAGAGGTTTGGATTTATTGGTAGACTTGCTTTCTTTCAATAAATCTATATCCTTACTTGGCTTAGAAATTTTGAATTAGTTTCTCTAAATTGCATATCAGTGTTTAGGAAAATTAGAAAACACAAATCATAAATGAAGTCCATCAGAAAAATTACCCAGGGTCAGATAGATTCACAATGAATTCTATCAAACATTTAAAGAATGATTAATCACAACACTATACAAACTGTTTGGTAAAAGAACCAAATGAATTCCTACAAAATTCTTTTTATAACATTAAAATGTTGTTGATACCTGATCCTGGAATACGAAAAACAGAGAAAGAATATTACAGACCCATTTCCCTAATGAACACTAAAATCTTGACTAAAATACTAGTAAAGACTCTATAACAATTTTTAAAAAGTATTATAAAAGAATTTATACCGGGAATATAGGGTTGGATTAATATTAGGAAAACCATAAGCAGTATTGACAATAAAAATAATCAAACTAACAGAAATCACATGATTATCTCAATAGATGCAGAAAAAGTCTTAGGCATATTGCAACACCCATTCATATTAAAAACACTAAGAAGCATAGGGATAAAAGGGTCATTCCTTGAATTAGTAAATATTTCAAACTATCAGCAAGTATCATCTGTAATCGAATAAGTTAGAAATCTCCCCAATAAGATTATGTGTGAGGCAAGGATGCTCACTATCACCATTATTTAATATTGTACTAGAAATGCTAGCTTTAGCAATTAGAAAAGAAAAATAAATTGAAGGAATTAAAGTAGACAATAGGGAAATTAAACTATCTCTCTTTGTCAATGGTATGATAGTATACTTACAGAATTCTAGAAAAAACAACTAAAACTTTTTAGTTGAAATAATTGATAACTAACAAAGTTGCAGAATACAAAAGAAACCCACAAAGCCATCAGCGTTTTTACATATTTCCAAGAGAAATGAGCAGCAGGAGTTAGAAATGGAAACTCCTTTTAAAATCACTCATATAGTTTGACCATTTACCAACTGGGAAATGTCTTTAATGATTATATGAGTAGGTAGTTTTCACATAAAGAAATTAAATCTATCAATAACCATATGGAAAAAATCTTCAAACTACTCTTAATTTTAGAAATGCAAATTAAAACCACTTTGAGGTACCACATCCCACCTATCAGATTGGCCAATATGACAGTAAAGGAAAATAATAAATGTTGGAGGGAACTGTTGCAGTACAAAAGCAGATAAAATATATATAATTTGATATCTTAATAATGGACTTAATTTGATTCACTTACTTATTCTGGTAATTGTGAAATTTAATTAGCATTTAAAAAGGACATTGAGGAAAGAAACCAGAAAGCTGTATAGTCATCCCTCACTATATCACAGTTCACTTATCCCAGCTTCACTGTATTGTGAGCGTTTTTACTTTTTTTAATATATCTAATTCTGTAATATGGAATTTTTGCTATATTGCAGGACAAACCACAGTGCTGTGTTTTGTATCCTTGGAGCTGATTGCCTCAGTATTTATAAGAGTCTGGAAAGGTTAATAAGAGTGTGGAAAAGACTTGTAGAAGGGTGGGAAGGACTTATAGTCTTAAATATATATATATATATATATATATATATATATATATAATAAAATAAATATAACATCACTACTGCATGGATTTTCACCTATTGTGGGGGGTCTATGGAATGTAACTCCAGTTACAGCTGAGGAATTACTGTATTCTTTTTTATTTGTCTTTGCATATTCCTTCCAGATGGTAAAAAAGATACAGCTAGAATTAGAGAATTAAGACACAATGAAATATTTCAGTGGCTCATCTCTATTTGGTACAGAGCTATCCTGGGCTTTATCAGTATATCTATTGAAAATGTATTATTGTAAGAAACCCTAGGAAAAATAAATGAGGATACTAGTAGATTTTGGAAGAAAATGAGAGTTATTTTAATATGTACATAGAGAGGGGGCAGAGTCAAGATAACAAGGCAAAGAAAAACAAAAGGACTTAAGATTATAGAGAATAGGGTGTCTCATGATAGTTCCTAGATTGTGAAGAGTTCCTGGAGTGCTTGTGTTTGAAAGGGATCCTGATCTCATTTTTAAGGCAGAGAGGTATATTAGTGCTTGATGCCAAAGGAGAGTAGTGTCCCAGGTCATAGTACCATGTCTCAAAGGAGATATAATTATCATGGCCACAGGAAAGAAAAGGCCCTGATGAAAAATAGAGGGTTGAGAAAACTGTGGTCATTCACAAAGTATTAGGGACTCTGGTCTCAGTTCAAAGAAAAAGAGGAGAACAAGCACTTTTAGTTACAAGAGAAAAGTGGTGGGGGCAGAGTCCAGATCATGATTTACAGACAGCAACTGTTCAAACCTCTGTAAACCCTTCCTCACAGATCAAAAACACAATGCCTTGAGGGGACTGAAAATCAAATCTAAGAACAGGACAGAACTAGGGAACCCTCCTCTTGCCCCCAAATTAATAGGTACACCATCAAAAAACCCTGAATTCTAGAATATGCAGGTTTAAGGGGAAGGAAGAAGAAATATCCCAGGACCCCTACACTGGAGTTCTGAGCCTCTAGTGGTGGCTGGATTCTCTGGGCAGGCAAGGACACTAGTCTGGAGGGAATATCTTGCAGGCAAAGCTGGGCCAGGCTCAGGGCTTAGAACACAGGAAGCACAGAGGCAGCTGGAGGAGAAGTACAGAACAAGGAGCCTAGTTGCAGACAAAACACTCCATCTTGGCCTCCCCCCTTTTTCTGGATGTTTAGGTCTTAGGGCACAACCAGTTTTGCAGATCAACTCCGCTGCCCTGGCTCAAACTCATCAATAGGGCAGATAAGAAGTCTTCAAAGGGCAGGGAAGCTCAAACTCCAACACCCCTCCCCCACAGACTTATATGAGAGCCTTGCTGACTAAGCTCCAAGGTCAAAGCCTGCAACAAACTACAAGCAACAACCTTCATAACAGGGCAGGAAGCCCAGCTCCTTTTCTACTTCTGCTGTTACCTGGGAATATTTGACTAACTTGATTAATCAGCAGAACAGTGAAGAAACCACTTCAGGAAAGAACAGCCCAAACTCACAGATCTAGCACATAATGAGAGGAACAAGACTACAGGCAACTACAGGGGAAAAGAAGGGGCAAATATGAGCAAACAACAGAAAAAGAAAAAAATAAATTACAATTGATAGCATCCAGGTAACGAACAAAGAAAAAAATGGAACAGATGAAGATCAAGGAATACCAATCAAAAACACAGAAATTCCAGTGAATTGGACACTGGTTTGGAAGAACTCAAAATACTATGCAGAAAACAATTTGGAGAAGCTGAAGACAACTGGGAAAAGAACTTAAAAAGCAAAATAAATCATCTGGAAACAGAAAATAGTGTCTTGAAAGCCAAAATTAATCAGCTTGAAAATGAAGCAGAGGAGATGAAAGATGAGGCAGAGATGAAAGATGAGGTAAAGAAGATGAAAGATAACTGTCAAAGAAAATCAGACCAGAAAAAATAAGGATGACCAAAAAGCCAGGGAATGAAATTCAGTCTTTAATAACTAGAATCCAACAACTAGACACAAACAACTTTACAAGACAGCAGGAAACTATTTAAAAAAATGAAAACAATTGAGGAAATTATAAAACACCTCATCCATATAATAGAATATATAGAAAATTGGTCCAGGAGAGAAAATTTAAGAATCCCTGGACTTCCAGAAGAAGATGAAAAAGAAAAAGACTGGACAACAGTCTACAGGAAATTATTCGAGAAAACTGCCCTGACATTCTATAGCAAGAGGGAAAAGAAGAGATTGAAAGGGTCCACAGATCACCTCTTGTACTTAATCCCTGACTGAAAACGCCTAGGAATGTTATAGCCAAATTCAAGAACTACCAGACCAAGGAAAAAAACATTATGAGCTGCTAAGAAGAAGTCATTCAGATACCATGGAACCACAGTTAGGATAACACAGGATCTGCTTGCATCTATACTGAAGGACCAAAAGGTATGGAATATGATATTCCAGAAAGCAAGGTAACTAGGTCTACAACCATGAATCATTTACCTAGCAAAGCTGAGTATATTCTTGCAAGGGAAAGTATGAACATTATATAAAATAATAGACTTTTAAGGATTCATGAAGAAATGCCTTCAATATAAAGAAGGAAACTATGAGTATAAGTAAATTAGGTGATCACAGAACAATATACATGTCAGACCTTTGGGAAAGGAAAAAAAAATTAAGACCAAGCAAGAGTTAGAAAAAAATCACAAAATGTGAAATAAATAATTTTTATTTCATTAAATTAAAATGTTTTTGTGCAAACAAGACTATTGCAACCAGAATTAGAAGGGAAGGAGCAAATTGGGAAACAATTTTCATAACAAAAACCTCTGAAAAAGGTCTAACTACTCAAATGTATGAAGAGCTAAATCAATTGTACAAAAAATCAAGCCATTCCCCAATTGATAAATTGGCAAAGGCCATGAATAGGCAACTTTTAGATGAAGAAATCAAAACTATCAAGAAGCACATGAAAAATATCCTAAATCTCATATAATCAGAGAGATGCAAATAAAAACAACTCTGAGGTAGCACCTCACATATAACAGATTGACTAATATGACAGCAGAGGAAAGTAATGAATGTTGGAGGGGATGTGGGAAAGTTGGGATATTAATGCATTGCTGGTGGGAGTTGTAAATTGATGCAAACATTCTGGAGTGCAATTTGGAACTATGCCCAAAGGACACTAAAAGACTATCTGCCCTTTGATCCAGCCATAGCACTGATAGGTTTATACCCCAATGAGATAATAAGGAAAAAAAAAACCTTGAAAATAATATTCATAAATGTGTTCTTTGTGGTGGCAAAAAATTGGAAAATGAGGGGATGTCCTCCAACTGGGAAATGGCTGAACAAATTGTGGTATATGTTGGTGATGGAATACTATTATACTCAAAGGAATAATGAATTGGAAGAATTCCACGTGAACTGGAATGACCTCCAGGAATTGATGCAGAGTGAAAGGAGCAGAAACAGGAGAATATTGTACACAGAGACTGATACACTGTTGTACAATCAATGGTAATGGACTCCTCCATTAGTGGCAATGCAGTGATCTTGAAAAACCCACAGGGATCTATGAGAAAGAACACTATCCACATTCAGAGGAAAAGGTGTGAGAGTAGAAACACAGAAGAAAATTTCATAATTACATGGGTCAGGGGATATGATTGGGGATGTAGACTCTAAATGATCATCCTAGTGCAAACATCAACATAATGGAAATAGGTTTGGATCAAGGATGCATGTAAAACCAAGTGGAATTATGTGTTGGCTAAGGGAAGGAGTGGGGGGAGGAGAGGAAAAGAACATGTTTCTTGTAACCAAGGAAAAATGTTCTAAATTAATTAATTAAATAACATTTTTTTAAATCCAAAAAAATAAAAAAAAATAATGCATTCCCTTTGATGCAACAATACCACTACTAGGTTTGTACCCCAAATAGATAAAAAAAAAATGTTTGTACAAAAATACTCATAGCCATGCTCTTTGTGCTGGCATAAAATTGGGAAGTGAGTCCCTTGATTGGGGAATGTGTGAATTTCAAAACTACTCAACCCTATTCAGACCATTCTTTAGAAGATGGGATTTAGCTATTTCCTGATCAATAACAATAGAGATACTTGGAATAACGGAATCAGGTCTTGGAAACTACAATCTCCACCCTACTCAGGGTAACAAGATTTAGGAAGGGCTGCAGCAAAACTCAAGATTTAATTATTTGAGAATATGGCCTTCAATAGACATGTGCAAAAAGGACAGACCTCTGGGTGGTCCTAGGTTAAGCTAGAGCCACCATTGGTACAGGTGAGACACAGGAAGTGAGGTAGAGGACATCTCAGGATTTCTGGGGACTTCCTGTGTGGAGGGAAGAAGGTGGTGGTTGTTGGAGCCTGGTGTTTGGAGTGGAGGAGCCCATAGACTATTTCTCCATTTTGGTCATGTGAGTGATAGGGACTGATCTTTTTTCTTTGCCTCTGCTATCCAGAGCCTTGAGCCTTTGGCTCAGCCTAAGCAGAGTGGGTATTTAAGCCCTATTTCCTTCTCTTCCTTCCCCCCCCCTCCCTCTAATACTTTTCTTCCTCCTTTTTGTAATTAAAACACCATAAAAAGGTTCACAGCTGATTTGAGTTTTCATTTAGGAATTACATAGCTGAATTCCTTGGTGACCTTAAATTAATATATATCAGTCTTTCAAAGTGATTTCGATATCACAAATGGATGAACAAATTGTGCTATATTATGGTGATGTAATACTATTATGCTATAAGGAATGATGAACTGATTGATTTCTATAAAAACTGGGAAGACCTCCCTGAGCTGATGCAGAGTGAAATGAGCAGAACCAGGAGAACAACATATGCAGTAACTGAAACATTATGGAACAATCAAATGTAATAGACTTTGCTAGCAATGATCCAGGACAATTCCAAGGGACTTTTTAGAAAGAATTCAATGCACATAAAGAGAAAGAACTGTGGGAGTAGAAACACGGAAAAAAATGACTTATCACCTGTTTATATAGGTATAATTTTTTGGGATTTTTTGGGATTTTGGTTTTAAAAGGCTATTCTATTACAAAATGAATATTATGGAAATAGGAATTGGGTGATAATATATGTATAATCCAGTGGAAATGTTTCCAGGGAGTGTGGAGGGAAGAGGGGGAGAGGAAAAAACATAAATAAAGTAACCTTGGGAAAAATTTTAAAAATAAAGTTAATTTTTAAAAGAGAGAGAGAGCAAAGGGGACCTAATCAGAGTTCAAAGGTGAAGGGAAGTTTTAGTGCCTTTAGCTAATGGGGAACAAGATAAATTCCTGAGTAAACACTCAGCAGACGCCAGGACAACAGTGATCACAAGTCTCCTTATATCACACAGCCTTAAAAACATACAAACTTCACTTCAAGGCAAATCTACTTTCCTGAACTGTAGCAAATCTTAAAGTTTCCTAATTATCCTGACCCCTCCTTTCTTGTGACTCAATAAAAATGTGCTTCCCTTCCCTCTAAATTTTGGGCCCTGCCTTTGCTGAGGTAGCCAGAGTGACCCACTTAGAAGTTATTAATATTACAGCTAATAAATTGTAATCTTGCCCTAGAGGAAATTTGCCACAGTATTGATTTTACTTGACATAAAAGAAGGAATGCTACCGAGTTTTTACATAAATATCGTGCTGATACCTAAACCAAGAAGAACAAAAAAGTTAAAGAAAACTATAGATCAGTCTCCCTAATGAATATTGATGTAAAAATGTAAATAAAATACTAGCAGGGAAATTTTAATCTCATGTCAAAAAGATTATACTATATGACCTGGTGAAATTTATACCAGAGATAGAGTTGAGTCAATGTTAGGAAAACTGTCAACATAATTGAACATATCATTAAATAAATATTGATCACTTCAATAGATTTAGAAAACCCTTTTTTTTGTTACAAAATATATTTATTCCTATTAAAAACACTAAAAAGAATAAGAATAAATGGTTGTTTTAAACCTGATTATTAATGACCCTGTGGATCACACTGACTGTATGATTTTCTTAGCAAAAAATAATATGATGGTTTGTCAATTCTTTTTCTAGTGTATGTCAAAGTCAAGTTAAGGCACTTTCTCAGAGTCATATAGCTAGCAAGTATCTGAGACCAGATTTGATCACAGGTCTTCCTGACTCCAGGCATAATCATATTTTTTACTTAACCACCTACCTACCTCCTAATAATAGAGATAACTTTTTTAAAATTATAAGTATTAACTACCTAAAACAAATGTCAAGTATTATCTGTAATGATGATAAGTTAGAAGTCTTCCCAATAAGATCATGGGTGAAGCAAGGATGCCTATTATCATTGTTCAATATTGTATTAGAAGTGCTAGGTGTAATCATAAAAGGAGTAAAATATAAAGGAATTAAAATAGGCAATGAGGAAACAAAATTATCTCTATTTGGAAACAATATGATGGTATACTTATAGAATCCTAGAGAATCAACTAAACATGTCTACTTGAAATAATTATTGATTTCAGCCAAGTTGGAGAATATAAAATAAACCCACATTAATTAGCCACATTTCTGTATAAAACATAGCAGGAAGTAATAGAGAGAAAATTTCCATTGAAAATAATTGCACCTAATTTAAAATAGTTGGTAGTCTAAGTCAAAGCCAGAAACTATATGAACACAATACAAAATATTTTCCACAGAGATAAAGTACAATTTAAATAATTAGACAACACAGTTGCTCAAATGTAAACATCTCTATGAATAAGGAGGGGAATTATTACCAAACAAGAAAAGATAGAACATTGCAAGTATTAGTAGGATAATTCTGATTACATTATATTAAAAGATTTTTTTCATGAACAAAAACAATGCAGCTAAAATTAGAAGGAAAGCAGGAAACTGGTAAAATATTTATATCAAGTGAATTTAATTAAGTTCTCCTTTCTTAAATATTTAGAAAATGAAACCAAAATTATAGGAATAAGTTCTTCAACTGACATGTGATCAAATGATCTGATCAAGCACTTTCCAGAAAAATCAAAACTACCTAAATACCTTGAGAAAAAATTCTCTAAGTCATTATTGTAAAGAAAAGTCCAAATTAAAATAACTCTGCAGTGCTACTTCACAAATATGAGATAGGTTAATATAACAGAAAATGAAAACATCAAATGTTGCAGGAGATCTAAAAAAAGTAACATTAATGCACCAATGTTGGAGTTGTGAAATGATCCCATCCTTTTCAAGAGACATTTTGAACTATGCCCCAAAAGTTATAAATATGAGCATAACCTTTTGACCCAAAAATACCACTGTTAGTTTTTTATTTTAAAAAGATCAAATAAAAAGGAAACAAAATATGTGTATATAAATATATATATATATATACATATATATATTTAATGGTTCATTTATAGCTACTCTTCAAATGAGGAATGGCTGAACAAGCTATAGAATATAATTATGATGGAATATTATTATGCTATAAGGAATAAATAAGGTTGGTGGTTTCAAAAAAGAACCAGGGGACCATGGCATAGGAAAAGAACAATATTGTACAATGTTCAATTATAAATTACTTATGTATTCTCAGCAACACTATGATCCAAGATAATTTCAAAATACTTACAATGAAAAATAGTTCCACCTCTAGAAAAACAACTGATAGAGCCTAAATGGAAATAAAGACACCCTTTAAAAAATGTTTCTTCTTCTTTGTTTTTATTGCTGTGGTTTTGTTCTATATTTTCTTTTGAAATTTGGCTGATAGGGGAATATCTTTTGCATGACTGAAGATATAAAATCAATATTAATTTACTTGCTTTTGCAGGATGGGGTGGGAAGAAAAAGAGTTTAAAATTAAAATATTAAAAGAAATGTTATAATTTTTATATATAATTAAGGAAAAAAAGAAATGGTATACATAGAGTTAACTCAGGATTAATTTTGATAATGGACCATTTAGAAATAAACTGTGATCACCCCATTCAATTAAAAAAACTATCTCTGACTGAGGTTAAAGAATTATAAGAAACTGAACATTTCTTAAGGCTAATAATAAGTTGAGGATACTAGAATTGTACTTCTCACAGATGAGAAAGAAGAGAGAGAATGGACAAAATTGGCACATAATATGCCACCAACAGCTATATAAATTGAAATTTGTGAAAGAAATGGAAACACATTTTTTTCTTTCTTCAGGGTAAAGGGACCTGGTGATGGAGGAAACACTTTTTTTTTGGATTCTATAACATTAATCTCCACTTTTTCTTCTCCTACTTAATTCAGCATATATCATTATGCTTTTCTTGGACTTCTTTTTTTCTAAACATGTACTTGACCCCTCTCTGGTCCCCTTTTCCCCATCCCCTCTCTTTCTTTTGCTTTTCTTTTCCTTCTGGCTCCAAATCTCTCTTCTCTCCTCTCCCTTCTCCTCCTCTCCCTTTTTTTCCCTTTGTTTTTCCCTTTACATCTCACTTCCAGACCTCCTCTCTCCTCCCCATTTCCTCTTTCTCCCTCTTTGTTCTCCTCTCCTCTCAACTTCTCTCCAGTCTTCTCATTTCCTTTTCTTTTCTTTCCTTCTTCCTGTCCTTTGTTATTTCTATCTCTTCTCCTCTCCACTGTCTCCTCTTTTTAAAAATGGATACTACTCCAATTAAACTTAAATCAATTTTCAATTCCACTATTAAAATAATTTTATAATGATTTGTCTTCATACACTATCCTGTTCACCACTGAAAAAATCTATTCCTAAAGCAGAAACTGAGTATCCCACCTCTGTCAGAATCTTGTTTTTTTCCCTATAATTAAATGCAAAACCCTTTGTTTGCCATCCATTAAAAAGTCTTTTGACATGTTTCTATGTACTGGATTTACAAAATGATCCTACATTAGCCCCATCCATGAACTCCTCAACCTGATATTACAAGTTTTCTAATATGGCTCCAAGTGATCTTTAAGAGGTCCAGTAACTAGAATTTTGCTTCCACCACAAAGAGGCTAGGGGTTAGGAAAAAAATCAATATACATTTAAATTAAAGCAGAAAGACAAATCTCTGCACAAATGTGAAGAATTTTCCTGTCCAGAGAATCTGAGCAATTGTGATTCCGTATAATAATAGCTTTTCTTTTAATTTAAATTGTTTTTTTAAGAAGCAGAGGAAGAAATAAAATGAATTTCAAGGGCCTTCTTTTTCTCTTAAATGCTTGTGCATTGCTTAAAATGAGGTAAGAATTATAAAAGCACATTATCAATTACATCACCAGAAACAAGAAAGTATCAGTAACAAAGTATGCAGGGCAAAATCTTTGGTCACTTAAACCCTCTTTGATAACACTGTCAATTGCTGATAGCTGAAGAATTAAGTTCTTCATATTCCTTCCTTTGAGAATCCTTTCTCCATTAATGTATCAATTATTTAAGGACAAAATATCTATTCTATCCTTTATTGTTTGATTTCTTTTTAAGTTGTATTATTCTTGTTATATTAGTGATCATGTACAGTGATCCTTTGGTACTGTTCATTTCTCCCTGTATCAGATGCTATGCCTACTCAAATGACAAATTAATCCATCATACTTATCACTTCTTTGGCACAATTGTATTCTAGTGCATTCATAGAATCCTATTCAGGTATTTCTTATTCACTCTACTGCTTTAGGTCTCCATTAAATGTACATATATGCCTATATTTTTTCATAAATATTTACATTATATAGGAAGGTAACTTTTAACAATGTTAATCAAAGGAAAAAGCAATGAGATAAAGACTGAAAAGATGTAGGTTTGAGTCCTAGCTCTACCATTTAATTTCTGAGTAACTTTGGGCTGATTTTGTAGCACTTGTGTATTTCAGTATCCATATCTAAAAAATGAGTGAATGAGATATTTCTAAGATCCCTGATAAGTTTTTCTCTTTGAATCTATGGCTTCATCAAGAAATAAAGATTTATAAATCACCTGCTATGTGAGCAAAGGACAGCAAATTTTGAAGTTAGGAAGACTCATTTTCCTGAGTTCCAAACTGACCTCAAATGCTTAATAGCTGTGTAACTCAGGACAATTTACTTAAGCTTGTTTGACTCAGGTTCTTATCTCCAAACAGCTGAGAAATAAATGGCAAATAACTGTGGTATTTTTGCCAAGAAAAAAACAAGTTGGGTCATGAACATTCCGACATGACTGAAATGACTGAAAAATAACAAATTTGGAAGAAACAGAATTAAGGATCTGAGATATAAAGGAAGGCAAACAGTGGCTCCTGTTCTCAATGCTCACATTCCAATGAAGGAAAGTCCAAGAACACAACTACATAAATACCTGATATATACATTATAAATAACATGGAACTTTTGAGGGAAGAACTTAGCAGTGGAATGGGAAGAAGGCTTCTTTAAAAGTTAGTTTTCAAATTCAGCAATGAATAAATCATGGCAAGCCAAGAAATACAGGTGAGAAGGAAGATCTTTCCAAGGAAGGGAAATAATCAACCAGTAGATTAAGTATGCAAGCTAAAGAACAGCAAGTGGGTCAGCGTCATGGGGAAACCAAATATATGAAGGGCAATTAATACTGGCCAGAAGAAGAAATTTAATTTCTAAAAAGAAAACTTCATTTTTTGCTACTGAAGGTAATAAGGAGATACTAGAGTTTACTTAGTAGGGAGAAGGTAACATAGTCACACACGAAATTTAAGAAAAGCAATCTAGCCATTTATGGAAATATAGGGAGTCAAGGCAAGGAGACAATTGTAAGATTACTGGAAAAATCCAGGCAAGAAGTGACAAGTGTCTAAGTTATTTTCACTTGGTTGTATTAGTCTATAAAAGGGGACATAGAAGAATGGTTTTGGAAAATAATTAATTATTGACTTATTATAGAGTTAAGGGTAAATTTAAGAGTTGAGACTGAATATATATTTTAGTTGGTTACTAGGGATTTAAATTCTAAATCCCAATGAAAAACTCAAGTCAAAATGCAATTTTATGGTGGTTTATTTACAATAGAAGGAAGAAATTAATAATGAGGGAAAGAGAGAGAAATGGAAGAAAATCTGCTCTAGTCTGGTCTGAGTCAGGAGGAGTTCAGAGGCCTCAGCCAAGGGTCTTTCCCAGAAGATTAAATCTAGCTCAGTTTCTAGCCATGAGGCCTCCTCCAAGATAAGCACCCTCCTTGGAGGCTAGTGCCTCTAGAAAGAGTCAAGGAAAAGGGGAGTCAGCCTTAACACTCATCACATGGTCATCTCAGGGAAGCAGTCTGAGGTCCTATGCTGGAACTCTCCAAGCCAAGTTCCACCGCAAAAGTCCAAAGTCCGTGTCACAGGAAGTGATGTGAAATATAAAGTCAATTTTTTACATCACTTCCTGTGTCTTATATATACCAATGGTTGCTTAATCTTGACTTTGGACAGCTCAGGGGGTCAGTCAGTTGTTTCTAATTTATCACTTGCTAGCACATGGGGGTCATACAAATTCCTCCCCCAAAATTAATCCTCAAGTGGGGGTGTATATATTCTTGGTTGCTAGAATTTTAAAGACTAACCAGGGTGGAATAATTCTGAAATTCACAATCTCCCCTGATGATGATTTGGAGACTAGTCTCCACAGTTGATCACTTAACAAAATCATCTTGTACCTCTAAATCTTCTAACTACAGGTGCAAAGAAAATTTTACCTTCTAAGAGGAAACTACAATAGTTAGAGATTAGAGGGAAATAGAAGAGAGAGACAGCAAAACCATAAAGATAAATATCAAGATTTGTCAATGGTTCAGATATGCAAAGTGAGTGAGTATGAATAATTGAGAAAAATGCTGAGTATACAAAAGATCCTGGGATAATGATGTTGCATATGAGAATATAAGAGGAATTAAGAATTGGGAAGAGTTAGGATGCTAGTGTATTCTGTTTTGAACATGTTGAGTTTGAGACAGTTTGTCATCTAGACTCAAATGACCAAAATACTGCTGGGGACACCAGATTCTACTGGAGTTCAAGAAAGAAAAAATTAAGATTGCAATGATTTTATTATATCTTTTATTTCTCTCTCTCTCTTTCTGTTTCTATTAATCCCTGTCATGTATATTAACTTTCATCTGCCACCTATCTATCTATCATCCAGAGTTATATATCTCTATAGATTCATGTACAATTTGCACAAATGCATGTATATTAATAATTATGGGTATTATACAAATATGTATATATAATACATGCATAGATGTATGTTTATACATGTAAGTCATTATATGTCAAAGGTTTCTATTTGATTCCATGGGAACCAGTGAATTCATCAAGTGAGATAGAGTACTGAGATTGACCTGAAGAAAAATCAAGCAATGGAGACTGAGAAGGAATGGTTGAAAATGTAGGAGAAAAACCAGGAGTGAGCAATGCTGTGTTAGTCTAAATAGAAGAAAGTATCTAGGAGGAGATGTTGATCAACATTGTCACAAATTGTACAGCAGTTAAGCAACAACAACAAAAAGATGAGGACTAAAGAAGACAAAATTAGACTAGGAAATTAGGAACCCTTTGCCAACTTTAGAAAGAACAGTACCAATTAAATCATGTCATTGGAAGTCAGATTGAAAAGAATTTAGGATTGAATGATAGGTGAACTAGAGGCATGGAATAAAGCTAACTTTCTCAAGAGGAGCTGAGAAGGGAGGAAATAATATACAAATGAATGGGAATGGTTATATTAAGTCATTGGCCTCTCTGTCTTATTTCTAAAGCATGTTTTTCATCTTGAGAATATATAAAAATACCCATATATATATGTACATGAATATAAACACATACACACACACATATATATATTCAAATACTCATTCTTTTATGTTCACAACCATATAGCACAGAAAGCTGAGGAAAAGGGAAGAGAAAGCATGTGATAAACAAGTCAAATCACCAGTACACCTTGGCTATCATATCCCTTCACACCCTGATGGAGACATCTCTGGTCCTAGAGCCAAAAATCCTTAGAAATATCAATGCTTTCAGCCCGATGACCACAGCCATCATCTTGAGAAGTATTCCTTATAAAGATGAAGCTAATCCACTGCTTCTGCAGGTTATATAGTCACTGACTGAAGAGTCGACAAAAGAAAGTCTCACCACAAACAATTTGTGACTATCAAGTGGTTCAACATAAGAAAATGTTATAATTTTGCCAGTGGAAGTAACATTTAAGAAGTAATATTGTTGTGTGTTTTGGTTTTGCACCATGACAAGTGGAATTTGTCATTTGACTTGAATCTGAAACTTTTCCTATATGTAGTCTCTGACCTTTGATTTTGAATTTCTTGAAAACAGGTACTGTCCAATTTTTCTACTTGAATCCACAGTCTTTAGAACATTTTATTTTACATTTAAACCACTAATATTCTAAATATATTTATGAATATCTGTGCACATACATTATTTTACTTGAATATTTGCAGTAGTCCCATATATACACTATTGTGGTAAAAACATTGAAAGTACAAATTATTAAGCTTAGATTATCTTATTTAAAAATATTCCTCTAACTTTTTGTTATTGGGAAAACATATATTCCAGTAATGACAAATTTATTCCAGTTATTTTCATGGTGACTTACTATGTGCATGGGAACTCAAGATGACTGAGTATGCCAAGAAATTATGTTTCTCATTGACTTTGGCTACTGGGAACATCAACTGGAAGCTATCTTAATTCTTTTCTTATCTCTCTAATGAGAATCAAGGCACCATCCTTTTCATTAATCTCAATCTTCTTATTATCTTCAAGTTCCACTTTTAAAGTTGCTCTATTGTGGTTCCTTTGAGAGTGTGTCCATTAATGGGACACTACATAAGCACTGTTGGCTCAGATTGCCAAAAAATAAAATTTAGTTTACACAAGCATTTTATGAAGTCAGTATTTCTTACCCTGTTTCTATTATTGTGTCATTAGATATTTTCTGAGAAAGGAGTGTGTAGCTGTAGCCAGATTGTCCCATGGCAATCTAGACTATCTTCCTCTTGTAGTCAAATTAAACCTTTTTTGTAGAATATATGGGAGCTTTGTTCCTTTTTCTGTTCCTAGCACTAAATTAGAGAACCTTTTATTGCTATTATTTTCTACAATTGGTCAAATTATCAATTGATTTTCTTATTCTCATTTTTATACTTAAAACCATGAAATAGATAATAGTTTATTTGACTCTCTAAGGATCATCCATTATAATTTTCATTAATCAATTAATAATTGGTCATTAATAATGAAAATATCATTAATATGTGACAAGGATATAGATAAATTAGAATAATAATAGCAATGTGGGGCATGATGATAAATATTACAAATATCTGCTGGGTTCTATTCAATATTCTGAGTCTGAAATTTAGCAGAGTGTCAGAGATAGAAACTGTCTTTAGAAGGAATACAGTTGAACCTACATCTATCCTCTCCACAGTTGCTCTGACAAGCAGGCATGAAAATTATTCTTGAAGATATCCCAGGAAAGTGAGTTCACTTTGTCTTAAGGCAATCCATTGTGCTTGAGAGAAGTTATGTAGTGTTGCCCTGCATCCAGTCTAATAGATACATCACTTTGCACTATTCAACATTCATTATGAGTCCTGAACAGCTAAAGAGAGCAAGCAATAACTATGATGACCCATGGTCCTTGCTCTGAGAGAATTTTTAGTGCAGTAAAGAGAAGAAGAAAATGCAGACACCAGTAATACTCTATATTTCAAAGTAAGTGCATGGACAATTCACAAAATGTAATCTGAAGTTCAGAAAGGATATCAGGCTTAGAAATCTAAATGGAAGCATTATATGTACAAAAGAGGCAGGAGAAATGGAAATTAATGATGAAAGAGATACAGATATGGATGACAGAGAGAGAGAGAGAGAGCGAGAGAGAGAGAGAGAGAGAGAGAGAGAGGAGAGGAGAGGGAGAAGAGAGGAGAGAGAGAGAGAGAGAGAGAGAGAGAGAGAGAGAGAGAGAGAGAGAGAGAGAGAGAGAGAGAGAGAGAGAGAGTACTTCCTTTCTGACATAAAAGGTGACATAAAATTAGGGATGTTCTTTTTAAGACAAGAACCTTCAGGGGTCACTATTTGAAGTAAATGAGATGAAGATATGAGGGTTTCTCTGAACCCAAGTAAGTGGGGAAATTGGTTAATTACACTAAAAGCTGCAAAGTGTTCAAGAAAAAATTACCTGCTAAACATTCTTTCAGAGAATTACTGACAATAGATGTCCATTTCTGTTGAGTTAAGACAGACTAGGTATTAGTGAATCTGTGTGTGTGTGCATGTATGTGTGTGTTATTCTTTGCTTACTAGAACTTTGTAAGGTAGCTACTATTAGTATGCCAATTTTGCAAATAGGTAACTGGCAAACATTTGTCCAGGTTCAAAGCTACTGTGTCAGAGGCCATATTTAAAATAAAATCCTTCCATTTTCAAGTGAAAAGTTATAGACAACTGAGCATCTCCCTACCTCCAAGGAATAACATGAATACATCACTTTATAACTTTCAAGGAACCTTAAAAATATTTTAGAAAATTTAGGCATTGAATATCTGTGTGTGTATAATAAAGATGGATCAATAGGTAATTGGTAGTAAAGAAAAAAAAGAGTAGTTAGCTAGATAAAATGAGTCTAATATTTCTCCTATTTTCCATATGATGAAACTGAGGTTTAGTCTAATTATCTTCACCACTGCCATACTTCATAGTCAGTCCCCAAGCACAAGACTTCTGATTCTATCTTTAATATTCTTTCCATCACTGCAAGCTGTCTGGAAAAAAAATGTCATAATAATATTCCCCCATATGCATTTTCAGTATGTGGCATTTCCTTTGGGAAAAAAATAAATGTCATTATTAGCTTTTAGCATAATTAGAATTTCATGAGTATGTATGAAATTTCCTCTCAATTTTTTAAAGTATATAATGAGATATTTGAATTTAAAAATCTCTATATGCCCCAGAGAACTATTGTTCTTTTGTTTCCCTAAACACAGAGTAGTGACTCCATTTTTTATATTTTTGTTTTATTATAATGTTAACAATAAGCAATCCCAAACTTAAACATTTCAACATGATAGGAAGAAAGTTTTCTAAAACAAATATTATATTGAAATTTTAATACCCACATATACCAGAGGTACTCAGATATCTCAATGTATTTATTCTCCAAGAAAGTATGGTCATGCGCAGTTTGGGCCATTTTTTATTGGGTTATCACAAAATATCCAAACAGTATCCAAATCCACTCACATCCAAGACATTGGATAGGTATGTAAGATTTACTTTATTTTATAAAATAATTATCCATGAACATTATTTCTTTCTATGCAGTTGCATTGTGATATATGATGATATTGGAATATCCACTTATGAACTGTTTCCCTATTCATTCTGATCCAGAAGTGATAAACCTACATAATTTGTACTTAAAGAAGAAATAAAAAGAAACAATAATAAAAGTACATATAGCCAGTTCTATTTTTTTGGATTGGATGCTTTGGGAAATCTGTGTGTGTTTGTGTAGCAGTCCACCCATAGCTATGGGCAAGGGAAAAAGTTAGTATGTACAGAGTGGCTTAGAAGAGAGCATGCTCAGACTGAGCCTGCTCAGTCTTGGGCATGGCTAGGAAAGCCTCTGACCATTGACCCCAGCTTCCCCCAGGTTAGGAGGGAAAACAGGTTTCTTTGTGCTCACCTGGCTAAGAGAAACCACACCTATACCTTGTCATTAACCAATTATAAGCATCCCTATGTATTGTGTATATTTGCATATCAAAGAGATTAAATACAGGGTGCAGCAAGCGCCACCTTCTCTTCTCTCTCTTCCTCACTTGGATCTCAGCTCTCACTGATGCCTGTCCTTGCGGGAGCTTGGCCTCTGGCCAAGCTCCATCTTTGATTCCTTTCCTTATCTACCTCTCCCACCTGAGACTTGGCCTTCGGACAGGCACTTTCTTTTCTCTATCATGTCTCTGACCTGTGTGGTATTAAATTTGAATCACTGGATGGGTATAAGCCTTCTGAGTAGTCCACTGATCGGAGTTTCTGCTGTGGCTCCTTGATAGTTAATAAGGCCTGGATTTCTGACTCATTCCTGCCACCTCATGTCTCTATTTTGGCTCTGCCACTCCCCTCTCGGCATACAGAACTTCTATCCTTCCTCTATCTTCCTACTTTGAGGCTTCTTGTTAGATCGAGGAAGCTTCAGTTTGCATGTGTGATTTAAAATTGCTTAGGGGCATCATGGAATGGAAAAGAACATACTTTGCTGAATGTTATCAATTCTGATTAATGAAAATGATAGGGAGGGAGCTGAAGTGACTAAATCAACATTAACTTTGGCTGTTATATCACCATCAGTCATTAGAATGATACTTCAATTCTGAATACATCAATAAGTAAAGTAAACTCTACTATTCTTATTATTACATACTTGATCCTAAGTACTGATATAGATACAATCTGCATCAAGGAAAAAAAAAAGGAGGGATGTAGAGAAGAGGACTCTTGTATAGTGATATTGGAATTATTACTTTCAAATTAAAAAAAAAAGTATTGTTAAATTAAACAGCTATGGTCATTGTGGATTAAAAAATGAAAGCTCCAAACAGTCTCCTCCATATTGTTGGGACTCAGTCAGGTTCTTTTACTCTAATCAGACCAGATCTGGACTATTGTGTTTAATTTTGGAAACAACATTTAGGGAGAATATTGATGGACTGAGTCATTTTTAGAGTGGATCATTAAGATTATGAGACACCTAAAGAATATATTATCTGCAAATCATTAGGAAGACCCAGAAGATTCTTAGCAAGAGAAAATTGGGATAGTGAGAGGAAAAGTTTAGGAAGAGAACAATATTCTTTTTTTGAGATTTGAAGTCTTGACTTGGAGAAGATGGATCAAAAAATTCTGTTCCAACACATAAAATAGAAAGATGGAGAAAGGCACCAAAAAGGGAGATTTTTGATCAGTTTAAGGAAATATTCCCTAATAGTTTTCCCCAATGCAATGAGATTCTAAGTGGAGCTGTTGGTCTGCTTAATTTAGAATTTTAAATCATTAATCAACAAGCACTTATCAAGTACATACTATTCTCTAGACCCTGTGCTAAGTCATGAAACATTCCTGCCTTCAGAGAGCATTTACTCATAGAAATATTTCTCTTTTCAAATCCTTCCTATGAGGCAGAGTATGCAACTTTGATAATACCACTTAATTTTTGTGGGTCTCAGTTTTTTCACTTGTAAAAGAAGGACACTAGATTGACTACAAAAATGTCTTTAAACTTTACAATTATGATTACATTGTAAATGGGCATTTTTTGAGAGTTAGAGACAAAATGGGATGTATTGGAAAATATAATAAATGTGGAATCAGAAACTCCAGCCTGCAACAATCATCTGGGGACACAGTGCATAAAATGTTCCAAAAGAAAAGTTCAAATATGGCCTCTGGCACTTCCAAGCTGAGTGACCCTGGACAAGTGACTTAATTTCTTTCAACTTTATTTTACTCATCTTTAAAATGGGGATAATAATAGCATCTACTTCCCAGAATTATTGGGGTCATCAAATGAGATATTTGTTTTAAAAAATAGCACAGTACTTGGCACATACTATTTATTATGCAAATACTTATTTTTTTCCCTTCCCTGATAAAATTCCAAAATTGTCATTTCTTTATACAACACCTCTTATTTGTCAGGCAGTGGTACAGGTGCTTCTGGGGGGGAAAACAGAAACAAAAACAAAACAAAAAAGTCATGCCCATGAAAATAATGTCCACAGTGAATGAATATATGAATAAAAGTTGGATGACAAATTTTGGGAATATTTATGTGGTAATAATTTTTAATTTTTAATGTAAATTATGAAGTATTTGTATAGCAATTTGAAATTTTCAAAGTGTTTTTAATGATAAAAAGTCATTTTTATGTTCATAACAATTCTGGGTGAGAGTTGATATTATACAAATTTTAGATATGAGGAAACAAAGGAAGACAGAGGCTATGTGACTCATTCAGTGTCACAAAACTAAAATATATCTAAGGTAGAATTTGAATTTAGGGGTTTTTGAATCCATATTCTTATGTATCTAGGTGCCTAAACCACTTATGGGTTTTTCTAGATAGCTACTAAGGCCTTTTTCATAAGAATTATTTGACTTTGAGACTCCTTTTGGTTCAGATCACATATTCAAAGAAATATCATCAAAACTCAACTATGCTTATAAATAAACCAAACTAATGCACACTAGTGTCATAAATCCAAATCTTGAAATTCACCAGAAATGCCCCAGAGACATCTTAAAATGGTAATAAAAGTAAATTCTAAATAAGTGTCTATTATATATGGGCTGTGGAAACCACTATGGAGCATGATGGGATGAAGTCTCAGACAGAAGAAATTATCAAATATATAAGCTTATATTTTCTCAGGAAGTCTTTATCATTACAGAGTATTCTCATGAGGGAAGATTCACTTCTAACCCAAAAGCAAAACACAAAACAGCCATAGTATATGGCAGAAGGGGAAATTGGCAGGTAGATTCTCACAAAACTCCCTTGATTTCAAATATTCAGTATAGCCCACCCAGATTCCAAAAGAATACCAAAGAAATCCAGAAAAAAGAATATTTTACTCCATATCCTAAAGCTTAGGTGAGGATTCCTGAGTCATTCTAAGAGTGCAACTTAGATGGCTACAGAAGTCTACCAGAACATCAAGACAATTATAGCATTATAGATCTAACAATGGAAGAGAACACAGTAACTCTTAAGGAATACAAAGGCCTATTATAGAGAAAAATAAATTGATCCCCAAAGAAAATAAGTGACTATTTCAAAGTCTCACAGTTAAAAAAAAATTAGAGCCAGTATCCTTCCTGTTCTGAGGTTGAATCTTTCAACTTGTACATATTCCACTGTATACCATTTTTCCATGAATGTTTGTATCTGTTTAAAGCCTGGTTATTGGTGGCTTGGTAATATGTTTATCCCTTATCCTCATGAAAGTCAGTGCTCCCAGCTTTACCGCAGACTCCAGAGTGATTTTTATGGCATACAATCATATAAGATAGATCAATCAACATGAAAAATCTGAAGTCTTGGAATCCTTATTCTGTATGACCAAGAGAGAGGAGATCTAGAAACTTGAGAAGTATCCCTGGTATGCTTCAGAAACCTTAGCATCATAGAGGTATAAATCTACAACTGAAAGTGATGCAAGAGGATATTTACTATTTCCTGCTTTATAGACAAGGCCACTGAGTTCCAGAGATGTTAAGAGATTTATCTCAGGACAAATAGAATTTAGTAAAGCTAATATTCTAAATGAAGTCTCATGACTTTAAATTTAGCATTTTGTTTATAGCATGATGAAACAAATCTACATTTCTCTACTACAAGGAAAGGGCTAGAGAGGCCCCTTACAATTTCATCCCTTATTATTAAAAAAATACAAAGAAAATGCAGTTCAATGGAATGAGTCTTGAATTTATTAGTTTTCAACATTTAGGTTCAAGTCCTTGACCTCTGACTTAGCTATATATTACCAGCCAATTGTTTGCTTTCCAGACTCAATTTCCTCACCTACAAATGAAGGAGTAAAATAAATGGCCCTGGCATTCTCTGGTAATTCAAAATCTATGAACTTCAAATGTATGATTCTATAATCAGGACAATATCAAGCATAGTTATGTTGGGGATACATACATAAGCACATTAAAAATAAATCAAGGATTATTCAGAATAAGATATGTAGATCAATGCAATTTTTTTTTTCTGAGAAGAAGAGTCTATTTCTGAAAAATAAGTGGAAGCTATGGCACCATAAGAAGTTTGATATGATGTTCACCCAACACTGATCATCCAGAGGTTCTATTTATATAACCTACTACTTTCAGCTCTGTACAGAGCAATAATAAATATATGTATATATATGTATATATTATATATATTATATATATATATGTATATATATATATATAGGAACTGGAAGTGGTATGGTACCTATTTTTTCTATTTATTTCTTTTTGGGGATGCAAAGGGTGGCTTCGTAGTTTCATATCCTCATTTTGCACTTCATATTTATATTAAAATATATTTCAATTACCAATGATAAGGTCACCTTTGACTTTTTTAAATTGTGAAGCATTGCAAAAATAATGACAAACTTTACCTTAGAAAGGGCTTTCAGGAGGATAGAATTATTTTCATGTGGGGTGGCTTTTAGGATAAAGAGAGAGAAAAAAGACAGGAGAGAAGGAAGGGGGTAAGGAAGAAATAAAAAGAAATATATAGAAATACTGAGATGGAAATTCCATGCCAGACATCATTTTGCTAAGTGTAGGAAAAAAAAAAGTTATAGATCAGTGGTTGACTCCTTTTTTTAGCTTTTCCCAAAGGTTCTAAAAGCATGAACGTAATTAAGTGTGGATCAGAATTTTCCATTTGGCGAGAAGAAAACATATTGACAGCCAAACAAAATTAAATTTCCCTTGAAAATTAATGGTTTCAATTAAGGGAAAACCCAAACACCATGGAAGTCTCCTATTCCCAAGAATAATGAGACATATTTTTTTTTCTCAGAAAATCTATCAGAGAACTGTAAAACTTTGCATTTTCAGGGACATCTTTTGTATTCACTTCTCAAAGACTTTTTTGTCCTTCTCTGTACTATGTTCCTGCTCTATACTGGATATTATTCTTTGCTCTCTATTGTCTCCTTTTGTTGTTGTTCAGTCATTTTTTCAGTTGTGTCCATCTCTTTGTGATCTCATTTGTAATTTTCTAGGTAGAGTGATTTATTGATTCCTTCTTCAGTTCATTTTACAGATGATGAAACTGAAGGATACAAAATTAAGTTACTTGCCCAGGGAAATACAACTAGTTAGTGTCTAAGGTCCTATTTGATCTCAAGAAGAATTTCCCCATCTTCAATTTTGGTATTCCAACTGTCCCATTATCACCTTGCCACTTTTCTCTTTCATTACTTATGACAAGTAGATCTGATATTGTCTCCAAATCAAGACATCATTTCCCAAATCATGGTTAACATTACCTACCTTTCCTAACCTTAGACTTGTATTTATATTTATCTTAGCTATAGAAGATAATTTATTTCCTAGAGGAATTAATGGAAGGTATTCTAGGGAGACAAAAGAAAAGTGTTCTCAATAGTAGAATTATAGTTGTAATTCTTAGTATTGTTATTCACTTTTTAAAAATCAAAAAATGCTGGTAGAAATTCCTTTCTCTCTTTCAATTCTGACCTGATCACTTTCTTTTGAATTTTTAATCGAAATTCCAGATTTGGCATTAATAAGTTCAACAGAGAATGAAGTCCATTTCCAGCTAGGGAAGAATGAGACAATTCTTTTAAAATAACGCCATTCCACACTCTTGTTGTATTTTAAATTACATTGGTGATCATCAATCTTTCTGTCTTCATATGTCTCTCTATGGCTATTACTATATCCCTATGACTTTAACTTTGAGTTTGTATCTTTTTTCTCTTTTTTTTCTGTATCTTGGTCCCTCCTTTTTCTTCTTTTTTCTCCCACTTTTTTTCCTCTACTTCATCTACAATTCTCTCTCTCTCTTTCTCTCTCTCTCCCTTTCTCTCCTTCCTCCCCCCTCTCTATCTTTGTCTGTCTGTCTGTCTGTCTGTCTGTCTCTCTCTCTCTCTCTCTTCTCCCCCAAACCATGGACCATTACTCCACTCCAAGTTTAAGTTGTATAACTGGTTACAGAGGATACACTGGTAACTTTATTTCTATATTTTTATTACCTTCCAAATGTTTTCTCAGGATATTCTCAGGTCTTCTTATTAGAAAGATTAAAGGTCCCAATTAACGAGATGAAAGCATGTGACTTTTTGCTTCTCTTTCTGAACTGTAGCTCAACAAACTTTATAAAGGTTAACAGATCTGCTCAAGGGATGTCTGCTCTGTGTGATTCATTTTATTATTATTCTCATAGATTCTGACATATCCAGACTTGTTACCCATTCTCAAACATATAGTTTATGATTCTTTTCTCAGATATTTTTAAGACTGCAAGTGTTCATGAAATAACCACCTGTGAGAGCTTTGTGCCTCCCTAAGAAGATCATTAGCCTGCCTGCCTTGGGGCTCCTGGACTTTACATGTTAATATCCGCTGACCTTGTACTTCTATTCTCTATTTTCCAAAATCTGTTCCCACCACGAGTTGTGGCCTTTATTGTCATTTAAACATGTTATAGGAAAGATATCTCTTGAATGATCCCAGGGGAAAATATTCCTGAAATTTCAATAAATAAAAAAAATCAAAGAAGAGTATTGTATCAGGAAAGGACTACTATCTCTATAAAGTCAGCAGATCCAGGTTCAAATTTTTGAAATTGCAAATTCAAATATTGCCTCCATTATTATATACTTCTGTGACTTTGTAGAATTCTATTAATATGAGTAGAATTCAATTTCTTCAATATGTCTATCTTGTGGAGATTTTCAAATGACTCATTTGTGTAAATATATATATATATGTATATATATATTATGCATATATAGACACATACAAAAATTAAGTATATTTTCATATATTTATCTATATATGTTTGTGTATATATCCACAAACATACATAAATAATTGATCTCTCCTGATAGAGTGTAGTCCTTGAAGGCAAAAACTGTTTTAATTTTCTTCTCTGAATTCCCAAATATGAACATCATGCCCTGAAAATAGGAGGTCATTAATATGTGATGGCTAATTGATGTATAAAACAGTGATAGTTGGTTATATGCTTCTAAGGTTCCTTACAGATTGAAATGTATTATCCTATGATGTGAAATCATGTCTGATTTTGTGAAGAATGTTAGTATAAAAAATAGATTTAATGGCTTGGAGGCAGAAAGAGTTGAATCTGAATCCCACCTGGGACTGCTCTTAACTTGTTTTATCTTGGTAAAATCTCTTTACCTTTGTGAGCCCCAGTGTCCTTATTGGAAACAGAGAGATAAGTCCTCTACTTCATATGGTTGCTATAATAATAAGTGGACAATAAATAACTTGTAAAACATTTTGTGATCTTAAAGGGATAAAGCATATCACCTGTCATTGTTGTTAATCTTTTTCTTATTCAGGTTAAAGGGATCTTCTCTATCTCTGTGTTTTGGTGGCAATTCTCTTGTCCTTAGCTAAGGAAAACAAAACAAAATAAAAGGAGAACAAACAAAAAAAAATTAAAATTCCAACAATAAGTCCCTTTCACTTCTTTATTTCAGAACTCTGAACTCTACATCACCAAAGACCAGCTCCCTTTTTTTACTTGTGGATATTTACATTCCAATTACTTTTGATTTCCTAATTCCTGGTGGTTCTTTTTTGTTGTTGTTTGTTTGTTTGTTTGTTTTGTCTTGATGAACATTTGTCACAGGCTTGGTGCTCCAAAAGACATTTATCAGAATTTTAGAATTTTTGCTTTCACCACCTTGTGTTGTGACTATGAGAGAATGATCAAGCACTGTTATTCTAGTATGTTTGGAGACTTCTGTTTAGAAACTTGTCTATTCCTGGAAATAAAAGGGAGTCACCAAAAGTCATAGTTTTTTCATCTCCAATTCTTAATTTCAACAGAAAATTTCTGATGACACATGTAAAACCCAGTGAAGTTGTGTGCTGGCAATGAGTGGGGGTGGGAGGAGGGGATAGAAAGAACATATATCATGTAACCATGGGAAATATTCTAATTCACATAATTAAAAAAAGTTTAAGAAAAAAAAATTACTAATTACTTCAAGGAAGTGAAAGAGCACTAGGAAGTACTGGACCAGTCAATGTAGAGATATTTATGCAGAACTTACTCTGACATAGACATTGACAAATGTAAGGGACTTTTCTTGTTTTCTTCTTGTTTGTCTTCTTTCCATCTTCTTTCCCTCCCTTATTCTAGAGGTGATACTTGAAAATTGATATAGTAAATAAATAGTTATAAAACAACAAATATGTTCCTGCCAAGTACCAAGTTCTAGGGATGAAAATCAAAATTTGATCTTTGAGGAGAAGAAACTTATGATCTAATGGAGGAAGAAAATACATAAAATGGAACTGAAATGCTAGGGACTGACAGTTGATACTCTTTGGGAAAGACATAATACTTTTAGAGTTAAAACAAAGCAGAGTTGCTGATGGAAAATAAAGACTTACCTGGACATTTTTAAGCCCTCAGGAAAGAAGGGTTTAAATATGCCCTCATGCCCATCCTTCAGAGGGAAGAGGAAACTGAAAATGCTGAGATGATTTTGATTATAAACAATGGAGGAATTTTGCTTAAAAATTGGGATTATCTTGAGGGATGCAGCATATTGCTAGAGTTAAATCCAAGAGGCCCAGTTGATGGAAAATAGAGAAGAAAAAAGAAGTGGCCATGAAATTATGAAAGGCAACCATGACAATTAAATAAGACTACATATTTGTCTGTATACACACACACACACATATGTATGTACATAAATAGGGATAGCTAGGTACTATAATAGATAGAACACCAGGCTTGGAGGAAGGAAAATCTGAATTCAAGCCTCAGGCTTTTACTAGCTATTCGACTTTGTACAAAGCACTTATCCCCTGTTTGACTCAATTCCTCATTTGATGTGATTTCATAAGGGTCCTAAAGTAACTTTAAGTTAGAAACCTTAGTTGATGAGACAACAAATACATGTAACAAAATCATAAGCCCAGGAAAAGCAGGAATATATCCCATTGATGGAAGTACTTACATATTTAATCTAATGTACTTCCCAAAGACCCTAGAAGCTATGTGTCATATGGAATATCTTTGCATTTTACAGGAGAACAGAGATTAGTAGAATTGAAATAGTTTGCCATGGTTTGGATCATATCACTAGTAAGAATCAATAATAGAACTCCTGATATCTCCTCTAGCTTTCCACCTGATCAACCACACTGCCTTAGAAGTAATAATAGTGTCACACATTCCTTATGAACTTTAAAATTTCAGTGCACTTTTCTTCATAAAAATACTATAAGACATGTGGTATAAATACAATCAACATTATTTTAAAGATGAAGAAACAATCTCAAGGTAGTTAGTTGACTTGTTCCAAAGCAGAGAAGGTCATGAAACATTTTTTTAAAATAAGAATTGAATGGAATTTCTCTGTTGTCACCCACTTACTCCCATTGTGGCAAGATAGCATAATAGAGTGGAAACACTCTGGCATCAGAGAATACTCATTGATCGTCTTTTTCTGGCATTTATTACTTCACTATTGTAATGAAGGAAATTTATCTAATATGCAATAAAACAACTGAATCAGTGTTCTGAGCCAATATGTGTTTATTAAAGGAACTGGTTCCCTCCAACAAATAGGGAGCTGAACCTTCTTCGCATATTGAGACACATCCCCAAACTTGTTCCAGGGTATAGCCTTCATAGTCTTTCATTTTAAAGGATATCTATCAGTGCAACCACTACTGGATTGGCACAACTCAAACTATGCATTTTCATTGATGGGTTAAAATTTGACAGGAGAAGGGATGACCAAATTATTCCAAGGTTGGAACATATGGTGAAAAACTCTGGTTGAAGAGTTGAGAAGATCATGTTCTTCCTACTTAGCCAACCAGGTGAAGGAAGGGTCTGGGGACAGAGGGCTCCCAAAATAGCCAAGATTTTTCCATCTTCCCTTATGATATCCTGTGCCAGGAGGAATAACCCTCTATGTTAGAGTCTAACATCTTCTGCCATGAAGAAACTTAGAAGGTCAAAACTAGGGTAGGACCTCTATGGCTATGGTCAAGCAAAGGGCATCACCTAAGAAACTTCATAATTTAACCGGAAGAAAATTTACTCAGCCACTTCTTTTATGATAATTGCTGATGGTTGTATTGTGAATCAAGGTTAGTTGATTATCCTTAACTCACTAAATTTTTACCAAGGCCTGTTAACACAACACAACAGAATTAATCATGATATCTATGAAATCACAATAACCTAATAATACTGACTTAAAATTAACATACAGAAAAAAATTAGTAATCTAATATGGGCAACGAATTATTCACATATTGTAGGGGTCAAATTTTTCCTCACACTACCATTTTTTCTTTATACTTGGACAGTTTTTTTAAATTTTCTCCTCTAAATATGTGTATTTTTCACACATCTTAATTTTGACTCCTCTGTCCATAACCACCAACAATGGAAGGTAGTAGTAACTTAAGGAAATCATTTGACTTCCATGGACTACAATTTCTTTATCTCTAAAATGAAGGGATATTGGCCTAATTGACTTCTAAGATCCCTTACAAGTTTTAATCAATGATTTGAAGGGAGTCAAAAGGTTTAACTTGATCCCCAAATTTACTGCCTCGATGCCCCCCTGGTTTGTTAAAAAAAACACACACAAATACACAAATAAAACAAATAGAAACCTAGATCTGAACACATGTTCTGTTCTTGACTCTGTCTCTTTCCATCTCTTCCTTTCTATTTCTCTTTATCTCCATAATCTTGATTCTTATTGATCACAAGCAAGGACTCAAAGACAAAGTAAATTCACTCAATCATGTCTCTGTTCTCCCAATGAAGTCAAAGGCAGAAAAGGAAACAGGAGAAATGAGTTGCACAGACTTTCCATCTCCATTCAAAAATATAAAATAAGTTGAGGTAGATTATAGATGTGCAAAATCACTCCAATCAACATGCATTTCTTAAATACTTACTATGTACTAAGTAGTGTGCCAAGTGATAGAGGTGCTTTTATTTCTAATAAAATCTTGCAGTTTGTGAGAAACATATATTTGAAGAAAATGAATCTAGGATCATTGATTTGAGCTGAAAAGAACATTAGAGGCCATTTATAACAATTTATTTTATAAGTGAGTAAACTAAGGTCAAAGGATATGAATTCACTTGTTCAGGGTGATATACATGTGTGCATGCACCGACACACACACACACTAAATAAAGCAGAGATGGTTTAATTATTAGAAATAAGATCATGGGTCTAGAATTCAAAGGGATATTAGAGAGAATTTAATAGTCTCCCATTTTACAGATGAGTAAACTGAAGCTCAAAAATTTAATTTATTTAATTTTTATATAGGTATTTAGTTTAATAAGTAAAATTTGAGCATACATCTTTCATGCAGGATATGGCACTTTTCCCCCACTAATTACATTTTCCCAATTATTATCCTATGAGAGTCCTTTCCATTTTTGACACTTAAATAGTAGGGATCACATGTCTACTTTTTTTCCCTTTGGCATCTCATTATACATAATCCTGTATTCTATACTTTCTACACATTTCTCTTATTCTTCCCTTCAATGTCAAGGAAAATATATCTCTTCTTCAGCACAATTGCATTCTTATCTCCACATTTTAGCCCTTCAGAAACATGATGGCTGCTACCATTCTCTCTCCTATCTCCTGGCTAAGGAATTTTCTCATTTCTTTCAATCCGTTTTCTTTTCTCAAGTGAATATAGATAATATATGTGTTTACGTGTATATATATATATATATATGTATATATATGTACACATATATATATTATATACATTATATATGTTCCCAGACTTTCTTTAATGAGAATATAGTTGTATTTTAAGAAAATATTTTAAATATATTTGTATATATTATAGTCTAATTCCTTTTTTTTAATTAAACCCTTACCTTCTGTCTTGGAGTCAATGCTCCAAGGCAAAAGAGTGGTATGGTCTAGGCAATGAGGATCAAGTGACTTGCCCAGGGTCACCCAGCTGGGAAGTGTCTGAGGCCAGATTTGAACCTAGGACCTAGCTCTCAATCTACTGAGCTACCTATATGCCCCCTCTAATTCCTTTTTAATTATCTGTCATGTTATTTATGCACATTGTTATTTTGTCATCATTTTAGTTGTTGTTTTAAGGTATTCATGAGACAAGGAATCTATGAAACACAAGCATATTAAGAATCTTTCTTCTTCCCCACCCTGAAGACAAGCTAAAAAATCTTGATTACTAATATGAAGCAGTTCTGCCAACTTATGATAATAGCACCCATTGCTTATTAAACCCTCTTCCCTCTAGGCTAGAAATCCTCCATTTCTTCAAAGTTATATGACAAGGATCAGAGCTCTCCCTCTGACTTATCAATACCTTTCCTAAAAGGGAGCTAGAAGGGAACACAAAACTTTGTGGCTGGTCCTTAAATCTCAAAGATTTGTTATATGAAACACTCAATGTCCTATCAACCTCACTATCCCCACCCCTAAAGAAAATTCAGGGGCTTATTTCATTTAAGTGTATTTCCTCAAGCTCTTCCCAGCCTGGGAAAGTTGCCATTTTTTTCTCCTACTTTGTCCTCCTCAGCTGGCAGCTTGAACTAATCTGCTGAAACATAACATCTTCCTGGAACAAGGATAAGTGTAAAAGTGACTGGTGAAACTGCAAGAGACACATGGATGCTGATGGATGTCATCCATGAGGCTCTTGGACCACAAGGGATGCTGAGGGATAGGGAGGACTTGTTAGAGTGTTCACAGCAAGTGTGAATGGGAGTGAGCATATGGAAGGCTTGCACAGATCCTTATCACCTAGAGAGGAGCTGGAATAGACTGATAAACTCAAGCTGTTTCTCTTCATTAGAGTGGGAGGATATTTACATAACAAAAATGCTAGGTGAACCTCTAAAGGTTTGCCTGGAAAGGTAGGGACCCATTCTGTTCTCCCCTTTGTCACCTGGTGCTAAAGTAGGCTCCGCTTGGACATTTTAAGGTAAGCCTTTTCCTGGTGGCTGTGCATCTATTTTGGTTCTCTCAAAGGATGATGTGGGAAGGTGTGAGAATTAAGATGGTGAGAACACCTCATCTTGGCTTATGTGTTTCTTTTTGCTCGGGGTTTGGTGGGGGTGAAGAATAGTAGTGATGCCTACCTTCAAAGAAAACTGTGATGTTGGCAACAAGTTACATCTGCTTCTTCCTCAGTGATGACCTGGTTAAAAAAAAAGAGTTTCAAATTTGTTTCAAAGAGAGCACAAAGTCAGTCAATCATCAGACATTTGTTGAAAATCTCCTGCCTCCCAGGCACTATTTTAAGGGATAGGAAGATGTGAAAACCAATACAAAGAATGAAATGTTCTTTACTCTCAAGGTTCTTATATTGTCCAAAGAAGATCTCTGTTTAAGTTCTGACTCTTCACTAACTAGTTTGGAGGCCAGGATTAATTCTCCTTAACCTTTTTTTGAGCCTCAGTTTAGTCACTTATAAAATGAAACAAAAACACATTTGCCACAACTACTTCATAGAATTTTTGCAGAGGAAATAATCTATGAAATATAAAGCTAATAATAGCAACAATATAACAATAATAATATTTTTGGGATTCAGGATTATGTCATTCTTTATATGAGTGAAAATGGAATAATTGAAGAATTATCATAGCCTCTAGCACATGCATACACACATATATTATATATATATATTTATAATTTGCAATAAAACCTTATATATGTTATTCTATCAGGCAGCTTTTAGATATAGTAGATATACTATAGGACCTAGAGACAGGAAAACTTGAGTTTAAATCAAGCCTCAGACAATTACTAGCTGAGTACATTCCTTACCCTCTGTTTACTTTAATTCTCTCACCTCTAAAATGAACATAATAATAATACTTGCCTCCTAGGGTTCTTTTGGAGAATCGATGAGATTATAATTATAAAACACTTAGCCCAGTTTCTAGCACATAGAAAGTATTATATAGATTTTTATCATCATCATTATCATTGTTATCATCATCACCTTCATAATTATTATCTAATTTTAATCTCAAAATGCTCATGGGGAGTTGGAGCTATTATTTTGTCCATTTTAATGAGGAGAAAACTAAAAGACATAGGTGAAGTTACTTGCTTAGGGTCACACAGCTAGAAATGATCTGTGCTTGGACTTGAAAATTGTATGAGATAATATTGATATTATCTTAAATTTGCATTATGTGAACATCTTTGATTTCTTCAAGTTTTTATTGCACCAGTTAATTTCCCTATGTCTTTAATATGATAGGACAAAAATTTTTGGAAAGAGATTACATTTGGCTTCACCATGACCAAAGTGGTCATTCATAGATCAAAATCATCAAAACAAAACAAAACCATAAAAACTGATGAGGAAAGTACATGTGATAGGACACCAACAGACATGTGATTGGTGAGTCCAGAGAACAGAGAAGTGAATAAATTATCTTCTAATACAAGTCAACATTGACTTTCTCTAGAAATGAAACTTTTAGAGTTACTTTGGATCCTGAAAAAACAAATGACTTGTCAAGATCACATAGTTAATATGCACTGGAGGCAGGACTCTAAACTAAATATTCCTGCCTCTCTATTTATCATGTTTCTTTCTAATGAATATAGATTTTTAAAATAGCATTTTGTAAATTTTTGGTAATCTTGTTTTGCACTTCCATGTTTGACTCTTTCATTTTGAACTCCCTTGCTTGTTCTTTATCAAGTTCAATCCTATTAACTCTGGGTGATGTCCAAGGCTTTCTCTAAGGTGCTTTTTTCACCCATCCATTGGGGTTATCTCTCTTTGTGATTTTAATTTTCTCTGAGGTTTCAAGTTCACCTCTATTCAGATGGCTCCTGTATCTTTATTTAAAGCCCTAACCTCTCTCTCAGACTCTAGTCACACATCACCAACTACTTTTGGAAATTTTAAATCAGATGTTGTAGAGGAATCTCTACCTCACTATATGGAAAAGCCCAAAATGCTACAATTCCAAGTAGAAAACAGGTACAACAAAATTTATATATCTATTATATTTATAAATTACAAAGATGCTTCTGCACAGTAACATTGAGAGGCAGGCAACACAGAGATTATCATCATCATTTTACACATGAGGGGGAAAAGGGAATCAAATGAAATGAAATGACTTAGACGAGTATATGCAACTGTATATGTAACTGGTATGGCTGAAACTTGGATAAGGTCTTCTGTGGTCAAAATGGAAGTAAATAATCATATTAAACTATCCTCACATCTTCTTAACTGCCCAATTATTGTAAAGATTATTACTATCATTCTGTGTCACTTAGATCTTTCACTGATCCTTGACTTGTCACTCTCTTTCTCTCTCTCTCTCTCTCTCTCTCTCTCTCTCTCTCTCTCTCTCTATATATATATATATATATATATATATATATATATATATATATATATACTAAGTTGCTATGTCCTGTCAATACCATCATAACATTTTGTCTTGTTCTCTACTCTATTCTCTGCATCACTTTGGTGTGGTCACACATTTCTACAAACCGAGACTATTGAAATAGCCTACTGGTTGGTAGCTTTGCCTCAACTTTCTCCCTAGTCCAGTTCATCCTTCACTCAGATGTCAAACTGATTTTCTTAAAGCTGGAGTCATGGTTTTGGCCATGTCAAACACAAACTCAAATGCGTACCTGTACAAACATACACACACATACATGCTCACACACACACACATTCAATATATTTCAGTGGTTCCCTTTCACCTACACTATCCTTTTTGGTTTTTAGAACTCTTCTTGACATGTTCTCTTCTTATTTTTCTTCTTTCATATCTTACTCCCTTCTAGGTACCTATGAAACAGTGACACCAACCTCTTTTCTGTTCTTTCATAAGATACTACATATTTTGTCTTTGTTTCTTTCACTGCATGATGCATAAATTGGGACTTTGACCAAATAAGAAAGTTATAAAAAGTGGTCACTGGTTATTATCCCTTAAGTTCAAAAAACTATTAGCAGCTCTTATCAATTTTGTTTAATTAGAATATTAGTAAAAAGAGGGAAACATGGAAAGGAAAGAGGCAAGGACACTGCCTAGCCTACCCTAAATGCTGATTTGATGAAATGAAACTCAGTCACTGACAGAGTTCCAATCTCCACATGGGAATCCTAGTCACTCACTAGCAAACTTGGAAGGATCCAGGCCAGGTCCCAATGCAGAAAAAAACCCTGTGAACTAAGTTCACCAAAGCAGCAGTGATCCCAACAAGAAAGTCCCCAACTCCAAGAAGCTCCAAATCTGAAAGTCAAAGTCTTGAAGCAAAAAACTCTAGTTGAAAGACCCAAATCTCCAGGTCAAAGTCAAAGTCCAAAAGGCCCAAGACACTGTCCTCCAAAGGAGTACAGAGGGGAAGATCCAAGGAGCAGAGACTCCAAAAAAGAACTCCAAAAGGGAAGATATTTTTGTACAGGAAGTCCAGGCCCTTTTATAGTCCTTTTTCCATGACACTTTCTGCCCCTTCCCCACTTTGTGGGAACAAATCACATTCCTTCAATTTGCCTAGCACTGCCCAGGGGGCAGCCGTGGCCTATGGAATTGTCACCCACTCTAGCAAGTGACCCATGAACTCTCATACTTAGTGACTAGTAAGGTACTAAGTAGGGGTGCTTATGTTTTTGATTTATTAACTTAAAAGTTGTTGATTGGGAGACATAGAGTTTGATGCTCTCTTCACAAATGACTATTCTTTATGCTTGGAATGCTCTCTGTTCTCATTCAGGAACCAGAAAAATTGGACATACTACACTAAATTTTTCTTATTGTCCAATTGTCCATTACTGAAAGTCCCTTCCCTGTAAAATCAATTTCCATATATATATATATATATATATATATATAAATATATATATATATATGCACTGTGACTTTGAATGCTGTCTCCCCCACTAGAATTAAGGCCAAAAATAATTTCTGCCCTTTTTTCCCACTGCTTTTTATCATATACTGGCAAAGAGTAAGGACTTAATAGATGCCTATTGACATCAGATCAAAAGTTGAGGAAGCACCAAGATGATTTTTCATGACCTGCTTTCACACAGGCAAGAATTTTAGAACTATAAAAGATATTACAGATCAGCTAGTGTATCATTCCCATTTTAGAGGAGGTATGCTAGACAGAGGATGATCATTTAGATTACCAGCATTATTAAAATGGTTGGTTAATCCTCATTTGATTTTGGTTCAGAAATGAAATGCAGCTTTTGATATCATGGGTGCTTGTTCACAGAACAGGGTAAAAAGTATGTTATAGAATTGATCCCAGCATTTTTAAGTCCAGAACTACTTGAGATTTCTGTTAGTGATTTTTTGCATCCATTTTATTTTAATAATTTTTGGGGGGTAGACTTCATATTTTCCATGTCACATCATACCCTTTCTCCTTGAGTTCCCTTTCTCTAAGATGCACAGACCAGGCAGAGCTAATATTGTCACATAACTCACATTCTAAATACTTGAATCATCTTAGTTGTCTACTGCTGTGCCGTCTCAATCTTTATAATGTCCTTCTCATAACAGTGCCCAATATTACATTCAATATTTCAAAAGTCATAGCTACTCACACACATTATAGAGCTAGAAGAGCTTGATTCATGGGCCAAATGGCAAGATTCAGCATTTTCCTCAAGAGGAAGGCCTTCATGTCCAGCTTGCCCTGGATAGAGGTGAGTTTAATGATCAAATAAGGCTACTTTCTCTAAATGTTATAACCCAATGAATGACAATCAGTTTACTTAATGTATTTCAGCTAATTCAAGCCCTTGTCTTCAAAAAGGGTTATTAACTCACCACACAATTTTATTCCCTCTCTTTTTTAAAGGTCTCCTGGATAGAGCATTCAACTAATATATTACAGCAAGGTGACTTTCATCAGTAGTTGGTGTCACCTTATCCCCGAATTCCATATAAATGGTCTACTCCAAATTGCTTGCATAATTATTAGTGTAACAAGAACTGAAAGTCTCACTATATTTACATGTCATGTGAATGACCTCTGAAATCTTTTCATTGGATTCAACATTTCCAAGAATGCAACACTAAATCTCAGAGTCCTAGATTATCTCAGAGGTCATCTATTCCAACTATCTAAGGAGATATGCAATAATTTTTATTGATTTGAGGGGATCACACATGTAATAAATGTGAAAAAAAATAAGATTGGAACTGAGTTCCTCTAATTCTGAGAACCTTACTATATACCTTTTCGTTGATGTCTATGTTCCTCCCTGCCCTAGCACTGTAATCTGACCTATAATTTTAACCTAATACATTATCATGTACCTCAGCATTGACCCTTTCAACTAATAGGCAACTTTTTCAATAAATTAGATTAACTTTCTTTTATGTCCTCTAATTTCAAAATGAGCTCCTAAACATATAGAAGTCCTTTTTAAATTTTTACATCCTCAATCATGACACAATACTTTGTATAAATTAAATATGAAATTATTTTTCATTCATTTATCCATTTGTCCATTTTTGCATTGTGTGTATAACTAAAAAAGCAACCATAGAGTTCTGTTAGACCTCCATTAAGAAGAACTATCCATCATACCCTAAGAAAACACATTAAATGCAGGAGTTTTTCTTTTTATTTTTCTTTCTCAATTTTAGAAATATCTATGCCATTTTTGCCCATTTTTCTGAGTTATACTTTAGGAGGTTAAGTGAAACATTTTTTTTTGGTTTTATAATCTTGATACTAAGCAGTCTTTCAGATGCTTGTAGGTAAGTATCATAATCCCAATTTCATATCTTCTTTGTTCCAAGATAAGCATCCTCAATTCTTTCAACTGATGGTTACTAGGTATGAACAAGAAGGATATCACTAATCATCCCCATTTTTCCTTACTAAATATTTTTGGGGTTTTATGCCTTCGGGAACAACTTTAAAAAATAGTGTGCTCCATTGGAAAAAAATCATTAAATTTATACTTATCTTTGATAATTTCTCCTTGCATTCCATAAAGATATTGAAATCAGACCTTAAGGACTGAGATGGACATAGAGGGGCGGAGTCAAGAAGGCAGTTTAGAAGTAGAAATAACAGAAACTACCCTGACAGTTCTTCCAAACCAATCTTTAAAAAAAAGCCTAAAAATGACAAGAGTCAAAAACCAACAGCAAGATGGAGTGAGGGGGCTCTCCCACTAAATATAACTTAAAAGATAAGCAGAGAAAATTGATTTTCACAGGATAAGGAGAATAAAAACCTAAACCACACAGAGAGGAAATACTTTGTGACCACCCCACAACCTACTGCACCAGATTCTGAAAATGGGCACAGACCAAATTTAGGATCTTGGGACATAGGCTAAACCATCAAAAGAGCATCTTAAATACCTTGAAGTCCCAAGCCCTGGCACCAGTTGAGAATCTCAGTAGTCCATATCACTGGGCCCTTTCAGGCTTGTATTTCTCTGGTGAAGACCTAGTCTGCAGGAAAAAATAGCTTACAGTGCCAAAGCCTATAAGCTAGCAGTACAGAAGACAGAATCAGTAGGTTTCAGAATTCCTAGTATCCAGACAAAAATAAAAGGTTGGGGAAATGAACAAGCAGCAAAAGAAACACTTGATCAATAATAAAAATTCTATGGAAACAAAAAACAAATCACAGAATCAACAGGGGATGATGATATTCAAGCAACCACAGGCAAATCTTCAAAGAAAAAATGAAAATTGGTCTCAAGTGTTGGAAGATTTCAAAAAGCAGTTCAAAAATCAAATGATATAGGTCAAAGAAAAATGGAGAAAAGAAATAGAAGTATAACAAAAAGAAAATAACATTTTAAAAAGCAAAATTTGTCAACTGGAAAATAAGGCATATAAAACCAATCAAGAAAATAGTTCCAGGAAAAATACAATGGACCAAATGGAAAAGGAGGACCAAAAGCTCATGAGATAAATTCATTCTTTAAAAGTTAGAACTGGGCTAATAGAAGTTAATGACTTCATGAGAGATCAAAAATAATACAACAAAATTAAAAGAAAGAAAAAAGTGAAATATCTCACTGAAAATAAAACACAACAAAACAGCTTACCTGAAAAATAGTTCCATGAGAGATAATTTAAGAATTATTGAACTAAAAATATAGACGTCATTTTAGAAGAAATTATCAAAAAAATTCTCATGTATTTTTGAATAAAAGGGTAAAATGAAAATTGAAAAAACACACAGATTACTTCCTGTAATAAATTTCATAATGACAACTTCCAAAATCGGATTATCAAAAAGACAAAGAGGAAGGAAAAACTCACAGGTGTATTTGAGTCTCTACCTAAAGTCTGGGGTTGACTTCACTAGGTAACCCAAAATCCCAGGTGACAAACCCTTATTATTACCTTGACTAAGTAGATTTCTGGCAGATGGATAAAAGACATATGGTCTCTGTACCTCAGGGAAAAAGCAATCTACTCAAAGATAAACTCTCAAACCAACTTCCAGCTCAGTTCAAACCAGAAAAAGAGTGACTTTTAATGCCAGTAAAATTCCCACATTCCTTTTCTCCATGTCAGAATCCTCTCCCAGTGCTTGTATGTAAATTCTCCACTTTTCCTCTTAAAGCTAATTCATGACATTTACTTTATCCTTTACCTACATTCCTACAATAAAGGAGGGGGAAGGAGGAGAGTGATTAAAATCAAAATACTGGTGTGGAGGGAAATAATGAAAGGAGAAAGGCAGAAATAAAAGTAAAAATCAAGATGGAGAAGCATTCACAAATGATAATCATAGCTGTGAATATAAATGTGATGAATTCACCCATAAAATAGAAATGGATAGCAGAATAGATTAAAAACCAGAATCCTACCAAATGTTGTTTACAAGAAACACATTTGAAACTCACACAGAGTAAAGGTAGGAGGCTGGACCCGAACCTATTGGGCTTTAATTGAGACCAAAAAAAAAAAAAGGAGGAGTAGCAATCATGATTTTATACAAAACTAAAGCAAAAATATATCTGACTAAAAGATATAAAGAAGGTATAGAAGGTATGTACATCTTGATAAAAAGCAGTATAGACAATGAAGATATATCACTACTTAACATATAGGCATCAAATGCCATATCATCCAGATTTTCCAAGGAGAAACTAAAGGGACTTAAGAAGGAAATAGACAACAAAACTTTACTAGAGAGGGACCTCAAACTTCCACTATCAGAGCTAGATAAATCTAACTAAAAATGAATAGAGAGAAATAAAGTGAAGGAGATTTTAGAAAATTTAGATTTAATAGATATCTGTAGAAAGTTGAATATGGGTAAAAAGGACTTTACCTTTTTTTCAGCAGCACTGGTACATATATAAAGATTAATGATGTACTAGGGCATAAAAATATCACAACCAAATAAAAAAAAACAAAAATCACAAATGCAACTTTTTCAGATCATAATGTAATAAAAAATAATTGAATGACAAATTAAAAATTAGTTGAAAATTATATAATCCAATTATTCAAAATGGGTAAGTCAAAGAACAAATCATAGAAAATGGCCATGGAATTTTTGAAAAGGTTAAAAATGAGGAGACAACATATGTAAATTTATTCTATATAGCTAAAACAGTATTCAGAGGAAAATTTATATCCCTGAATGCTTATATCAGTGATAATGAACCTTTTAGAGTTGGAGTGACAGGCCCTGCCCCCATCCTGCCCCTCATAATGAGTGCCATCCCTGTCCCACTAGATACCAAGTACCATGACCATCAGGGTCAAATACCATACAACAACTCAACCCCCCACCTGTCCCTCTGGCATCCCCCTTTACCCCAGACAGGGGAGGGAGGAAAAACTTCCACTGGCCTGCTGGGCAGAAAGGTGAATGATGATAAAAACTTCCAGAGAGAGGAAGGAAAGAGGTCTGAGTATTCCACTCCCCTTAACCTCTGTTCTCCAACTATGTGTTATGCTATGAGCTATGCTCCCCACAAACCTAGTTCCTCTCTAATGCCACCCCAGGAATCACCTTCACCACAGACTCAACAGGATTCTGTCTATGCTATACTTTCATGCAGCATGTGAATCCCACCACTGGCACTTTACCCTAGACAGGGAAAAGGGGAAGCTAGGTTTCTGGGCAAAGGGATGAGTGAAATAACAAATGTTCTCTGACATATGGAGAGGAGAAAAGGAAAACCTCTGACCTGAGTCTCTCTAGTTTACTAGTACCAAACTGTAGGATGACTGCAATTATGCCCACAGAGAGGACTTTGTGTACCCTTTTTGGCAAGCATGCCATAGGTTTGCCATCATGGGCTTATAGCAATAAATTAGAGAAAAAGTAGATGAATAAGTTGGTCATGAAAATAAAAAAAAAAAAAACAGAAGGGCAAATTAAAAATCTTCAATTAACAACTAAGTAGGAAATCCTAAAAATCAAAGAAGCAATTAATAAAACTGAAATTAAAAGAACTATTTAACTAATAAATATTATTAGAACCTGGTTTTATGAAAAAATAAAAATAAATTAAATAGAGAAAATGTTAATTTGATTTAAAAAAGAAAGAAGAGAATCATATTAGTATCAAAATGAAAAAGATGATTTCACTTTAATGAAAATGAAATTAGAGTAATTATTAGTAGTTATTTGAGCCAATGACATGGTAGTAAATATGTTAATATAAGAGAAATGGATGAATATTATATATATATATATATAAGCACACAAACACACATACACATACAGATGCCTAGATTAACAAAAGAGGAAATAGAACACTTAAATAAGAAATTGAGCAATACATCCATGAACTCCCCCCAAGAAATAGATCCAGTTCCAGATGAATTCGCAAGTTAAATATATCAGACAATAAAGAAAAAATAATCACAATACTATACAAATTATTTAGAAAAATTAAAGAATGGAATCTAACCAAATTCTCTTTATGACACAAATATTGTGCTGATACTAAAGACAGGAAGACCAAAAACAGAGAAAGAAAATCATATAGCAATTTCTTAAATGAACATTGATATAATAATGTTAAATAAAATAATAGCAAAGTGACTACAGCAATATGTCACAAAGATTATTGACTATGTAGTGGTAGTCTCTCGGTGACTGAGAATGACTATTGTCTTTGTGCAGTTTCATCTACAGTGTACCCTCATGTGCCTTTGGAGTCCAAAGACTGAGGTGCAAAGGTTGTGACACATGGGGCATGGAACACCAGTTGTTACGGGAGGTGCTATTGTGGCCTGGTGTCGACATTCACGCATAGTGGCAAGATGTTGAGATCGCTCTTCTTCAGAGGTGATGGCGGCATGGATAATGTGGGTTCGCCAGCTGCTTCTGACAGAGGCAGCGAGTTCTAGTTGTTTTGGTGTGATGCCAGCCCACTTCAAGTTTGACTTTAGCTGATCCTTGTATCTTTTCTTTGGTCGTCCTTGTTTCCTGAGTCCACCTGACAGTTCACCATAGAATACCTGTCTTGGTATTTGCTGTGGGTCCATGCGGATGACGTGTCCAGACCATCCTAGTTGGGTTTTGAGAACCATTACTTCGATGCTGGTGGAGTTGGCTCTGTTGAGGACTTCCTGATTGGTGATTCAGTCATGCCATCGGATCCTCATGATTGACTGGAGAGAGCATTGGTGGAATTGCTCCAGCTGTTTCATGTGCTTACGGTACAGTGTCCATGTCGCACAACCGTACAGGAGTGAGCTGAGGACAACTGCGTTGTACACTTTGAGCTTCGTCACAGTGCTTACACCGCTGTGTTGGAGGACTTTGGAGCAAAGCCGCCCAAGTGCCTGCCTGGCCTTTTAGATACTGGCATTAATCTCATGGTCTAGGGACCTGTCGTTGGTGATGGTGCTACCCAGGTACTTGAAAGTGTTGACGTTAGAAAGCTGTGTGCTTTTGATTGTAATGCACGGCTGGTTCGTTGGCCTCCCTTGTGCAGGTTGGAACAGCACCTCTGTTTTGCTGAGGCTGATAGTCAGGCCAAACAGTTTTGTTGCAGTGGAGAACTTGTCCACAATGGTTTGAAGATGATTTCCTTGGTGGGCCATAAGAGCAGACATCTGCAAAGAGAGCTTCCAGGATGAGTCTCTCTGTTGTCTTTGTTTTTGCAGTCAGGTGGCGAAGATCGAATAGTGAGCCATCCAGTCGGTATTTGATGTAGACACCCAGGTCTAGATCCATCACAGCATGCCATAATACTTGGGAGAAGTATAGGTTGAATAGCATCAGAGCAAGGACACAGCCTTGTTTCATGCCATTGGAGATGTGGAAGTGATCAGAAATCTCTCCACCAGATAGGAATTCCCCTGTCATGTCGACATGAAAGAGCTGGATCAGTTTGATGAATTTTGCTGGGCAACCAAGCTTGCTGAGGATCACCCACAATGCATCTCTGTTCACTGTGTCGAACACCTTTTTCAGGTCTATGAAGACAATGTAGAGACTTAGGTTCTGCTCAAGGCATTTTTCCTGCATTTGCCTCATTGTGAAGACCATGTCGATGGTGCTGCAATCTGGTCAGAAGCCACATTGTGATTCAGGCAGGTTCCAATCTCAAACAGATGACAGGAATCTGTTGAGTATAACACGGGCGAGGATCTTTCCAGCAGTGGAGAGTAGTGAGATGCCTCTGTAGTTGTCACAGGCTGCTCGTGAGCCTTTGTTCTTATATAGGGCTATGATGGAGGCATCTTTGAGTGCTGGGGGCATGTGTTCCTTTTCACATATGCTGGTCAGCACTATGTGGAATGCCTGGAGCACCTTTCCATTGAAGGCCTTGTACATCTCAGTTGGGATCCCATCTTTACTGGGTACCTTGCCTGCACTCATTTGTTTAATGACTTTTTGCACTTCCTCTATTGAAGGAGGGATGTCAAGTTGTTCAATGGTGCAGTTTTGGGGGAATCTGGTCAAGGGTGCTTTGGTCGACTGAAGAGGGTCGAATGAGAAGCTGACTGAAGTGTTCTTTCCACCTGTTGCTGATGCCTTTTTTATCTTTTATGAGAGTGTCACCATCATAGGATAGCAAGAGAGTAATGGCGGGTTTTAGTGGCCCATAGACAGTCTTGAGGGCACTGAAAAATTGTTTGTAGTTTTTCGTATCAGCAAAACACTGGATTTCTTCTGCCTTTTTTTCCCACCATCGGTCTTGCATCTTCCTGATCTCACGCTGTGCCGTGGCTTGGAGAGACTTGAAACTGTCCTTTTTAGGAGCAGAGTTTGGGTTATTTTGCCACTCCATAAAGGCTTTGTTCTTTTTGCTAAATAGGTCTTCAAATGCAGTGTCATTCTCGTCAAACCAGTACTGGTGGTTTCATTGTTTGAGGCCTAGGACTGCCTTTGATGTTTCCTTCACTGCATGTCTGAACTCTTTCCATTAGTAGTAGTAGTCTCTTGGTAACTGAGGATGACAATTGTCTTTGTGCACTTTCATCTGTGATATAGATGAGTGTGTACAAAGATACTTGTGCTTGAAGGAGATTTAAGTGGAAAAGTCGATGCACAGAGATAGTCCCACTCTCTCAGCGTTGGAAGCCTGGGTCCATTGGCACCAAAAGTTGTTACACCTGGAGACTTCCTCAGCTGCATTGGATGGCCCTGTTGTCTTTTGTGCTCCAACATGCCCTAAGCACTCCACAGTGCCTTGCTGCATCACCATCTCAGCCTTTGAACCTTCTTATTGGTTTCTTCCATCTGTTCAGCCAAAGCAGTCTTCACATGCTGGGTGAGCAAAGCCCTGGTTCACCAGGGGTCTATGACCTGATGGCTACCCTCACAAGGTTTAGCTGGCCTATCGAAGCCATTGCCTGGGGTGTGGCCGCTGCCTTATGCTAGCAGCTCTTGGGAGCCACAAGTGAGAGCTGGGTGTCAGGTGGGGGTCAGAGGTTGGAGAGCTGCCCTAGGAGGGCACGACAAGCCCTCCATAGCAGAGATACTACCCCTCCCTGAGTACCCCATATACCTCATTTGGCTATGACCATGTAAGATTTATACAATGAATGCAAGGATGGTTGAATATTAGTAGAACCATCAGTAAAATTGACTATATCAATAACAAAACTAACAGAAATCACATTATTATCTTAATAGATTAAAAAAAAGATTTTGACAAAATTCCACACCCATTTCTTTTTTAAATTAATTTTTTTAATTTTTAAAATTTTATCCATGACTATATGATTCATATTTGCCCCCCCTCATCCTTTCTCCCTCCCTGAGTTGATAAGTAATTTAATACGGTTATCCATACATAGTTACATATGTAACATATATTTTAATATTACATTCCATTTCCATCTTATTCAATTTTATGAAAACTTAATCTTTTAAAACCAGGAGATTATTATGCACAAAAATTGTAACATTGTGGGAAAATAAAGGGTAATTAACTTTGATACTTATATGAATGCAAAGATCCAGCACAATTCTGGGGGATTTATGAGAAAGAATGTTATGCATATCTAGAGAAAGAACTATGGGACTAGAAATCCAAAAGAAAACATATTTTTATCACTTGTCCCAACTTTGCCACATCCCCTCCAATACGTGATATTTTAAAAGTACTCAGACTGCACTTTAGAAGATTTGATTTAGCTATTAGTTATTTCCTTATTGTAACATTGGAGTTACTTGGTTTAACAAGAATTAGGAATGTCTTGGGAACTTTACATTACTCTACCCATACTTAGACACAGTTTAGGGGATGATAAAGTTGTAAACTACTGATTGAACAGTGAAGGTACTTAACTCATACCTTATAGTGAAGCTAGAATTTTAAGCTAGGTCTATTTTTAGATCTAATACAAAAGGGTGTTAAGTACCTGTAAAGGTTAAATTAATCACAAAAAGGTCAAGTAACTCACAAAAGACAGACTTAACAAAGAAGTGTGAAGTACTCAAAAGATATAATCTAACAGGAGAAGGTGAACAAAAGAGTGGTGAGAATTAAAGAATGGACGGTCCTGGAAAAAGCATCTACTGTGATTGGTAGACATAAAAATTTAGGGGAGGTGACATAAAAGAAAATTCTCTTTAAAAGGAGGCTAAAAGTCAGTTCAGGGAAATGAACTCAGTTCAGGAGATTGTTTTCAGTGGATGACTGAAACCCAGCTTGTAGATGGTCTCCTGGTAAGTGATAAGACTGACTCCCTTTCCCTTAGGCTCAGGGAGGCCACTTTGGCCAAGACCTTTAGTTTTAAATTAATTATCTCTCTCTCTCTCTCTCTCTCTCTCTCTCTCTCTCTCTCTCTCTCTCTCTCTTTTCCTTCTCTATATTTTATTTCTTCTCTATATATCAACTAAAATCTTTATAATTCCTTCTCTATATATTAACTAAAATCTCCATAATTCAAAGCTGACTTGGGTATTTTATTATTTGGGAATCATCCCTGGTAACCAATTATTTAGATTTTAAGTCAAACCACTAAAATTATCCTTAGAAATAATTATAATTTTTCTTTACTATCATATTGGTCACTATGCTAGAGGTAAGATGTCACCTCAGAGTTTTTGTAATCTTCATTTCTCTAATCAGGAGGGATTTAGAACATTTTTTCATGTGGTTATTGATAGTTTTGATTTCTTCATCTGAAGACTGACAATTCATATCCTTTGACCATTTGTCAGTTGGGGAGTGATTTGATATCTTATACTTTTGACTTACTTCTTTTTATATATGAGAAATTATATTTTCATCTGAGAATTTTTTTAATTTTTTTCCAATTTGTTACTTCTCTTCTAATTTTGGTTGCATTGATTTTGTTTAGACAAAAATTCTGTAATTTAATATAATCAAATTTATTCATTTTATATTTTGTTATGTTCTATACCTCTTGTTTGGTCTTAAATTCTTCCCTTCTCTATAGATCTGAAAGGTAGACTATTCAATATTCCCCTAATTTACTCATAATATCACTCTTAAAAACTAAATTAAACTCTGGTCTTTAATTTCCATAGAACTTATTTATATTAACTTGAATAAGAGAAGGCAGACAGATATAGAGAAAAGCCTGTGTCTAACTAGCCCTGTGAGTGCTTCTTTATAAGGCTCTCTCAGTCACCTTTCTCTCACCATGAACCCAAGTGAATAGAGAGGCCCCAATTCCTGGACCCCCCTTTTACATATATTTTCCTTTACCCTGAATCCATAACCTGATCCTTTTAGGGTTATGTGCCTTGTTCATTGTCCTGTGACCCATACTGTAGCACAAGGATGCAGGTCAGAACTGAATGCATAATTCTGAGAGGGGGTTCCCTTCATACAACCCACCCTTTGATTTTTTATGAGACTAGCATGCTACATCTCCTCATTTGTTTGTTTGATTTTTAAGAGATTAACATGTCAGGTCACCCCAGTGAATCATTCCACATATGTATCTTATACCTCTAAAGCTTCTCTAACTAGAGGTGTAAATTTTTTTGTCTTCTCTAATAAAGAAAGTTAGTATTTCTGGTACAAAATTAAATAAAAGTGGTGATAATAATGGAATACTTTAGGGGTAAATAACCTCAGCAATTTAATATTTGATAACCCACAGATCCTATATTTTGGGATAAAAACTCAGTATTTGACAAAAAATACTGCTAGGAAAATTAGAAAATGATATGACAAAAATTAGGTTTAGATCAGTATCACACACTATAACAAGATAAGATAAAAAGGGGGATGTGATTAAAACAGAGAGTAATATTATAAGTAAATTAGGGGAACATAAAATAGTTTACTAGTCAGGTATAAGGAGAAGGGAGAATTTATATTCAAATAAGAGATAAAGAACATTATAAGATATAAAATAAATTATTTTGATTATATAAAATTAGAAAGGTTTTGTACAAACCACACCAATGCACCAAAATTAGAAGGGAAACAACAACCTAGGAGAAAATTTATAACAAATTTCTCTGATAAAGGTCTCATTTCCTAAATATATAAAGAAGTGTCAAATTTATAGTAATGATGTCATTCTCCAGTTGTTTGGTGGTCCAGGGATATGAATTGGCAATTTTCAGATGAAGAATTAAAAGTTATCATTAATCTTATGAAAATAAATTCTTTATTTCTCTTGATTAAAATGCAAGTTAAAATAATTATGAGACACCACCTCATACCTAGCATATTGGCTAATATGACAGCAAAGGAAAGTAATAAATGTTGGAGGGGATGTGGCAAAATTGGGACATTAATGCATTGCTGGTGGAGTTGTCAACTGGTCAAACCATTCTGGAAGGCAAATTGGAATCATGTACAATGAGCCATAAAAAATGGATGCCCTTTGATCCAGCAATACCACTACTGGATTTATATCCCAAATCTGGGTAAGGACTTGTTTGTATAAAAATATTTATATCTGGGCTCTTTGTGGTGACAAAAAAAAATGGAAACTAAAGGAATGTCAATTGGAGAATGGCTGAATGAATTTTGCTATATGATGGTAATGGAATACTGCCGTGGTATAAGGAATGATGAATAGGATGATTTCAGAAAGAGCTTGAAAGACCTCTGTGAATTGATGCAGAGTGAAATAAACAGAATCATGAGCTCCTTATACGCAGTAATCACAATATTGTACAGCTATCAAATGTGGTAGACTTTGTATTAACAGCAATGCAATGATACAGGACAATTCTGAGGACTTATGAAAAAGAATGCTATCTACACCCAGAGAAAGAAATGTTGAAATAGATATAAAGATGAAAACATATGATTTATCACATATTTATTTGGCTATATGTTTTGGGGTTTTGGTTTTATAAAATTATTCATATACAAAAATGAATTTTATGGAAATACATTTTGTGTGATAACACATGTTTTACCTGGATATACATGGATAATCACGCATAACAGCTCTAGAAGGCAGGAGGGAAGAAAGGAGGATGACAATGTGGAGTATATGACTTTTGAATACTTATGTGTAAATTTGACATAAAAATAAAAACAACTAATAAAGAAAAAAACTAAGTGATGAAATGTTTTGTATTTTACTGTTTTATTATGTGGAATGAATTTGAAATGAGTATAAAAATTTGAACCAATGTGAAAGTCATTCAGCAGAGGCCCCAAAAGGAATAAGCACTGGTGAGAGACTCTGTAATTCTCAGGGTTTATGGGGGTTGGAGAAGTGGCATAGTAGCTAAACTAGAACTAGTTGATTTTCATTTCCAAAGTCTGGACTGTAGTTGGTCACAAAAGTTATTCTTATTTAATGATAGCAGTTGATATTTATATAGACCTTCAAGATTTATAAAACATTTTAAACACATCATCTCATTTGATCCTTACAATACCTTGGGATACATGTACTATACAGTGTAACTATATGTAATATTGTATCAGGGTCTCTGATTAACCTCTCCATCCATCTTCAACCTTCCTCACTTGACAACTAATATTCAAAATGACAAGTTCAAAACTTACTTGACTGTTTTTCTTATTTTATGACTTTTTAAAGTAAAATTAGTTTCATAAGACTCTAGAATCATAGCTGGAATGCCATACTATTCTACTTCCTTAACTTTATGAGTGAAGAAACTGAGATGAAGACAGACTAAGTAATTTGCACTACCTCAAATTTAAGTAGCAGAGTTAGGAATTCAACACAGTTGCACTAAGTAAATCCAGAACTCTTTCCATTATGCTATAGCACCTTGGTATATTAAAATAAAATATTTAATTGTTATGAATAGCTTACATTTAATGAAGATAAAATTATTTTCTTCATGGGTTGACTTGCGTTGGGGAAAAAAAGGAATTGATTTATAAGTACCAAAATAATACTCATAAAATATAATATATTGATTATATGTTATAATGGTGGTAGGTTTCATAATGAATGTAACTATATATTAATAAAGAATAAAACTAACTTCCTTCAGTAAGTACTCCTTGAGAAGTAAACTGTGAGAAGAGTCAGAGTTTTATTCTTGTTAATTTTAATCACAGTACCTAGAATATTGTTAATCGTATAATGGGTATGTTACATATACCCCTTACCAGATCATTAATCATATGGAAATTTTTCCTGAGTCAACTGTATATAGCTGGAACAACTCTTGAGAGCTAAGATCAGAATCATTTCTTAAAAAGGAAGTGATAGGACAATTGCTTACAATGTAAAAATACATTCCCGTACTATTCAAAGAGTAAAAGATAATTAAAACTGATAGATGGACAATAGAAGAGATACTGACAGAGACTATCGAAATTTAAATCATATTTTAATATTTATACATATATATCAATAAATTGACACATGTTCATCAAAAAACCCAGAAAAATCTTCGCAAATATCTGATTCACTTGACAGAAAAATTGACTGTAAAAAGCAATACTGTTATTAAAAAATACCTTATTTGTAAAATCTTACAAAGAAAATGATATGAACATTGTCATATAATGAAGTAGAGAAATGTTGTTTAGGGTTAAGTCTTGTCAAAATAGCTATCAAACCAGGGTCATCCCAAGGGTCTTAAAAATTAAAATGGAAAAAAAAAACATCATACAGAAGGAAAAAACAAGTCTGATAAAATAATAACAAAGTAGATTTTTCATCAATCAAACAAATTATTCCATATAGATCCTAACATCAGAGTTAAAACTCCAGGTGTAGTGGAGGAGAAAATTCCATAACAGAGAACAAAAATGGGAAGTATGGCTAGAAATATACATGTATAGAGGTGATCTGGGTTAAATGAAACATACTAGAAAGAATGAGATAGTTTGACATATATTATCTTTAAAAATAGAAGATAATTGCATCTTGATCAACAAAAGTTATATTAAAAATGAAAACTGGCAAACCAGAAATTATAAGTGACAATTTATATGCCTACTCTCCAATTATACCAAATCTTAATGAAAAGTCCTCTATATGTGAATCAATAACATCCTTGATAATATTGGGAAGAACATTAAAATCAATTCAACTATATGTTTATCATTATTTAATTAAGAAGTTAAAAAGCATAGGCTACAGTTGTGATGATTGCTTTTAATTTAAAAATAGTTTTAGAGAACAAAATATGAATTTCTATATTATTTTATGGTAACATATGTTAAATATATGGTATTAATCTCTTATCTACAAACACAAATAAATCAAGCTTTTTCTCATTTCTCATCACAAACCTCAGGAAAGACATATACCATGATGATGAAAGGTATTTGCCACTGTGATGAATGAGAACTAGCACAGAGTCTAAATTTAAAAAGGAATTATCTATAAATGATGAAAAACTTCAGATGTTTTGATTTATGGAAAACATTGTGCTGATTGTATCAATTGTGAAAACAAGATAGAATATCTTGAAGGAGATCCAGATTAGTGAACAGAGATTGGTCTAAATAGTTACCAAAGGAAGATAAACCAGCTAAAAATATATATTTTGCTGAGATATTGCTGAGATAGATTGTCCAAAAATATGTATATCTATTATAGACAAGGATGGGCAATATGTTGGATCAAGAGATGAATAGTCAAAGGGGAGAAGTGAATCTACATTTGTCATGAAAAAAAAAGCCAATTTTGTTAAATATTAAGATTCTAAGCATGCTATTATATGTTGCAGAGATGAAATGATTTTTGTCCTTACTAGAAGAGGGCCAAAATGACAACACTAGTTATATCTTTTGAGTTAAACATACATTGAATTTAAATGAGGCGGAGTTGTAAAGAGAGACAGGAATCGATCTGTCTTCAATGGCTCAGGATGTAGTGGAAGACTTTGGTTTCTTTGGCAGTTCTAAGTGCTCCACAGTGCCTGCTTCTGTCATCTTCATGGACTTTTGTAACAGAATGTTCATATCAGTCTCTTCCACTGGGGAAATCTTTGCATGCTTGGAGCAGATCCCTGTCTAACTCACCAAGAAGTTTAAGAACTATCAGTTACCCTCAAACTGGTTTCGTCTATCATCTGAAATAGTTACTGAGATGAGGTTCCTGGGCATGCTATATCTTGGAGCCACAGGTAAGAATTGGGTGGAAGGTAGAAAGTAAAGGATGAAAACAGCCCCCCCCCCCAAAAGGTATTAGCATGTGCTCATACTAGAGGTATTAGGTCTTCCCTGAATTCTCTTTAGACTTGTGTAAATACAGTACTCTCCAAAGATTGAATATGCTTAAAGAATGAAAAATAATGAACTTCACAAAGAGAACAAGGGAGGGGTAAATGTTGTTATTCAAAAAAACATGGGTACTGTGCAGATGGAAAATTTGCAACACCTGAGCAACATTCCCAGCATCCTTTTAAGTCACATCCTCATTTTATGTAGGGATGCTTAGGACATAAATTTGTCTAAGACCCATGCTGTGAGGCTCTTTTTTCCAGAGCTTGTGCTTTTAGTAAAGTGCTGCAGGTGTGAGTCTCTGGCTCTCTTTGCTCTGCTCACTTCACTGAAAGAAGCTCTTTTTTCTCCTCTCTTTTGATTTATTATTTAAAAATCCTTTATATTTTTAAATACTAGAAGCATTTATTCATTTTTACTCCTACAAATTTTTGGCGACCATGAAGGGACACCAGAACTAGAGGAAGCCGATTTCTTCTCCTGCTGTTTTTCCCTCTCCCCTCTCCCCTTTTCCTTCTCCTTTATCCCTCTTTGAAACTCTTCAAAGCCTTCTCAGGCTCATTGCCTATACTTGCCAAGCAGGAGAGCTGGGTAGCCAAGCCTCTCCCTCACAGAGGCTGTTTCTTTTAACTCCTTCTGCTGTCACTGCTTCTTGCTGTTCCTGCTACTGGTAATTCCCTTCCCCAAACCCAGCCCAGCAGAGGGGGATCCAGTTTCCCTTTTCAGGGGGGAACTGGTCTTGTATCCTAATTAAGTCCTGCTTCAAAAAACACCCCACCCAGATTTCTATATTTCCTCTTAGCAAAAATAAAAACAACCAACCAAACAAACAAAAAAACCTTCCCACTCCAGCTAAAAGGAGTACTCACTCCTAAAACTAGCCCATAATCCTTGAGTTAAACCTCCTCAATCCTGACAATAGAGGCTACTACTGAGCACTCAGTTTTTTCCCCCTTTTCTGCTGAGCTGTAGTGCTACCTTTCTGCCACCTGAGGGCAGCATTAATAATTATACATATATATGTATGTATGTATATGCATATAGCAACTGAAAAACATCCACTACAGCCATGCTATATCATTACAGAGAATAAAAGCCATACAACATGATCACTTCTCTAAAAGAAAGCCTTTTGGCTTTTGTCAAATTGGAAACCTTTAAGGTTTCCACATGCTTCCTTTTTTAATGCTGCTTGGAAATCTTCTTTTCCTAATTATTATTATTAAAACACAAAAGGCTGCAAATCAGAAATTGCAAGGTAAAATACAAGCAGCAGTACAAAGTCAATTGCAAGATTTCAGCTACTCTTTACACGATCCAGCAGAAAAGAAGGATCCCATTTCTCCTGAAATAGAGATGGACCCTTATCATATGTCTTCGATGGAAAACCTCCTCTCTTGAGCAACTCCTGGCTAAATCTACTTCTCCTTCTTTTTTTTTTTAAACCCTTACCTTCTGTCTTGGAGTCAATACTGTGTATTGGCTCCAAGGCAGAAGAGTGGTAAGGGCTAGGCAATGGGGGTCAAGTGACTTGCCCAGGGTCACACAGCTGGGAAGTGTCTGAGGCCAGATTTGAACCTAGGACCTCCCATCTCTAGGCCTGGCTCTCAATCCACTGAGCTACCCAGCTGCCCCCTCCTTCTCTTTCTCCTTCTCCTAATGCCCCTTTCTGACCTGGCCTTTCTCCCACCCCACAACCAACCCCAGCCCCAAGAAACCCTCTTTTTCCTACCATACAGGTCCCTACTTGTACTACCTTAGTATCCACACAGATACCTCCTAGAAAACCACAACCACTAACTGATTCCTATGACTTTATTTTCCCCTTAAGGTATGTGCCCACATTAGCACCCAATGGGGATATCTTAACAATAAGACAACATAGACCTTTCACACCCTGGGATATTAAGGAACTTAAAGGAGATGTTCCCAGTTATGAAGATGAACCTATCCTTGTAACAAAAAAATGGCTGATATATTCTTTCATTTTGATACTTCTTATAAGGATGTTGAACAATTGTTCCATGCCTTTTTGACAGAATGTGAGAGGGATAAGATCATGTCTAATGTTAATAAGGCCTGAGGGCACAATGCACCACACTGATTACCTGTAAATCCTCATTGGTACTATAATGATGATGATGAAATATGCAACTACAATGTGCTAGGGATGCCATTTTAAAAGCAATGAGACAATGCTAGAAAGACCTGATGGTTGAATGAAATTTGAATGCATTAAATAATCTGATGATGAGACATCCTCCCAATTTATGTATAGACTTTTTTTTTGGAGCTTGTGCTTTTGGTAAAGTGTGGCAGGTGCGAGTCTCTGGTTCTCTTTGCTCTGCTCACTTGACTGAAAGAACCTTTTTTTAAATTTTCCATGTATTTTGACTTATTTTAAAAAATATTATATATATTTTAAATACTAGGAGGGTTTATTAATTTTTACTCCTATAGGACTCTAAAGAATGGGAGTCCTCTTAAAGAATGGGAAAGATATCTACTGAGGAAGGAAGGATTTTAGGTATTATTATAACATTTGATATACATACATATATATACACATATATACATATGTTTGCACATATATGCATGCTCATGAATATACATGTGTATGCATATAACATGCATATTCTTGCTTATGTTAAATATGTACACACGTATGTAAGTAAACAACTATATATGTGTTATAGATATTGATAGATATATGTTATATATGTATATATTTGTACCTATATGTGTGTTTATAAATATGTACATACATCACATAGTGGGTTTTATAATAGGTATATGATACCTTTTATATCTTTCTAGTTATTTGTCAACCTATAAAAATATGTTGATATTCTAGCTCTCTTTTTTCTTTGTCATTATATAATTATGTGAATATATTCAGTCAATAGAGATTGATGAAGTGGCTACTAAATGCAAGGCACTGTGATAATAAGCTACAGGTATAGCAAAATGTACAAAAGGCAATGTCTGTCTGCCCTAAAGGAGCTCACAATCTGATGGGGAAGAAAAGAAGCAGACACACACATGCAAAGAGCTCTATAGAGGAAAAACAGGAAATAATTAAGAGAGATAAAACACTACATTAAGAAATGGAGTAATTTTTTTTTTCTTGCAGAAGATGGAATTTCTTTTTTTATATATGCCCAGCACTTAATATAGTAACTGTGACATAGGAAAAGTTTAATGAAAAGGAAAAGAAGAAAAAAGATGAAATGGGATTTAGATTGGATCTAAAGGAAGTTTGGGAAGATTTGCAGGAAGTCACTAAGAAGATTTGAGGTCATAGACTGATCAAGCAGGGAGACAATCAGAAAATAAGGAATTGTTTTTTTCCTGGAGCTGAAAGATGGAGTGTCGTATTCCATAGAGAGCAAAAAGGCCAGTGTCACTGGATTGAAGAACATACGTCATAGGGAATAAGGTGTATAAAGGCTGGAAAGTTAGTAGGGGGCTAGCGAATAAAGGGCTTTGAATGCCAAACAGAATTTTGTATTTATAGTGGAGATTATGGAGTTCTACTCAAGTTCATTGAGTAAGGTATTGAGTGAACCTTAGGAAAGTCACTTTCATGTCTAAATAGAAGATGTATTAGGGTGGGGAGAGACTTGCGGAAAGCAAATCCATTCCTCAGCTATTGTTTTATATGGGTATATTATTTTTCAGTTGATAAATGTAAAAACCTAGTCACAAGCTGGTAATGGAGACAAAAACCCTAAATAGAAATTTCAACTAGAAACTAAAGTGGGGATTCATTGTGGGGTATAATTCTATTTGAATAACCCTGTCATATGGACATCAAGTCTAGACAGAAAAAAAGGGCCCAGAGGAAGGAAAGGAAATAATCATTTATATAGGGTCTACAAAATGGAATGCACAGTGCTAAGTATTTTACAATTATGATCACAATTGATTCTCACAATAAGCTTTTGAGGTAATTATTATTATCTCCATTTCATAGCGGCAGAAATTGAGGCAAAGTCTATATAAATTCCACTAGATCATAGATTTAAATCAAGTCTTGCTGACTCCAGACCTAGTGTTCCCTCTTAGAAAAGGAGTGTCGAAGAGTTATGGAAAGGCTGAATGGGAGAGAACTTTAGATATACCTTCTGAGAGTTCAGTCTTCTTAGGAAATAATGAGGATATTTAGGTCCAGAGAAAAGTATTCTATTCTAACAAGCCAGAGGGAGGAGAACATTTCTAACTGAGGTGTCCTGGCTCTCAGCACATTTGTTATCTAAACTGGAGCACAAGCTTTTGAATTGGGGATGTTTCCTAGGATTTACACCACAAAGCTTGCATAACTGGCAGATATTCAGAATATAAATGAAATAAACTGATTTCAGTTGCTAATGATACATAGCTTGAAGGATCTGGTTCCATGAAGCCTGGGTAAGAGATCAGCTCCATACATTAGGAGAGGACACCATTTACATTGTTCTCTTCCAGATGAGATACCATAGGCTCAGTGGTTATTTTCCATTTTCATTTTAAAATGTTTATTCATTGGCCTGGTTCTTTGTATTACTTCCAAAGAAACACAGATTGTTTGCTTGCCCAGTGAGATCATACTCCATTACAGTATTTATTTTTCAATACTAAAAGTTTCATATTTTAAGTAAAAATAGTCATGATATAGTTCTTGTAGCTGACAGTTTTTCTGCATGTTTAGTGTATTATGAGTTGTTTCTTTTCCCCTAAAAACAAATTCAATCTCAGATAAGAATTTTCTGTAATAAAAAGCAAAACCAGGGAAAATAAAGAGAAGCACAGTAATAGAGTGTACATTAGGAATATAACTTGGCATTTTCTCCCAAAGCCAGAGACATGATTGTTATTCCTCAAGTAATGAAGGAGGTGCATGGATGTAATTCAGCAGAGGAAAGAAAGACATAGTCTTAAGCAGTCAGCTATGGCCTGTCTGATCTCCCATTATTCACAAAGTGAGCTCTACATGGGATAAATAGAAACTAATTGACACAGTGAATGCATTAGAATTCACAAAGATTTGACAAAGCTTCTAACAAAATATACAATTTTGTTTGAGGATGAAAAGAAACCCGGGGACTCATTTAATGGATGTGGGGAGGCATGAGAGACAGCTACAGAAAAAGCTCTGAGTCAAGAATTGAAGACATACAGTAGAGCAGCCAGGATGCCAGTGTCAGATTGGTGAGTATTTGTGGAAGAATAATATATGACTAGAAGGGTGGAAGTTAGTCAGGTTATGAAGAGTTTTAATTCTAAACAAAGTATTTTGGATTTGATCTTGGAAGCTATAGTGAGCCACTGCAGTTTGCTAAGTTCTGTGGGTAGGGCAATATTATATGAAATTGTGATTCAGGAAAATCACTTTAGTGACTAAATGGAGGATGAATTGGAACAGGGAGCGACTTGGGGCAAGCAGAACCACCAGTAGTCTATTGTATATAATATATACAGATTGTTATATACATACATATATATATATATACAGATATATACAATATGTATTGTATATAATATATAATCCAGATGTGAGGCGATGAGGATCTGTGCAAGGATGTTGGCAGAGTTAAATGATAGAAGGGCACATGTGTAAGAGATATTGCAGAAATGAAATCAACAGGCTTTTATAGGATGTGAGTTGATCTCATGAGTGATCACATGATCACATAAGATGATATCACAACTCCCAAAGTGTGATACTGAGGTACAGGGAAGAGGGTGCCACACTCTATATAGATAGGGAAAATATAGGGAAGATAGGAGTTGGGGTAAGATTACACTAAAAGATAATGAATGAAGTCTATTGTTGACAAATTTAGTTTAAGATTTTTACTGGGCATCCACTTTGAGATGTCCAATAGGTATATTGAGATGTGAAACTAAAGGTCAACAAATATGTTGGAGAAATATAGGTAGATTTGAAAATCATTAGGGAGGGAGGGAAGAAGGAAGGGAAGGAAAGGGAAGTGGATGGAGGGGAGAGAGCCTCAGACAGAATCTTGAGGAGCATACACATATTGAGGGAGTGATCAGGACAAGGCTCCAGCAAGGATGCCTTTTCATTGATGGAGACTAGACAAAGTTCCTTTTGTTTAAAGCAGGGTTCAGGAGAAGGGCTTGTATACATTATGTCTGGAAATAAAGGTTAAGGTCAGCATGTAAAAGACTGTAAGAACTAAACAAAAGGCTTCATATTTTAGCTTAGAAGATATGGAGAACTAGCGTTTAATAATTAACAACATTGTCAGAAGTCCACATTAGCAAAATACATTTAGTAGCAGTGAGGAGAATGGATCAGAGTAGAAAAGATCTGCGATGGGAGAGCAGTAAGAAGCTCTGGAGCTTTGGAGGAAAGTGACAAGTTGCTAAACCAAAGTGGTGATTTTGTGAACATAGAAAAGGGATCAGATAGTAGACATATATCAATTCAGGAAACATGTTAAGTGCTTTCTTTGAGCAATGAATGAAGTTAAATCCTAGGGATTATATAAATCCAGAAATGCATTTGGAAGCCTTATTTGTAAATTCTAGAACTTTTTTTTTCATGAATCCATGAATTTTAGACTAGGAAGCAATTCTACTGATCATCAAGTCCAATATTCTTCATTTTTAGATGAGTAAATAAAATGCTTTTTAAATTAATCCATCTAACAGACAGATCCACCCACACACAGAGATGGAATAAGTCAAGGATCTTGAAGGTCACAAAAGCCAGTCTACTTAGGTAGAAATGTAATCCATAAAACAGGAGAGCTGTTATATAATTAAAGATGCTTTAGTATAAGTTTCTCCTATGTGATTTCTCTTAGGAGCCCCAAATACTGATATTTTGGTATGTTCCGTATCACACTCTCCCCATGTCTTATTCATCATTAGAAAACAACCTTTAAAGACCTATTAACAAGCCAAAAATGACCTAAACTTCACAAAAGGAGCATTATCCATCAACTGTTTTAATCCTGGAGTCTTCCTGATGTCAATAAGTCAATAATCAAGCTTTTTCCACAGGGGGACTACACGCAAACAGACACACAGTTATATATGTATCATTGTCAGGTACTTGAAAGGAATGATTTATACAAGGACAAAAAGGGAAGAGTCCCTTCGTTCTAGGACCTTACATTCCATATGTGTGGCATAGGAACATAAGGGGGTGAACAAGAGACATATTATAAAATACATGTTTACAAAGATATGCAAATATTTGCCCGTATACATGTTTAATGTTTTTATATATGTATGTATAAATACTTGTATATAAACATGTATATTATACATATGCAATTATGAATATATTTGTCTTTTTCTTTACATTCTTACTACCGTCTGCAGAGTCCTTCATTGAAAATTCCTGGTTCACATGGATTTGATATTATGTCTAGAATCTTCCCAAAAAGTCAATTTTTTTCTCTAGGGATTATTGCCTCTGTCATGAGATCAAAGATTGAAGCCATATATTAAAATTCCAAAGTCACTTATATCATCAATTGTATTCATTTATATTCTTTTCACTTTTCCCCACCTTTCTTATCCATTCATTAAAAATTGGACTAATAACTAGGAGCATTCCAAGGTTAGATACAGTCAATATGGGAGTATGTTAAACATGCAAGACAACTATGAAATCATGACAACCAAAACAATTTTTAAAATAGGTCTGAATGATTCCTGGAACAACTATAAAGTTTCAAAAGTTGCCCTTGAAATTTAAAATAGCAGTTTCAAAAACCTGATTGATATTGTTAAAATAAATAATCAAATAAAACTTAAGAATAATTCATACTTATGGACAATTTTGAGCTTTGCAAAATGTTAGCCTCAGAACTAGCCTGTGAAATAATTTATTATACATGTATATTTTCCTTCTAATTACAATAATAATTTAAAATTACATTGTATGCAAAAAAAGAGAAATGACTTGTCTAAGGTCACATATGTACTTTGAGGGTTTTTAAAATCTAAAACAAGGTCCTTCTGGCAAGAAATCCTCATATTACTCCAGTTTGCCATAATGTTAGTTGAGAGATGTCATTGTTATTATTCATTTAATCTAACTCTATTAAGCAACTGAATGTGGCAAAGAAACCTAAAGATCTGACAGGCCTCACATATATCTTAGCAATCACAGCTTGATAAATATAGAAAAACTGAGGACTTGCCTAATAAAAATCTCATACTTAAAAATGAGTATTTGACACTATAGCCAAAAAGCAAGGCAAAGAATTGGATGTAACAGTTTTTCTGGCTCAATTGGAAAGTAAAATTTCATTGTAAAAGTGCCTTTTTCTTGAGATCAACTTAGTGAAAAAAATGCTGCTTATAATTCTGTCTAAAGGGTTCTATCCAGATTTCACCATAGTTTTTGTCCAAAGATTTCTATATGTTCTGCCTAGAAAACTTAAGGTTGTGGGAAAAAGAAAGAAAGAAAGAAGAAGAAGAAGAAGAAGAAGAAGAAGAAGAAGAAGAAGAAGAAGAAGAAGAAGAAGAAGAAGAAGAAGAAGAAGAAGAAGAAGAAGAAGAAGAAGAAGAAGAAGAAGAAGAAGAAGAAGAAGAAGAAGAAGAAGAAGAAGAAGAAGAAGAAGAAGAAGAAGAAGAAGAAGAAGAAGAAGAAGAAGAAGAAGAAGAAGAAGAAGAAGAAGAAGAAGAAGAAGAGGAAGAAGAAGAAGAGGAGGAGGAGGAGGAGGAGGAGGAGGAGGAGGAGGAGGAAGGGGAAGAGGAGGAGGAGGAAGGGGAAGAGGAGGAGGAGGAGGAGGAGGAGAAAACAAAGAACAAAAGAAAAAAATTATTTAACCTTTGTGATTTTAGGTATCTCATAAAATCAGATTGCTCTCATTTGAGATCTCTGTGATTTGAGGTCAGTATCAAGTATTTATATTCAGTCACCATTTGTGTGCATTGGCCTTAGTTTCAATCTAGGGGCCCTTGTAAAATACACATTATGATATAAGAGAAAGAGTACTTCTCAGATCATGAATCATGATGGTTTAGCAGATTTCAAGCTCAATATGAACCATTTATATGTATATGTACATATGTATATTATATATATACTGTAAAATAAATATTGATTGTACAATCTTGTTTTCTCAAAGTAAGCTCTCATGTCCTCCTCCTAGTACTTCCTTACAAACAGTCCTGATATTCACATGTCATCCTAGTTGCTTTCTTCTATGAGTTTTCCATATAATAAACATTTTTCTAAAATTTGTAAATCAGAAATAAATTTAATACTGAGTAGAATTTAGGATCTTGGAAATGACAAAGATGTTATTTTATATACATAAGTTCTCTTAAAATGTTGTTGGTTGGTATTTTTTAGGCTTCCAAACCATTAGAAAATTTCTATTGATTTTACACTCTACTTAAATTCCTGTCATCTTAAAAGGAACATAGTTCCCATAATACTTCAGCTGATAAAGCTTAGTGACCCTGGGTAAGTCACTTAGCCCCTTTCAACCTATGTTTCTGCATCTATAAAATGTAAATAATGGCATCATGAAGATCACAAGTTGTTGGTTTTTTTTTTGACAGATTCAAAAGATATAAAGATTAGTAAAGCACTTTACCAACCTTAAAGGACCATATAAATAATAATTGCTGTTGTTGTTGCTTGGCAATACCTCCCACAATCTTCACTTTTTATTTCACATAGTGAATTTTTAACATACTTGCAAAAAAGTAAAATGTATCAATATTAAATTTAATCTTAACCAGTACATCCCATCTTTCTCTACTATAGATATTTTTCTTGTTCTCCTATTCTGTAAGGAAGATCATTATCGTAGAAAGAGAGTGCATTACAGAATAAAAAGACCTGAGTTCAATTCCTACTTCCAAAAGCAATTAAATCTGTAGCCATGAAGAATTTAAACTATAAGATTAAAAAGTTGAATTAATTGAAATCAATGGTCTCTTTCTTATGTAAGTTTATGAACTAATAACTACCAACTCTAAATACACAATCAAAGGTCTTTCCCCATATGCACATTTGATTATCCTTTTGTAATTCATTGTTAAAAAAATATTCCTTAAAAAAGAGCAGGGACTATTCCTTTCTAGACCTCCCTCCAAATTGACCTCATGTTGTTGGCTTCTTTCAGTCTGGTTATGTGATTAGTTTGGAATTTCTCCAAATTTACCTTCTCCTAGCTTGAAATTCTCCATTATATCTGCAAAGTTCTCATGTGAGGCTTTGTCAAATTCCTTGATAGATTCTATATAAATAATATCTGCAGCATTGTCCTGATTCAGTAGTGCACTTAGCTGTCAATAAAACAATGGAATGAACTTGATGAAATCTATTCCTGAAGCCCATACTGTTTTTTAATGATCATTAAAAATATTCACAAAAATCTATTTAATAAGTTCTAGTATTTTTCCAGGAAGATTTTGTTTTTCTCTTGTCTCCTACAAAATCAGGCAATACTTTTCTACTATCCAGAAGGCAATTAGGTAATTCAGGAAGCTCTTCTTCATCTTTCAAAATACTCAGGCCAAGAACAGCCCTCAGGGACAGGCATATTTTGCTTTACATAATAGTTTCCTGGCACTGATATACTACTTTAAGTTTTATGAAGAACATTGCTTATATTATCTATACTTCTGACTATTCCTTCCCATTTTCTTCTGGATTTTCATTTGGATCACATCCTCTATCCTTGAGTACCTTAAAGCCAGGTCCCAGACCTTCTTCCTCTTCTTTCTCTATACCATTATAATTTGTGATCCTATCAGCTCTCATGGACTACATTTCAATTCTTCTTATACCTTACCACCCTCCAAATATTCTATTTTCTAGTGACACTGGTATCTTTTTATTTTTATTGCCAAATAAACTCCATCTCCCAACACTAAACTTTTGTACTCCCTTTCTTCCATTCCTATAATTTTCTTCCTCTTCAACTCCACCCCCTGGTTTCCCTGGCTCCCTTCAAATCCCAGATAAAATTTCGCCTTTCTATCAAAAACTATTAGCCTGGACATTGAAACTTAAATTTACTGCTTTTGGTCTCAAAACTATAACAATTGGGTACAAACCTTGGCAGAGATTGAACTCCTAGACCCTTGAAAATTAAGAAGCTCATGCTTTCCACTCTATTTTCCTTAAAATTAAAGAACCAATTTCAAAGCAAAGAACTGAGGTCCATAACATAGTCTATAAGTCTTTATTGGATGAGGAAGATTAAATCTCTTTCTCTGTACCCTCTACTATCACCAGGCCCATCAAGTCAAAAAAGGGCAGCAGAAATGTATTAAATATTCACTATGTCCCATATATTGTTTTAAGAACTAGAGATACAAATACAAACCAAAATAAAAACAGTTCCTTCCCTCACAGAACTTACATCCTAATAAAGGAAGACAAAAGAAAGTGGGGGGGGGTTTGAAAAGTTGTTTGGATGATTAATGAGAAACAACTTATGAGAAAACATTGTGTTGAAGTCTGAAAAGCCAAATGCAGAACCAGAAGAGAAGGGAGAAAAATCAGTTCCTGCTCCTCCCCCAAATAGAGGTTTTGGGATGATTTTACAAATGGCAGATAGGGGTTAGTATGACAAAATGATTTTCCTATAGAAGACGCCCTAGCCCAATGATGGTCAAAGTTTCAGAGACAGAGAGCCAGGACCCACCCTCACCTCAGACCTAGAGCTGTGCCTGCCCATGCAGAAACTTATTACCATGCCCTAGCCACCTGCCACACATACCCCTTTACCACCCACAGGGGAGGAAGGAAGCCCTCCCATTGGCCAGCTGGAAAAGGGGTGGGTGATGAGAGGCATAGGTGGAGATGGGGAGGAAAATGGCCCAAACATTCCATTCCCCTCCATCTCTGCTCCCCTTTAGCTTTGTGCCACACTGTGAGGTATGTTCCCCTCAAACCTAGCTCCTCTTCAACTTCACAATAGCAATCACATTCATCACACACTCAACAGGCTGCTGTCTGTGCCACACTCTCACACAGCATGTGATCCAGCCCCCTAAGCCCCAGCACTTTAACCCAGATAGGAGAGGGAGCAAACACTCCCATTGGGCTGCTGGGCAGAAAGACCAGTGAACTGAGAGATATCCTCAGGTACATGGAGAGGGGGAGGGGGATATTTCTGCCCAAGTTCCTTTGGTTTTCTAGATTAAAAAAAAAAGATTGCAGGTGTGCCCACAGAGAGGACCCTGCATGCCCTTTTTGACATGTGCACCATAGGTTCACCATCAGGACCCTAGCCACTGAAGCAATTTCCAATGTGAGAAGATATATGAGGGAAAAGTAAGAAGCAGAAAGAGAAGTGAGGAAGAAGGCTCTGAAAATGAAAGTGTTACAGCGGTGATTGTCTAGTCACTTCTGAATGTATTTTAAGTTCCAACTATTCAGTCAATCAAAATGTTATCTCTTCAGTATTTGTTAAGTGGACAGGAAACATCTCTCTCTATATGTTATAAATATATCTGCAAAATCCTCTGCAGGGTACTACATACCATCTCTACTCTTCTGAAAGCAACCTCTTCATTCCCTTCCATTTGAGGTATTTCATCACATCACTGCATTATTTCATAAAAAAAACTAGGCTGAATTACTTCTCTCCTATTGTGGTAGAGAATCCTAACTCTTAAGAACAGAGTTATTAGTGCAAATTGTAACACTTGTGACTATTTTTATGTGACCTTGAACAAGTCATCTATATTTCTTGAGCCACTTTTTCTTTATCCTTAAGATGAGAAATTTATTCTAGATAACCAGTGAAGTCCTTTTTTATGGTTCTATGGTTTTAATTAATTTAATGAAGATCATGTTGACTATGTCAAAAAGAGGGTGTTTTTAGAAGTAGGAATGTTCAGGCAACAAAAAGGTCTATATGATCTGCAGGTATCTCCTACTACTCAATTTAACATATGTTTATCAAACACCTACTATATGAAAGGTTCTCAGCTAGCCATTAAAGAAGAAAATTCTTGTCCTTCAAAAGTTTACATTCTCTTTGGAAATGTAATGATAAAGTAAGTGATTTGAGGATTAAAAAAAAAAAACAGCACCAATTGCCTCAGGAAAGGCTTACCAAAGGATAGGGGATGCCAAATGAATCTTGACAGATGATCAGTATTTTAAGTCATGGCAATGAATAAGGTATTTCTTCCAGGGACAAAGAACAGCTTTTATGTAGGTAGAAGGGCAGGAGAGAGAATGTCAGATATAGAATAGTAAAGGGACCACTTTTCTGGAAGGTAGACTGCATGACAGCGAGTTCTGTGCAATCTGTCTGAAAAGGTAGTTTGGGAGCCAGGCAGACTAGGGAGAGCTTTAAATGCCAGACTCAAGAGTGTGTATTTCATCCTTAAGGAAATTGGGAGCCATTGAAACCATTTACTCATAGAGCAAATGGATCAGTGTGTAGAACTGAATATCCCACAAGGGAACCCTTATTTGTTACTAGACAGGTGGCTCCCTCCAATGGCAATGCCCACTGGGTAAATAAGAGCCCAGGTTTAGTAATTATTCTACTCTATAAGGATGGAAATTCACAAATTGAACCTTTCCCAGAAATGAGCATGTGCTCTTTATAAAAGATAACTCACTCCCTCACAGTCATTCAGACATCTCAGGACTTAGTAGTTATTTATTTTGTCCTAGTATTGCTCCAGGAAATTTCTTAAAAGATAAGATCATAGAGTGCAGAGTTAACTTGGAGCCAGAGGCTGACTAGCCTTGAGCTTTTAATGTACTCATTTTCTTCTTCCAGAAATAGTCTAATTTAACTGATCTCCTATCACTCTCTGGGGCTGGATTCCTTTCTCTGTCCTGCTGAGCATTCCATAGGATTCAGGCTCCATCCAATAAGAAGAAGAACCTCTGACCATTCTCCATCAGTGCTGGTATTAAGAGTGACCCTTCATTCATGTTTTTAGCTATTTACTTTAAATATGATTGTCCTTTGAAAGTCACACCAAGGAATTACCCTGAATATCATTCTGAACTAGGGTTGTGGATTTAGGACTACACTTTAGGGCTCAGCTGGTCTAAACTCCTCATTACAGAATTAAAAGAGGAAATAAGGCTCACAAAGGTGAGGAATCATTGACAGAACAACAGAGTTATTAAGTAGGAAAGCCAGGATCATAGCTTCAGAACACAAAGACATATTAGAGGTCCTGTGATCAAATTCCTTAATTTTACATATAAGATAATTGATACCAACATAGTTAAATAAATTGCACAGAGTCACACAAGTAGTACCAAAGGCAGCCTTTGAGTCTAAATTCCTGGCATCCAATCCGTGCAATTTTTACAGCACCACAGTAGTCCCATATTACTTATTCCTGGACAACCAATTAAAATCATGTTAATTATAACATACTTGTCATAATCCATATGTATTGACTTTAAAAAATTCTTATAACTAGACAACAAACTAAAAATCATATTGAATTTGAAATAAATAGAAGATGATTGTTATCATCCATACTTTGATAGACTTAAAAGAAAATGCTTATTTTTTTATCTTAGAATCAATACCATGTATGGGTTCCAATTCAGAAGTGTAGTGAGGACAGAACAATGGGGAGTGACTTGCCCAAGATCACACAACTAAGAGGATTATTTAAGATTAGAATTAAATGTAAGAGATCTTATCTCTAGGCATGTCTTTCAATCCCATGTGACCTTCAATCCCAATGACCCACCTAGCTGTCCGCAATTTTGATGGATTTTTAACATCATTAATATGGTATATTTTATTCATGATTACTATCAAAATATAGTAATTAAAGTTTTCCAGAGGCATGTGATGAGCTTTTATTCTTACTTGATTGTCAAGTGCCTTATAATGCTTAAGCATCATAAGAATGTTGCTTATCAAGTTTTGGCTGCAATAAATATTCCTTCTTTATCTTTAGTCTTGAAACTTTGCAAAAAGTAGACCTCTGGGCTTAGAATGCATGGTTTTCCTGCTGACCAATTCATCTTAGAATGTTGCATTCCCTTTGAAGCATAGCTCAAGGGCCATCTCTTATTTGAAGTCTCCTTTGGTCCTCCTAGATTATTAGTTCTCTCTTCTAAAAATTACTTTGTTTTTATTTTTTAAGATAATTTGTATATATTTGTACTTGTCTTGTGTAAACCTCAAATTTCCTTAGACTTATAAATGTTGGTAATTTCACCATTGGGATATTTCATACTTGGAAAATTTCTTACTGATAGTCTATTGGAATGGGAACCCCATTGGCATGGGAGGTTCCTTCTCTTCCCTTCTTAAGATTACTTTAGGACAGAAACCCTTTGCTGAACAATGGAAAGGACTTTGACCTATGCTTAAGCATAGAACAGGAATTTCTTTGAGTCTTGATTGATTTTAGAATTGATACAATGGAGATACTTGGAATCAATCTCCACCCTATTCAGTCCTAATAGGATTGAGTAAGGGCTGCAGCCTAGATCAAAATTTAATTATTCCAATCTCTACCATACTCAAGTTAACAGGATTTAGAAAGGGCTGTAACAAAGGAGTAAAGATTTAATCATTTGAAAAATATGACCTTCAACAGACATGTGCAAAAGCCAGAAACCTCTGGGCGGTCCTGGGTTAAGCGAGAGCCTCCATTGACAGGGAAATTGATGAAGAGTGATTGGTAGATGTGAGGACTGAGGGGAGGCAACTTGGATGGTGTCCTTAAAGATAGGAGGGTCTGGAGACTGGAGGTGGTTGGAGTTTTTTTTTGGTCGGTGTGGTTCCTGGGCTCTGAGGAAGCTTGCTCTGAAGGAAGCTGAAGGTGGGGGCCTCTGAGACTGTTTCTCCATTTTGGACACGTGAGTAATAGGGACTGATCTCTTTTCTTTGCCCCAGCTATCTAAGGGCTTGGGCCTTTTGGCCCAGCCTAAACAGAAGGGGTATTTAAGCCCTATTCCCTTCTCTCTATATATATATCTCTAATTCCTTTCTTACTCCTATTGTAATTAAACTCCAAAAAAGGCTGACGGCTGACTTGAGTTTTTCATTTAGGAATTACATAGCTGATTCCTTGGCGACCTTAAATTAATATATATATCAGTCTTTTAAAGTGATTCCCTTGTAACACTTGTATTACCTCCAATAGACTGTAAACTCTCTGAGGGAAAGTACATTAATTTATTTTTGTATTCTCAATGTTTCTTTAAGTAATAATAATAATTATAATAATTAATTAATTGTTCAGTGGCTTGTTTTTTCCTATTTATTTTAATTTATGAATTCATTTTGGAAAAATAAAAAGAAGCTCCTTAAGGAAAAGAATAATTGGGATTTCTTTGCATATCTGCATATAATAGCTCTTTAAGAAACCCTTCACTTCTGCCTTAGAATTGATTTAGGTATCTTTTCCAAAGCAGAATTGTGTTAAGGACTAAGCAATTGGGAGTAAGTTATTTGTCCAGAGTCAAAAAGCTAAGAAGTGTCTGAGGTCCTCCCATCTCCTGTCTTGACACTCCACCTACCTAGCTCCCTCTATAGCTCCCTCTATAAAAATATTTCAATAAGTATTGGTGGAATTGAATTTAGAGAGAAAATGTGCTGTAGTATCATGACAGACATGAAATCAAGGCCTCTGGATTCAAATTCTAGCCATGAAATCTGATCACCTTTGTGACTTTAGGGAATTTACTTGACTTAATTGAGCCTTGATTTCCTCATCTGTAAAATTAGAGTCCAACTAGATATCTTCTGAGAACTATGACATTTCTTGGTATATGTTCTTATAAAATTAAATATTCATTTGAAGAGAATAAACAGAGCTGAATTTATAGTCAGAAGAGAAGGCAAATCCTGACCCATGGCACTTTGGAGCACTATGGATATACCTTGTTACCTTGCCTCATGTTTTCTACTTAAAATGTGGAAGTATGGGGCACCTGGGTGGCTCAGTGGATTGAGAGCCAGGCCTAGAGATGGGAGGTCCTAGGTTCAAATCTGGTCTCAGACACTTCCCAGCTGTGTGACCCTGGGTAAGTCACTTGACTCCCATTGCCTAGCCCTTACAATTCTTCTGCCTTGGAGTCAATATGCTCCAAGATGGAAGGTAAGGGTTTGAAAAATTTAAAAAAAAACATAAAATGTGGAAGTAATAAGTCTATATATGCCTAAATCCAAGTTAGAGAGAAATCATCCTGATTAATAAAAATGTTTCCAGTTCTTTTTTAAAAGCCTTGTCTTCAGTCCTAGAATCAATAAAAGTATTACTTCCAAGACAGTACAGAAAAGGCTAGGCAAATGGAGTTAAGTGACTTGCCCAAGGTCAAACAGCTAGGAAGTATCTGAGGACAGATTTGAACCAAGATCTTCTCAATTCATTGAAACAACTCATTGCCTCCATTTCCATTTTTTTTGCTCCATCTTTCCATTCTCACACTTCCCTCTTTGTGGATATGAAATAAGCATGGTATTTTGCTATGTGAGGGAGTCAGAAGTAGAGACAGAGATAGAAAAAGACAGAAAAAGAGAGAGAGAGATGGAGAAACAGAGATAGAGGCAATCAAATAGATATAGACAAAGGTATAGATAAAGAAAGGGACACATAGAGGAGAGAAAGGCAGAAACGGCAATAATAACAGGATGCAGTGATCTTTAAAATGGTGATTTAGGCAAGTGGCTCATGTAATAATGACTGAAATGGTGCTAACATTTCACAAGAATGGATAAACATTTGCCATTAAAAATGACAGGTGAAAATTCAATACAATGTGCTTTAGATATATGAACTACTGAGGAGCCTGAAATCATCCACAGTTTTAAATGATTATAAACAACAGCAGCTCTTCTGTCACATGAATTCTGTACTTTATTAAAGGTCCATGGGGGAAAGAGAGTTTTTTTTTTTCCTCCATGGAGTATGTACTTTCTGTTCCACTTGACTTTTAGCTTGCCCTCTCCTCTATCAGCTTGTAGCTCAAGTGCATCTTGAGAGAGAATGATACAGCATCTCTGATGTGGATTATCAACTTAAATTGGTTAACCTTACTATATATTATAAGTAGCAGTGAGGATGAATTCATTCTAGTATATCTTAATGCCATTGATGTAGAATCAGAAAACGGCCTTTGTTTTTCTGACTGTATCTGTTATTTCCTGTTATGATGGAGAAGTTCACAGAATCATAGGAATGGAACTTGAAAGAGCTAAAGGGTCAGGAAAATAGGGAGATATGAAGATATTAGTAACAAAGAGATATAAAGTAGAATCTTAGATATTGAAAGGATTTAAGAAACCATCGTATTATACTCCATTTTAAAGAAAAAAGAAAGTAACATACACACACAGAGAGAAATGAAGGAGCTTAGCCAAGGTCACACATAGGATAATAAGCATAGAGCTGGAGGGCATATCAGAGGACATTTAATCTACCTTTTTTTCACATATGAAGTAATTGAGGCCCAAAGAGTTAAGATTAATTGACTTAGATAATAAAATTTCTGCTTGTAGAATAATAGGACAGAGGCAGAAACAGAGAGGGATGTAATATGAGAAAGAAAAACAGACAGAGATAGAGAGAAAGAGATGGAGGCACACACAGAGAGACAGAGAGAAAGACAGAGGCAGAGACAGAAATGATAGCAATGATATAATGCCTTTCAAAGGAAATTAAATAGAATCATCAATACATAATAAGAAAAAAAGAGGAAAATATGCCACTTCCCCAAATAAAATTGAGTTTTTGATGGAAATGAGGACAGTACTTAGTTGCTGATTTTATCATTAGAAGTTAGCCAGAAAAAGAAAAGACTTAACAGAGATATAACACACAGGTATATTGTTTTCATATGGAAGAAGGTATTATTTTAATTCAGATAATGGTTAAGAAAAAAGATATTGAGAATTACACTCAAAGACCCACATAAATAATGATTCCACCTTTATATTAGAGAAAATAATTTCCAGATGATAACTTCCAAAAAAGGGGATTGGTTTATTTGGAAGGTTTTGGTATCACTTTTACTGTTGGTCTTTAGGGTTTTGAGCAAAGCACTTAGAGATATTGGAGACAGTACCATTGCTTTTTAAAACATCATATTCCAAAACTTATGTTGCTTAAATATGGAAGCTGACAGATCCTCTGTCATGCTTACTGGAACTCTTTTGTGTATTTCTGCCTGTTGAAATATTTTCTCCTTGGCCTGGGAGCTCTTCAAGTTGGCTAAAATATTCCTGGAAGATGTCATATGGGGATTTATTATAGGATGTGATCTATGGATTCTTTCCATTTCTATTTTACCCTCTTGTATAAGAATATCAGAACAGATTTCTTGGATAATTTCTTATAATATAATGTCTAAGATTTTCATTTTGATCATGACTTTCAGGTAGCGCAAAAATTCTGAATTTGTTTCTCCTTGATTTATTGCCCAGTTCACTTGTTTTTCAGTGATATGTTTCATAATTTCTCTATTATCACATTATTTTATTTTATTTTTCTCTTGATGTCTAATGAAGTTGTTAGCTTCTATTTGCTCAATCCTAATGTTTAAAGACTGAAGTTCTTCTGCGACTTTTTGATCCTCTGTTTCCATTTGGTCCATTCTACTTTTTACTGAACTCTTCTCTTCATTGAATTTTTTTGTCTCTTTTTTCCAGTAGGTTAATTCTATTTTTAAGCTGTTATTTTCTTTTTGCATCGCTTTCATTTTTATTCCCATTTTTCTTAACATTTTCTTCAATCTGTCTTATTTGATTTTTTAAATTCCTTTTTAAGTTCTTCCAGCAACTGAGACCAATTTCAATTTTTCTTTGAAGTTTTGCATGAAATTGTTTGGAAGTCACTGTTCCCTATTGACTTTGTGCCATGTTTCATTGTCTACATAGAAGTTTTCCATGGTTAGGTGTTTCTTATGCTGTTTGGTAAATTTTCCCAGTCTTTTATTGTTTTATTTTTTTTTTTTGCCTGTGAACTGATAATTCTGAAAGCTACTGATTATTTTAACTCAGTTGATAGCAGGTCTTAGCACAGTCAGATAATTTGCCCTGAGGCTAGGTTTTCACTACAACACAGACTTAAAAGGACCAAACACTTTGAACTTCTAGACCTCATTCTGGGGTGATGACAGGACTTCAAAGAATGGGTCTAGGTGCTCTATTGCTGGATTAACAAGGGTCCTGGGATACTGAAGTTGATCTATGTCCAGGCTCAGAACTTGGTGCAGTAGGTGGTGGGAGGTGTGGTTGCCCATCACTCTGTGTGAAGTTTTGCTTCTTTGTCTCCATTAACCTCTGAAAATTGATTCTCTCTGCCTATGTTTCAAATTTTCTTCAGAGGGAGAGCTCTGTCTTGCTATTGGTTTTTGACTCTTGTCATTTTGAGATTGGTTTGGAAGAATTGTCAAAATGGTTTCAGCTTTTGCTGCTACTAATGCCCCAACTTGGCTCTTTTAAGGTATAGGTTGGAGAACAACATCTCTGAAGCCCATTCCACATATCATAATTTGATACATTAGAGAGTGGAGGGAAAGGACTGAGGATGTCTTATGAAGAAAATGTTAATGGCATTGGGAATTATTGCAAATGTTTTCAAGAGAATCTTTTATATTTGTGTTCCTGACAGTTCCTAGTAATAGATACTTATTCTAAAAATAATAAACTAAAATTCTAAAAATGTTGATCTCTGAATTAAAGAAGAAAGTAGACTCTCCAAGAGAAATTTACTTCCTTAATTTTCTTGTAGAATGGAATATTCTCATAGGGAATGAAAGTAGATATGAAGAAGTATTACTTTGGAAGTTTTTCCTAGAAGTAGAGATTGCAGCAGTTTATTCATATGGGTCAATCCAGTGCAATGTTCCAATATCCATCCATCCCCTCAAAATATTTTCATAGAGAATCTCTTCAATGTTATCAAGTCCTTCCATGATGTCTCTTGCTGTTGGTAGAGAAGTTTCTAGAAGTTTTTGTGTTGAGGTTTCCAAATGTTAATAGATTTAATGATGTTGATACTCTGATTCAGTGAGGAGCATTTTTTAAAGTTTTATTTAATTGGTCAATTTAGAACATTAGTCCTTGGATACAAGAATCATATTCCTTCCCTCCCTTCACCCCACCCCTTTCCATAACTGACTCGTAGTTCCACTGGGTTTTATATATGTCTTTGATCAAAAATTTTTTTCATGTTGTTGATGTTTACACTAGGATGATCATTTGGAATCTACATCCCCAATCATATCCCCATCAACCCATATAATCAAGCAGTTGTTTTACTTTGGTATTTTTGCTCCCACGGTTTTTCCTCTGAATATGGGTAGTGTTCTTTCTCCTAAACCCCTATGAGTTGTTCAGGATCCCTGAATTGCCACTAATGGAGAAGTCTGTCACAATTTATTGTATCACAGTGTATCAGTCTCTGTGCACAATGTTCTCCTGGTTCTGCTCCTCTCACTCTGCATCAATTCCTGGAGGTCATTCCAGTTCACACAGAATCCCTCCAGTTCATTATTCCTTTGAGCACAATGATATTTCATCATCAACATATACCATAATTTTTTCAGCCATTCCTCAATTGGATGGCATCCCCATTTTAAGAGACAAGATTTCAATGTATTCAAAGAAGGATGAAAAGATTCACAGTGATCTAATCATCTACTCAAGTCATCCTTAGAAGGATATATGTTGGGATTAAAATTTTGAAGATACAAAGTAAATTATTTTGATGAGATTGAAAAAAGTACCTACATTATAGAATCTATGTGTCTATTTTAGTGAGGAGAGACACATAAAATATTATGAAACTGAAAACCATTGTACAGAAAATAAAAGCATGACTTGATAATTAAGCATTTTAATAATTAAAATAGAGGAAGACATAAACTGTAGTGATTAAAATAGTGGAAGACTTAAATTGTGACTGCAGAAAATATTGTTTCAAGACAGTGTCTTGTTTTAAATCAAATATAAAGTGGTCACCAGGGAAAAATTCCCAACTACTAAAATATACCCAAGTCAGCTGGGTTTTATGAAGATTTTAATTAATACAAAAGTAAGAAATAAATGAAAGAGAGAGAGAGAGAGAGAGAGAGAGAGAGAGAGAGAGAGAGAGAGAGAGAGAGAGAGAGAGATCAGTCAGTTTTTTATCCATTCAACACAAGATTTTGTCCAAGCAAGGATTCTAGTGTTCAGAGAGACACCAGGCCAGCCAGCTCCATCTTCAGAGATGTCATACTTCCGACAGTCCCCAAGAGAGTCCTGAGAGAGACCCTTCAAGGCAGCCTTGGCCAGCTGCCTCCTCCAATTCAGCCTTTCCCAGCTGACTGTCTCTAGAGAGACCCTAGAGAGAGTCTCCTTGCTCTCAGATTTTCACCTCCTTTTAAAGGGAATTTTCTCCTATGTCACCTCCCCTAAGTTCTCATATCTACCAATCACAGTAGACATTTTCCAAAGAACAGACCATCCTTAATTCACACCTAAGAAGGCTTAAATTTTTTTATTAAGTTCACACCAGAAAACCTCTGAGTAAGTTTCTCACCTCTTTGCTCCTTGTAAATTCACAAGTTGCCTGACCTTTGATAGGTACTTAGCACCCTTTTGTATCAGATCTAAAAATAGGCACAGCTAAAGAATTTTTGCCTTACTATAAGTATGGATTTAAGTATTTTTCATTGTTCAGCAAGGAGTTTCTTCCCTTAAAGCAGGCTTAAGTAGGGGTGGAGTAGAGATCTCATATTCCTGATCTAAGTAGAGGTCTCACATTCCTGATGTAAGTCCCTTCATTGTTTAAATGGAGAATAGTCTTAACTCAACCTTATGAAGTAGGGTCTGAGAATTTTTAAGGTTCTCAGAATTTAGAGAGAAAAAACATGTTTAGCAAAGAATTGTCATTGAGATGGGATGACAATCCATATCATTTGGAAATATCTAATTAAATAGTGGATTATGAATTGACATTCTAATAAATAAGACATTAGAATATGAACAATTCACTGAGAGAAGAAATGAAAACCAATACAAAATGAGTGAATACAGTATTGGAATCAATATGCATTTTTGTTGTTTATTTTTCAATTTCATCTTGACTCTTTGTGATGCCATTTTGGGTTTTCTTAGCAAAGATTTTGGAGTGACTTGTCAGTATTTTCTCCAGGTTTTCCTCCATCACTTTGCCCTTATTTTTGTCCATTTACTCTTCACTTTCTCTCTCTAACCTCTTGCTTCCCTTTAGGATATGATAGTTTTCTATAGCTGACTGAATGTGGATGTTATTCCATCTTTGAGCTATTTCTGATGAGAGTAAGGTTCAATCATAGTCAATCCACATCTTGTCCTCCACTCTATTTGGCACTTATTCTTTAATAATATTTTATTTGATCATTTCCAAGCATTATTCATAAAAGACAAAGATCATTTTCTTTTCCTCCTCCCCCAACCCCCGTAGCCAACGCGTGATTCCACTGGGTATCACATGTGTTCTTGATTCTGTAAACCTTAAAATTTCTTAGACTTATGAATGTTGGAAATTTCCCCATTGGGAAATTTCACACTTGAAAAAATTTCCTACTCATAGTAAGAACTCTATTGGAATATGAAACTCCTTGGCATGGGAGGATCGTTCTCCTCCCTACTTAAGACTACTTTAGGACAGAAACCTTTTGCTAAACAATGGAAAAGGCTTTGACCTATGCTTAAGCATAGAACAGGAAGTTCTTTGAGTCTTGATTGATTTTAGAATTGATACAATACAGATACTTGGAATGACAGAACCAGGTCTTGGAACTTCCAATCTCCACCCTGCTCAGGGTAACAGGATTTAGGAAGGGCTGCAGAAAAGATCAAGATTTAATTATTTGAGAATATGACCTTCAACAGACATATGCAAAGGGGACAGGCCTCTGGGCAGTCCTGGGTTAAGCTAGAGCCACCATTGACACAGGGGAGACATGGACAGTGATTGGTAGATGTGAGAACTGAGGGGAGGGAACTTAGATTGTTTGCTTAAAGATAGTGGGGTCTGAAGACAGAAGGAGGAGTTTTTGCAGCAGAAGGAGGTCTGAGAGGAGAGAGGTCCTGGAGGGAGAGCTCCTGGAGAGGTCTTGAAGGAGTCTGTGGAAGGAGAACTCAGGAGGAGTCAGGAGGAGAATTATCTGGAAACATTTTCTTGAAAGGAGGCTCTCTTGAAGGTGGAGACTGAGGTTGGCATGAGAAGCCTTACTTAGAGAGATCTTGGGTGAGTGATAAAACCAACTGACTGATTTATCTCGTAGGACTGAGGTCTAGGCCTTATTGGCTTGAGGCCCTTCATTCTTATTCCTTTCTTACTTTCTCTCTTTTTCTATTGATTAATCAGTGTATTATAAATTAAATTTCTCTATAAAACCCAGTTGGCTTGGGCATATTCTTAATTTGGGAATATATTCCCTGGCTACCATATTATATTTATATAAAACCAAGACACAGTAGAAAACATATTTCAGTGGTCATAATTGTTATATATTTCCTTTGCTCCCAAACATTTTAATTATCACATTTTATGGCTCCCACTCTCTTATCTACAACTATTAAATGATCAAAACTATTTTAAATCTAACAATTCAAATCCATTGTCATGTTGTTAGTATTTGTATTAGAGTGTTCATTTAGAGTCTCTCCTCTGTCATGTCCCCTCAACCACTGTAGTTGGGCAGTTGCTTTTCCTCGGTGTTTCTACTTCCACAGTTTGTCCTCTGCTTATGAATAGTGTTTTTTCTCCTAGATCCCTGCAGATTGTTCAGGGACATTACACTGCTACTGGTGGAGAAGTACATTATGTTCGATTATACCACAGTGTGTTAGTCTCTGTGTACAATGTTCTCCTGGTTCTTCTCCTCTTGCTCTGCATCACTTCCTGGAGGACGTTCCAGTCTCCATGGAATTCCTTTACTTTTTTATTCCTTTTTGCACAATAGTATTCCATCACAAACATATACCACAATTTGTTCACCCATTCCCCAATTGAAGGGCATCCCCTCGTTTTCCAATTTTTGGCCACCACGAAGAGCACAGCTATGAATATTTTTGTACAAGTCTTTTTGTCCATTGTCTCTTTGGGGTACAGACCCAGCAGTACTATGGCTGGATCAAAGGGTAGACATTCTTTTCTTGTCCTTTGGGCATAGTTCCAAATTGCCTTCCAGAATGGTTGGATCAGTTCACAACTCCACCAGCAATGAATTAATGTCCCTACTTTGCCACATCCCTTCCAGCATTCATTACTTTCCTTTGCTGTTATGTTAGCCAATCTGCTAGGTGTGAGGTGATACCTCAAAGTTGTTTTGATTTGCATCTCTCTGATTATAAGAGATTTCGAACACTTCTTCATGTGCTTATAAATAGTTTTGATTTCTTTAACTGAAAATTGCCTATTCATGTCCCTCGCCCATTTATCAATTGGAGAATGGCTTGATTTTTTGTACAATAGATTTAGCTCATTATAAATTTGAATAATTAAACCTTTGTCAGAGGTTTTTATGAAGATTTTTTCCAAATTTGTTGTTTTCCTTATGATTTTAGTTACATTGGTTTTGTTTGTACAAAAGCTTTTTAATTTGATGTAGTCGAAATTATTTATTTTACATTTTGTTACTCTTTCTATGTCTTGCTTGGTTTTAAAGTCTTTCTACTCCCAAAGGTCTGACATGTATAGTATTCTGTGTTTACCCAATTTACTTATGGTTTCCTTCTTTATGTTTAAGTCATTCACCCATTTTGAATTTATCTTGGGGTAGGGTGTGAGGTGTTGATCAATTCCTCATCTCTTCCAATTTTCCCAGCAGTTTTTATCGAATAGTGGATTTTTGTCCCAAAAGCTGGGATATATGGGTTTATCGTATACTGTCTTGCTGAGGTCTCTTGCCCCCAGTCTATTACTCTGATCCTTCTTTCTGTCTCTTATCCAGTACCAAATTGTTTTGATGACTGCTGCTTTGTAATATAGGTTAAGTTCTGGGACTTCAAGGCCCCCATCATTTGTGTTTTTTTTCATTATTTCCCTGGATATCCTTGATCTTCTGTTATTCCAAATGAACTTTGCTATGTTTTTTTTTTTCAGTAAAGAAATATTTTGGGAGTTCCATGGGTATGGCACTAAATAGATAAATAAGTTTGGGTGGGATGGTCATTTTTATTATATTGGCTCATCCTATCCATTAGCAGTTAATGTTTTTCCAATTGCTCAAGTCTAGTTTTAGTTGTGTGGAGAGTGTTTTGTAGTTGTGTTCATATAGTTCCTGTGTTTGTCTCGGGAGATAGATTCCTAGGTATTTCATTTTATCTAAGGTGATTTTGAATGGGATTCCTCTTTCTAGTTTTTGCTGCTGAGCTGTGTTGGAGATATATAGAAATGCTGATGACTTATGTGGGTTTATTTTGTATCCTGAAACTTTGCTAAAATTGTTGATTATTTCAATTAACTTTTTGGTTGATTCTCTAGGATTCTTAAAGTAGACCATCATGTCATCTGCAAAGAGTGATAACTTGGTCTCCTCCTTGCCTATTTTGATGCCTTCAATTTCTTTTTCTTCTCTAATTGCTACTGCTAGTGTTTCTAGTACAATGTCAAATACTAGAGGTGATAATGGGCATCCTTCTTTTACTCCAGATCTTATTGGGAATGCATCTAGTTTATCCCCATTGCAGATGATATTAGGTGATGGTTTTAGATATATACTGTTTATTATTTTTAGGAAAGACCCTTCCATTCCTATGCTTTCTAGTGTTTTTAATAGAAATGGGTGTTGTATTTTATCAAATGCTTTTTCTGTGTCTATTGAGATAATCATGTGGTTCTTGTTGGTTTGGTTGTTGATGTGGTCAATTATGTGGATGGTTTTCCTAATATTGAACCAGCCCTACATCCCTGGTATAAATCCTACTTGATCATGGTGGATGACCCTTTTGATCACTTGCTGGAGTCTTTTTGCTAGTATCCTATTTAAGATTATTGCAACTATATCCATTAGGGAGATTGGTCTATAGGTTTCTTTCTCTGTTTTTGACCTGCCTGGTTCTGGAATAAGTACCATGTTTGTGTCATAAAAGGAGTTTGGTAGAATTCCCTCTTTGCTTATTATGTCAAATAGTTTGTATAGTATTGGGATTAACTGTTCTCTGAATGTTTGATAGAATTCACAGGTGAATCCATCGGGCCCTGGGGATTTTTTCTTAGGAAGTTCTTTGATGGCCTGTTGGATTTCATTTTCTGATATGGGATTATTTAATAATTCTATTTCTTCTTCTGTTAGTCTAGGCAGTTTGCATTTTTGTGTATATTCATCCATATCACCTAAATTGGTGTATTTATTGCCATATAATTGGGCAAAGTAATTTTTAATGATTACCTTAATTTCCTCTTCTTTGCAGGTGATGTCCCCCTTTTCATCCTTGATGCTGTTAATTTGCTTTTCTTCTTTCCTTTTTTTAATTAGATTGACCAGTACTTTGTCTATTTTGTTTGTTTTTTCAAAGTACCAGCTTCCTGTATAATTTATTAAATCAATAGTTCTATCACTTTCAATTTTATTAATTTCTCCCTTAATTTTTAGGATTTCTAGTTTGGTTTGTTGCTGGGGGTTTTAATTTGATCGCTTTCAAGTTTTTTTTATTTGCATTTTCAATTGATTGATCACTGCTCTCCCTAGATTGTTAATATGTGCACTCAGGGATATGAATTTACCTCTGATTACCACTTTGGCTGCATCCCAAAAGGTTTGAAAGAATGTCTCACCATTGTCATTTTCCTCGATGAAATTATTAATTGTTTCTATGATTTCTTCTCTAACTAAACGATTTTGGAGTATCATATTGTTTAATTTCCAATTAGTTTTTGACTTGGTTTTCCATGTATCATTACTGATCATTATTTTTATTGCCTTGTGATCTGAGAAGGCTGCATTTATTATTTCTGCTTTTCTGCATTTGTGTGCCATGTTTCTGTGACCTAATGTATGGTCAAACTTTGTGAATGTGCCATGTGGTGCTGAGAAGGTGTATTCCTTTTTATCCCTATTTATTTTTCTCCATATGTCTATTAATTCTATTTTTCTAAGATTTCATTAACTTCTTTTACGTCTTTCTTATTTATTTTTTGATTTGATTTATATAAATTTGATAATGGTTGGTTTACGTCTCCCACTAATATGGTTTTACTGTCTATTTCCTCCTTCAATTCTCCTAGTTTCTCCATTAGAAATTTGGGTGCTATATTATTTGGTGCATACATGTTCATTAGTGATATTTCCTCATCATCTAATGTCCCTTTTAACAAAATATAATTACCTTCCCTATCCCTTTTAATCAGGTCTATTTTTGCTTTGGCTTTATCAGATATCATGACTGCAACTCCTGCCTTCTTTCTGTCAGTTGGGGCCCAGAAGGTCTTACTCCATCCTTTAATTCTGACCTTCTGTGTGTCTACCCACCTCATATGTGTTTCTTGAAGACAACATATGGTAGGGTTTTGGATTCTAATCCATTCTGCTATTTGTCTACCTTTTATGGGTGAGTTCATCCCATTCACATTCAAAGTTATGACTGTCACTGGTGGACTCCCTGGCATTTTGATATCCTTCCCCAATTCTAACCTTTCTTCTTCAGCTCTACATTTTAGTCCAGTGATTTACTTTAGGTCAGTCCCCCTAGTGCCCTCCCTTGTTATGCTTCCCTTTCTAGCCCCTCCCTTTTTGTTCCCTCCCCTTACCCCCTCTTCTTCCTCCCTTTTTTGTGTTCCCTCCCCCCTCCCCCTGTGGTTTTCCCTTCTCCCTTCCCTTGTTGGGTAAGATAGAATCCACGATCCCAATGGATCTTGATGTTCTTCCCTCTCAGAGTTGATTTTCCTGAGAGTAAGGTTTAAGTGAAAACTTGCTTCCTCTCCTTCTTATAGGAGTTTTCTTTCCCTCCCCTTCCCATGTGAATCTTTGTGTGAGAAAGATTATTCTATTTGGTCTTTCTTTTCCCCCTATTTACACATTACATTATCCCCACATGTTAGTAAACATAGATTGATATAAATGTAGTCCTTATAGAAGAGAGTTTGGGTAAAAGAAAAAGATAACATTTTTCTCCTTTTCCTTTTCCTTCATATTTACCTTTTCAGGTATTCCATGCTCTTTGTTTTTCGTTATCGAACTTTCCACAGAACTCTGGTCTTTTATTTGCAAAAGTTTGGAAATCTTCTATTTTGTTGAATACTCATACTTTCCCTTGGAAGTATATAGTCAGTTTTGCTGGATAGTTGATTCTTGGTTGAAGACCCAGCTCTCTTGCCTTTCTTAAAATCATGTTCCATGCCTTATGATCATTCAGAGTGGAACTTGCAAGGTCTGATTGGCATTCCTTTATATCTAAATTGTCTTTTTCTGGCTTCTTTTAAGACTTTTCTTTTGTTTGAAAGCTTTGGAATTTGGCAATTACATTCCTTCGAGTTGTCTTTTGGGGGTTTAGTGTAGAGGGTGTTCTGTGAACTCTGTCAGTGGCTGTATTACCCCCTTGGTCTAGAATCTCTGGGCAATTTTCTTTTATTATATCTTGTATTACAATGTCGAGTTTGCTGTTTATTTCTGGCTTTTCTAGAGGCCCAATTATTCTTAAATCATCTCTTCTTCCTCCATTTTCCAAGTCTGTCACCTTGTCAGTGAGATATTTTATGTTCTCTTCTAATTTCTTGATCTTTTGGATTTGCTTTATTGATTCTAGCTCTTTTACCTGCTCTTTGTTTTCGAGTTTCCTAATTCTGATCTTTAAAGCCTGGTTTTCCTTTTCAGTTTGGTGAAACTGGTTTTGTAGATGCTTGAATTTCTTTTGCATTATTTCTCACATTTTTCTCCCAAAAGGCTTCCATCTTTTTGATCCTTTCTGATTCAAATTCTTCATGGGTTTGTGGAGAATTTTCAATTCCTTTGGAAGGTTTCAGAGCATTTGCTTGTGTTTCCTCTTCTATCTCCTCTGTATTTTGTATTTTTGCTCCATAGAATGTGTCCAAAGTTGCCCCCTTCTTCTTGTTTTTCTTGGAATTTTGGGGCTTTTGTGCTTCTGTGGAGTTTGCCATCTCTGAGTGGGAAGGACCAGCTTTTCTTTTCTCTTTCTGTTTCCCTGTCTGGGTGCCCCCGTGACTGGGTCAGGTTGTTTTCAGGATGTAGCTTTCAGAATAGCCGGCTTCCGAGGCCTTTTTTCCAGTCCTGAGAGTTACTGTTCTTTCAGATGACCCTGCTCTCTGAGCGGGGTGTGTGTGTGTGTGTGTGTGTGTGTGTGTGTGTGTGTGTGTGTGTGTGTGTGGCTTCCTGGAGCTCTGAGGGCTCCTGATAGGATTAATCTTGGTCTGAGTATGCCCTGAGGCAGGGACCTTTGGTGAGACTCAGATGGAAGGATCTGGTCAGGGGTTTACACATTCACCTATCTCTCTCTGTTTCCCTGCTGTCTGGGTGCCCCCTCAACTGGGTCAGGTTGTTTTCAGGAAGCGGCCTTCAGGATAGCTGGCCCTGAGGCTCTGAGGTTCCCTCTGCTGCCTTGTACTCAGCATTCTGGGTAGGGGGGATGGGTCCTGGGACCTTCCTTCTGCCTTCCCCTTAGGTCTGAGTGATCTCGTGTTCTGGCTTTTGGGGGTGCCGTACCTTTTGATCCAGGTCCAGGTCCAGGAGGAGGATTCCCGGGGTCTATGCTGTTGTTTGTTTTGAATTTTGGTGCCTTAGGAGCATATAGTTTGAGTTCGGTAGGGAAGGGTTTCTGGAGGTCTGAACCTTAGCTTTCTCTAAGACGCCATCTTGACCGGAAGTCCTCTATTTGGCACTTATATACCCCTTATTGAGATGTAGTTAATGCTCTTCAATTTCTCCTTTTCTTTCCTGATTATGTGTTCTTCTTTACTATTCCATTTTTCATATCAACCCATCTTATTTAGCTTCTTTCCCTTTTTCTATGAATATTCCTTTTCATTGCTCTAATTAGTAACAAAGTTCTAAAATATCTTAGCCACTTTATATGTCTTGTATATTTTAAGTACTTTGTCTATCTTAATTATTTCATTTGCTCAACTTTATCAATGTTAAGTTTTCATTTTATCTTATGCTTTTCTTGTTTCAAATTTACTCATCAAATTTTATTTTCAGCTCTAATTTTCTGATCAGAAAAGTCTGAAATTCTTCTCTTTCATCAAAATTCACTTTTTTCCTTGGAGGAATTTAGTCAATTTTTCTGGGTATGTAATTCCATATTATAGTCCTGGATCCCTTCACTTTTCAAGTATCATATACCATGCTTTTTTTACTGCCTGAGTTGCTCTTTCCTCTTCAAATAATAAGAAATGTTCTTCCTGCTGTATTTTGATTTGAGGTGGCTTATTTTCATGTGTGTGTGTGTGTGTGTGTGTAGAGATCAGAGGACTGGAGCATTCTTCAGTCCCCAATCTTTTATAATTTATTTTACAAATAAGGAAACTGAAGCAAACAAAATTAATTCTCTTTGTCCAGGGTCACATAACTTGTGATACTCTGAGGCTGGATTTTAACTGAGGAGAATTAATTTTTCTGACTCCATACCTGCCATTCTCTCCATTGAACCACCTAGTTGCTTTACATTAATAGTTAAAAGGATGTAAATGTGAAGAACAACAACAACACAAATCTAGGCAGTGAGTTGGCTCATTGGACAGGGTACTGGACTGGAAATCTAGTACAGTATATCTTATTTCAAAATATTTTTGGACACTTAAAAGCTGTGTGACCTTGTGAAATTCACTTAAATTCTAACATTTTCATGTTCCTCAAATGTTTAAAAGATAGTCAGTTATCTTCAGGTATTTTGGGAAATAGAAAAAAAAAAATTAAAGAGCTGGATCAGTCCAAACATTTTATCCAGTTTCCAAAAGTAGAATCCAAACTCCATCAAGTAAAGCATAGCAGACAGAGTCAAAATGGAAAGGTAGAGACTGAAAAACAGAAAAACTCTTAATATTCCCCTTCAAAGCATTTTAAAATAACACTTCAAATCAATTTCTGCAAAAGCAAGTGAAACAAAAGGTCAAAGATATTTTTCTAGTCTAAGACAATTAAGACATCAGCAATAGAGATCTCTTACACCAGCATGGAAACAGATCTGGAGTGTTGGGGGTGAATGTCTTAGAGACAGCTATGACAGTGATAGCAGGGTGTATAATTGAAAATCTGTTGCCGTAAGGCATTTCCCGGGAGAGCACTGACTTCCTGTCATTACATACTTCCTATAAAAAGGGGATGTTAGGCAGGGATGTGAAATGTCCCAGCTCTTTACTTCTGGTCCCAAGCTTGGTGCTAGTAAGGTGGGTGTTTGAACTGGCTGATCAACCATTGGCACATGGTTTTTATTTTGTACTCTCTTTATTCCTTGATTTCTAATGATCATTAATAAATTTCTTAAAACATAACATTTTAATTATTGAGATTTAAATTTAACTTTTACAAGGGACAGCTTGGAAACTTTTAAGCCAGAATGCTAAAGGACTCAGACAACTATGAGGAAAATTTCAGGAGACCCTCTGCTGGAATTGAATTTGAATGATGCTATTTGTAAACTACTTCCAGGAAGCAGTTATGGGTCTCATTTTGAGGGTAGAGAGGAGAACTTGTGGTCCCTTACAAGAAAACATACTCTCTGGTTGCAGTTTTAAGACAGAACAACACTAGTGCTTGTGACTATAGCAAAGCAGGAAATTTGGTTACAATTCCAGGGCAAAAGTAGCCTAATACTTTTCACTGTAAGAGAGCAAGGGAACTTCCTGATAAAGGTCAGAATGAAGATCAGGAAAGGAGAGGTCAGAAAAATGAAATTCTTTAGAACCACCAAAAACTTGCAGACTATACCCATCCCAGAGCTAGATAGGAAATAAGAAGCCAAAAACAATTGTGATTTAAGAGTATATATTGTAAATATTGAAATTTCTCAGACTTATGAATGGTAAAAATTTCCACATTGAGGAATCCCCCATTGGAACAAATTCCCAACTGGGAAACATTCCACATTTTGATGTGAGAACTCTCCAGGATCAGAAATGGGAGGACCTCTACTCCACCCGTACTTAAGTCTGCTTTAGGGAAGAAAACTCCTTGCTAAACAATGAAAGTACTTGGACCCATGCTTATAATAAGGCAAGGAGTTCTTTGAGCCATGCCTGTTTTTTAGAATTGATACAATGAGATGCTAGGTACCTAAAAGGGTCGGGCAAGTTTTCTCTTAATGAGATTAGTTGACTCAACTGTATTTTCAATGGTTCAGACTTACTGAGGAGATTAGTCAACTTAGCAGGAATTCAGATGGACATTCCTTTGGAAAGCGTCTATAGTGATTGTTAGATGTAAGGACTTAGGGGAGGTGACATAGGAGAAAAACCCGTATATAAGAAAAAGCAGAATCTCTTGAAAAAAGAATCCTTTTGGAGGATCTCTGATGAGGATCTCTTGGGAAGAAGCTCTTGAGAGAGGCTCTGGCGAAGGGAAGCTCTTAGAGAACAATCTCTAAGGAGGTCTCGCTGGAGCTCCTCTGAGGGGACTCTGTCCCTCTGGAGGCTCTGGAGAGAGGCCCTTTGGAACAGTCTCTGGCTGGAAGGCTCTTTAAGGAGGACTCTGGCTGGAACTCTCTCTGGTGAAGTCAGCTGAGCTGGAGCTGGCCTGGTGTCACTAGAATCCTTGCTTAGACAGACCTTGTGGTGAGTGTTAAAAGACTGACTGACTGATCTCTCTCTCTTAAGACTCAGGTCTAGGCCATGTTGGCTTAAGGCCCTTCATACTTATTTCTTTTTTCTCTCTTTCTCTCTTTTCTTTAATTCCACATTTGTATTAATTAAAATCTCTATAAAACCCAGTTGACTTGGGTATTTGAATAATTGGGAACATTTCCTTGGCGACCACCTTATATTTGATTTAAAAACCAAGACACTGTAGTGAAACATATTTTCTGAGGTCAAATTTACTCACCCTCTCTTATATCTATCACAATTTATATCTTCCACCATTTTGACTCACTACAGTTTACAACATCACTCTTTTAACTTTTATAGTTTAAGGCCTTCAACCATTTTAAACCTAACACTTTCTATCACCAGGAAATCCAATCCCAAATTTAACTTAAAGTATAAAATCAAGAAGCAGGATGGAAAAATAAAGGGGAAAAGGTCATTAAAATCTAATATGGTGGAGGAAAGACCAAGATACAAACCTAGAAGATATTGTGAAAATAATTGTAAGCAATGCCTCAAAGGAAAAGAAAAGTGTAAATTGGACAGAAAGCACAATTTTTGAATTGTTTAAATTTTTGAAAAAGTTTAAAGAAATCACTTAGTGATAGAGGAAAAATACTAAAGCAAGCAAGTGATTCAAAAGAAATGTCAACAAATCATTAAAAGAAGCAAATCATATTGATGAAAATGAAATCTTACAAAATAGGCTTGTCTGTTTATAAGAAAATCTTAAAAAACTGAAAAGACTTAAAAATACCTTTAAAAACACTTAAAATTGATCAAAGAAATTTTCTTAATAGGCAAAATTGCCCAAATGGAACAAAATAAAGTACAAAATCTCACTAAGGAAAATAATAATTTAAAAAGTAAAATTGGCCAACTAGAATATAATGACTCAATGACATATCAAGGAAATATAACGCAAAATCAAAACAATAAAATACAGAAGAAAATACAAAACATCTCATTTGAAAAAAAGTGATCTGATAAATAGACCAAGAAGAGACGATTTAAGGTTTACTGGACTATTTGAAAGCTACAATGAAAGAAATATTTGAGACATATTATTTTAAAAAATTAAATTATCCTGATATCTTAAGACCAGAGAAGAAAAAAGAACTCCAAAGCATCTACTACTCAGTTTAAAAAAAAGATTGCCCAATAAAAATTCATAGGAATATTGTAGCATATTCCAGAACTCCCAGATTAAGGAGAAATACTTCAAGAAGCCTGAAAGAAATATTTTATATATTTTATGGGCACAATCAATATCATTTGGCATTTAACAATCTCCATATTAAAGAAGCAGAGGGCTTATAATATTATAATCCAGAAGTCAAAGGATTGAGGATTTGATTCAAGAATATTCTAATCAGCAAAACTGATAATACTTCAAAGGAAAAATGAATATTTGACTAAATGTAGCTTTCTAAAAATATTCCTGATGAAAATATACAAAGTGAATAGAAAATTTAACAGGAAACTCAAGTATAAAAAGGCAAAAATGAAAAAGATACAAAAGATCTGCAGTAGAGTTAAACTCTTTACAAATGTTTATGCAAAAATAGCACATTTTTCCCTAAGAAAAATATATATTATATGATACTATGCTACATGATATTATACAATATAATACCATAATATATTAAATATTATGACATGATATACTATAATATAAAATAATATGACATATCATATGAGAAGATATGATATAATATATGATATAATATAATCAAATACACATATCAAGTATACACATACTATGTATACACACATATAAAAGCATACATTCATTGATATTTATTTATCTATATAGATATAGATAGATAGATAGATAGATAGATAGATAGATAGATAGATAGATAGATAGAAGCTCATTTTGTGGTTGCAAAGGATTGAAAATTAAAGAAATGCCTATACTTAGGGGAATTGCTGTGCAAATTGTGGTAAATAATTGTGATGGAACACTATTGTGCCATGTAAACCCAATGAACAACATGATTTTAGAAAATCCAGGGAAGACCTACAAGTATTGATACAAAGTGAAGTTAGTAGTACCAGGAATTCATTGAACACTGTAATACCAGTTGTGGGTTTTTGATTGGCTTTGAAAGTTTTGGCTGACAAGATCAATGTAAGGATCTAAGATGAAGGGCTTCCTCAGAGGATAGTGCCTTTCAGGAGGTCAAGGAAAGGAGTAATAAGGTTAACCACTCACCAAGGTCACTCAGGGAAGACACCTCACCGAAACCATGTTACAGAGCCAAAACCTGCAAGCATGCCAGAATGCCACCTAGAGCTTCCAATGCCACCCAGCCAGAGAGCACAGGGAATGATGAGAAATATATAGGAAGTTCTTTACATAACTTCCTGTGTCTTACATGTACCAATGGTATTTAATCTTGACTTAGGACAGCCCATTAGGTCAGTCAGTTGTTTCTGATTTGTCACTTGCTAGCACATGTTGGTCATAGGCCATCCTCCTCACAGTTAATCCTTAAGTGAAGATGTATACATTCCTGGTTGCTAGAATTCTAAAGACTAAGCAGGGTGGAGTAAATCTAAAATTCATATTGACAATGTACAATGGCTCTTCTTGTATTCTCTTGTCCAGTAATCAGACAGAATCATGAAACAAAGTCTAATAATTTTTTAAAAAAATCATTGGCATCATTTTTATAGTCTAAAGCTTTTGGGGGTATGGATTAATATTAGAACAAATGTATTTTAAACTCATATTACTGCAACATAAAAAAAAATAAAGAAAAATCTCAGTACTGGTGACATGTGCTTCAATACTAAAAGGAGAGAAAAAATAAAACTCATATACTATATTGCACTTGAAAGGAAAAAAAGTAATAAAAAAGAGTTTTAAAAATAAAAAATATATAGCTCATAATCAGTGACACACTGTGTCAGCAAAAGAGAGGTAGAATACAAAGTTTTCTCAACAAAAAAAAATGAGATGCATTTCCTATTTATTTTAATGACCATGTGAGTACAAATGATTTCCAGAATAAAAAGGTAATACAGTATATAAATGCACATTCAAAGAATCACAAAGGTCACCAAAATTCACAATAGCCCTGTGAATTAAAATAGCAAAGAAACCAACTATCATATTCCATATAAGTTTCTGTATGACAAAAAAAACAAAAACAAATCTATGAACTGATGGGTATTTGTAACAATTTTTAAAGTCCTAGAAAATCTTTCAACCCTGGAAAATATATTTTTAAACAAAGTAAAATATATTTGGGTTTAGAATATCATGAAGAAGTCTCGATTGTTCCAGTGGAAGTGAATTAAATTGAAGAGTTTTGCAGGAGCTCTTTTTGGCTTCCTGCTTCATAGAAACACCTTGGTAGGAACAGTTAAGTGTTTCTCTACCTTTAATACAACATTCTTTATAATATATATGTAAAAAAAATCAACCATTCAGAAAACATTATTTAATTAAAATTATTTCTGAAGATCCTTTAGAATTACCATTTAAATTCTTAGCTCATTAAATTTTTCAAAGGTTGTTAGCTAGGTTGATTCCATTTATCATATATATGACAATTAACAAATGCAAAATGGGAAAAAAGCCATTCATGGGCTTTTACAATTTACATATATATATATATATATATATATATATATATATACATATTTGTATGTGTATATATATATATATACATACATACATACATACATACATACATATATATTGTTAAATATACTTATAAGGGAAATGTAACAAAATATCTAATAGTTAAAATACAGTAGATTAAAATGATTCAATGTAACAGAATCATTTTACAAAATCTGTTACAATACAATATAATAGAATAGTATTGATCAGAATAATATATGAACTTAAAACAACAAAATTAAATCTTAAACAAAGCAATCGGCAAAATACAATAAAATACAGAAGCTTTCATAAAACAATGGAGTCTTAAAAAGCTTTACTTTTTCACCTCCAATCTCTTTTAGGGTCCTTCCCAGGTATCTCTCATAGTGAGGGAGAACATGGGTTTGAGGATATACCAAACTGAAAGAATCTTAGAGACTGGGCAGGGAAAAATGGCAAAGGGTTGTAGGGAGATTCATTTATCCCCTGATCTCAGACAAGATAATTGAAAGGAATAGTGCACTCATGAATGGTGGAAGCTGTTTGAAATAGCTCTTTCAAAGAGTGTGCCATGCTTGTAAAACTTCCCATTTGGAAGAGTAACTAACTTCCTTTTTCCCTTCCTCCCTGAAGTAAAATGATAGTTTTCCCAAACACATGGAGAGGGAGTTAGTAGGCTAATTGTTCCCTAAGGAAAAAAATACACCCCAGTTTTTACCAGTTGCCTGGAGATCTGCTCCATGTTTGTGAGTCCCAAAGACACACCAGCAGCTATCAGCAGTCAAGCAGGATCAGCAACAGTGGTCAGAGTCTGGTTCAGGGTTGAGATTGAGGCTGAGGTCAATTCAGGAGCATGAGTAGGATTGCCAGAGGCAGCAGCAAGGAACTGAAGAACATGGGCTCAATCAGAATCCCCCAGATGAAAATAGCGTGGCCAGTAGGGAGAGCAACCAGGCATTAAGTGGGGGGGGGGGGGGAGAGCAGTAGCTCCAAAGAGAGTTTGGAGTTCTCTTGGAGTTCTCTAGGGTGGGTGGGGTGGGCAAAAAGGCTTGGCAGCAGGTACATGGCTTAAAAATTAATCTAGGCTATCTTAAAAAATAAGAATTTTTTCTCATATCTTCTGTTTTCCATAAATGTAAAATTTAAAATTAAATCTCAATAATAACAATATTATATTTTAGGAGGTTTGTTAATGATTATTAGAAATCAGGGAATAAAGATGATACAAAAAAAAGACCACATGGGATCAGCTGGGTGGCTCAGTGGATTGAGAGTCAACCCTAGAGATGGGAGATCCTGGGTTCAAATCTGGACTCAGACACTTCCCAGCTCTGTGACCCTGGGCAAGTTACTTAACCCCAATTGCCCAGCCCTTACCATTCTTCTGAGTTAGAGCCAATACATTGACTCCAAGATGGAAAGTAAGGGTTTAAAAAAATAAAAATAAAGACCACGTGCCCATGGCTGATCAACCCATTTAAAATCCCCTTGATTAGCTCACACCACCACCAAGCTTGATGTCATCATGCCCAAGAGGACTGCCCACTCACTAATATCCTCTGTCCACAGGAAATACATAACACCAGGAAGTCAGTGGGCTCCCGGGAAATGTAGTTATTTTTTAGGGTAACAGATTTTCAATTATACAAAAGACAGTCAATATCAAAGTAGAATGAAGGGAAGGCACTATCAACTTAAGGGACCAGGAGTCTCTCCTACAAAAGATGAACTCAGAGTTATTTTGAAAAATGTGAGGAAAACTAAGAGGCAAATGTCAAGAGACAGAGAATTCCGAAAATTGGTGACAACCAGTTGAAAACAAAAAGATGGGAGATGGACTGATATGTTCAAGAAATATCATTATCCACTATAGGTGACTAATAGAGTTTATTCAGTGTAATGAAGTATAATGAATATAAAGGTATGAAGGGACCAGGTTATAAAATACTGTAAATGCTAAGGAGAGGAATTAGTAGTTAATCCTGAATGTAATAAGTACTTGTTTTATCTCATTGATTAGGACAGACAAAATCAGATCTATGCTTTAGAAAAATGTGTTAGGCAGCTGAGTGGATACTCTTAAACAAACAAACCCTTATCTTCTATCTTAGAATCAATACTGTGCATTCATTCCAAGGCAGAAGGGCAATAAGGGCTAGTCAATTGTGGTTAAATGACATGAACAGGGTCACACAGCCAGGAAGTGTCTGAGACCAGACTTGAATTCAGGAACTCCCTTTTCCAGGCCTAGCTTTCTATCTAATGAGCCATCTAGTTGCTACTTGGATACTTTTCTGCATACCCTCTCCTCACTTATCTCTCTGGCTTCTACTACTTAACTGATATTTTGCAATCTTCTTTATTGTGTATTCATGATGGTCAAGTCTATTAAAATGGAGTCTTTCAAGGGCCTAACTCTTTCCCTGTTCTCTTCTATCTGTATACTATTTCCTTAGATATCTCACACTCATTGAATTTTTTCTATGCAGATGTATCTCTGAAGTCTTTATACAACTCTCTCTCTGGTTCAACTTTCTAGCTGCCTGCTGATGATCTCAAAGGATGTTTCATAGATATGTAAAACTCAAAAATAAATTCTTTTTTCCTCCATAAAACTTTCCAACCTTCAGCAAATTCTAAATATTTTGATGGCATTACCTCTGAAACCCCAATGCTCAGAATCTAAGCAAAATTCTTGACTGCTTATTCATACACATGCCATATATCCTGTGACAAGGAAATCACTTTAAAAGACTGATATAGATTAATTTAAGGTCGCCAAGGAATTCAGCTATGTAATTCCTAAATGAAAACTCAAGTCAGCAGTCAACCTTTTATGGAGTTTAATTACAAACAGGAGGAAGAAAGGTATTAGAGAGAGACAGAGAGAGAGACAGAGAGAGACAAAGAGAGAGAGAGAAAGAAAGAGAGAGAGAGAGAAAGAAAGAGAGAGAGAGAAAGAAAGAGAGAGAGAGAGAGAGAGAGAGAGAGAGAGAGAGAGAGAGAGAGAGAGAGAGAGAGAGAGAGAGAGAGAGAGAGAGAGAGAGAGAGAGAGAGAGAGAGAGAGAGAGAGAGAGAGGGGAGAGAAGGGAATAGGGCTTAAATACCCCCTCTGTTTAGGCTGGCCCAAAAAGCCCAAGCCCTTAGATAGCTGAGGCAAAGAAAAGACATCAGTCCCTATCACTCACGTGACCAAAATGGAGAAACAGTCTCAGGGGCCTCCACCTCCAGCCTCCTTCAGGGCAAGCCTTCTCAGAGCACCACCTCTCAGAGAAAAACCTCTCCAACCTCCCCTCAGTCCTCAGACCCCTCTATCTTTAAGGAAACCATCTCAGTTCCCTCCCCTCAGTTCTCACATCTACCAATCACTGTCCATGTCTCCCCTATTCCAATGGTGGCTCTAGCTTAACCCAGGACCGCCCAGAGGTATGCCCCTTTGCACATGTCTGTTGAAGGTCATATTCTCAAATAATTAAATCTTGATCTTTGCTGCAGCCCTTCCTAAATCCTGTTAGGACTGAGTAGGGTAGAGATTGTAAGTTTCAAGACCTGGTTCTGTCATTCCAAGTATCTCTATTGTATCAATTCTAAAATCAATCATGACTCAAAGAACTTTCTGTTCTATGCTTCAGCATAGGTCAAAGCCCTTTCCATTGTTCAGCAAAAGGTTTCTGTCCTAAAATAGTCTTAGGTAGGGAGGAGAAAGATCCTCCCGTGCCAAGGGGGTTCACATTCCAATAGAGATCTTACTATCAGTAGGAAATTTTTTCCAAGTATGAAATTTTTCAATGGTGAAATTTCCAACATTCATAAGTCTAAGAAATTTTAAGGTTTACAATCCAAACAGTTGACAATGCTTATAGTTCTATCTCTGTAACAACTTATGTATAAGCCCCTTTTTGTGCTCTCAATGTTCCTATCCTTGTCTTGAATGTCATAAGTTCATACTGATAAGATAAAATTAGTCTTCTAAATATTATCATGACTAATGTCTCTCCCTGTTTTAGGTCATATTTTCCACTTATCAGCTACATTTATTTTCCTAAGATTTACTCAGAAAAATCTTAATAACTAAAATATGTATTTACAAATAAAATAGGCTGAGATGACACATAGTTTATTCACTTTCAATAGAGGTATTTAAGTGTTGTCTCAATTTCCAGAATATCATAGAAAGGATTTTAATCAGGTACACTTTTGAATTGATTGAATTAAAATGCAATGAAATTTCTTTCCATCTCTGAGTGTCTATGATTTTAATTACTACAGACTTCATTTTTGTTAAAGGAGATGACAATATTTTAAGAGAGAAGGAACTAGGTTCAAATCTCAGTATTTCCAGCATTAGCCCCTCCTTGGCCTTGAATACATTGCTTCATTTCTTATTGTCAAGGTTTTCTTATTTGAAAAATAATCATGTTGGAGTGATTTGCCTCTGAGGCCACTTGGTGGTATGAGATGCAGGAATACCATGACTTTTTGCATATGACTTTCTTAAGGAATTCTATTCAAGTGCACATGGATCTCTTTGGACAATTCTGATGGTTGGTGTTTATGCATGTTTCTGTGTTCTGAATGAACACAAAAGCTGAAAGCTTCCGTGTTTGAATGGCTTTGAATGGCTTTCCCAGAGTACCTCATGTTATCTTCATATCTTATTAAGATTCAGGTATTGAAAGACTTTGAAAGAATCAAAAGTTGAGCAAGCAAATGATTCAAGAGCAGATAGGTGTGAGAATAAGGATTAATGAAACTTTCTTTGTTTCCATCAAAGGACTCACTCTAATTTCTCAGTCACTGTGCTAGTCCATGCTGGGGTGGTTACTTCATGTTGTGGTCTTATGTCTACTAAGATATCATGGCCAGAACAGCAGAATCAAGAACTTTGAAGCTTGACTCTGCTAAGAGGTTGTCTTTACTACCAATCTCATATTACTACTCAGTCCCAGACAAGCAGTCTATGAATTCTGAACAACCTCAAGTTTAAATAGAAAGGCTGTTATTTTACTGCCATGGTTTCAGCATTTTACTTTTTTTTTAATCAATTCCACAATTGGAATGTGGATTTTCTTTTAACTTCAATGACTTTTTGTAGAAAATTGAGTTAATTTGGAGGCAAGTGGAAGAAAAAAACATTTCTGGTTGAGAAGCTTATCATTATTCTGATATTCAGAGCTGTCCAGAATCAGGATTTTCTGCTTTGGAAGATAGTGACTTATCTAAAGAAAACATAGAAAATAATTTTTAGCTATGTTTGAGTGGGAATGCTTTGGGATCTATTGGTTAAACTAGATGGTCCAAAGGTCCCTTGAAATACTGAAATTATATGATTTTGTGAGACATCACTGAAAGCAATTATTTATTAGGGATTAGAGAGATTTCAATAGATACTTGGATTTTGAAAGTTAATAGAAGGAATGATGCTTATTAGCACTTCTTCCCAAATTTTATCCTATATCATTCATATCTATGCTTTATCAAAAATCCTTCCCAGAACATCTCCATAACATTGTTGACCTTCTCTTGCTCCATTTTTCATACTGTAGTGCTGAGTCTCTGGCTGTCAATCTGTTGTTTTGTATTCTCTCTTCATAATCCACCCACTTCTTTTTTGACCATTCATACCCTTGATGATGCCTTTTACACCACTTCCTGCATTCTGTTTGCTAATGATATTACATTGCCACCTACAAATATCCAACATGTGTCTTTCCTTTAACCTTTGAATTTTTCATAATCTGTTTATTTTCTTTTTTCAGTGTTTTCTATAACTCACAATCTCAGAATATCTCAAAGACACTGTTAGTATTATAAAGATGGCCTTTCTGATGGTGGGAGTTTGGGAAATTGAAGAATTTTTTTTTCAAATTTAGCTCTGAACTGTATGCCTCTGGGACTTTATCAGTGTATATATATATTTCATATGCCTTATTCCCCACCAATGCCTTAGAAGAAAATCCTTATGAGTATGGAAGAATGATTTACATTTTAATGAGAACAAGGAAAAAGATGATGATGATATTCATAATGATGTCCATTGACAACATACAACAAAAGCAAAAGGATTTGATTTATTTCTTGGTAATAATCCAAAAATTTGGGGATGAAACTCTCCTAATCTAGCAAGGTTGAACCCTTAATAACATCTATATGCACTAATAATGAATTGTTACCAGGAGCCCTTCTGGAGAATGAATTCTTTCATCCCAAAATTTTTAAGATGTTTTGTCACATCTTTCTATTTATTATACCTCTGTGATCAAAATAGGAGTCAATAAGATAGGATTAAATTAAAAATGGACAGTGATTAGTTCAAAATAAGAGATCCTTCACCAAAAGATGTAGTGAAAAGAATGTTTGACATGGAATCAGAAAGAACTGGTTCCAAATTCCACTGCTAAAATGATTAATTTTGTGATCCTGAGGAAGTTAATTCAAATTCTCTGAAGTCCTATCCCTTCATCAGTAAAAGAAAGGGGTATTCTTTAGGATCTCGAGAAGTCCTTCTAGCTCTCAATCAATATCTTACAAAGATTTTGTGTTACTCTCAGTTATTTTGGCACTTATTTTGACTCTAGACAATCCAATGTTTCTTTTGGAATTTCCCCCATTTTGTTTAAAGTCCTTGAAATTGTATCATATGAGCATAACTAGAAAAAAATGACATATATTTTTATCTGCAGGATATGTATACATACACCTCTACATGCACATGCAAACATATATGTTTATATGCACTCTTTTAATGTCATATAATGTGCTCTTATAGTTGTACATTAAACAAATGTGTGCATGTAAATGCACATGTATATATGCACATACATACACATATGTATACATGCATTTCTGGGTGTATGAGTGTGCAATGCATTTGTATGTACAGGTGTATGAATCCACATATGCAAATATATATGAAGTTATGCATATAATGTATCTGTACCTGCATGTGTTAAAATATGTGATGTTTTGTGTACATATGCATATACATACAGATATTAATAATTTGGATAAACACATGCATACATCTAATATTTATATTTAGCTAATTTCACATATATTTAGAGTCTCTCTCCAAAAATTCATTTATGTAAACACATAGAATAAAATAAACATATAATATATGGATAAAGGATATATATATGTGTACATGACTATTTACATGCCTTATTTTACATGAGTAACATTATTGTAAAGATAGAATTAACTCTCTTCTTGTCCATTTTTAGCTAATCAACTCAAGAACTTAAAGTACCCCACTTAACAGTATGATATCTATCTTCAAATATTAGACTACAAATTATCTTTAAGAGTAGAATTAGACAGAGAACAATGCCTGCTAGTTAGATGTGAATTGTTTAGCCCACTGGTATCTTGGTATCACTTTAAAGTACTGAAGGTCATCTCAGAATTAAACAGACCTATCAAAGGAGGTTATTTAGAGATAATCTCTCCAATTTATATTACCTGAATCCAATAAATTCTATTCTTTGCTTATTCCCAAGTGCTAAAATTGTATGTTTTTCAACAATTTCATATTTTTTCAATGAATATCAAGCAATACATTTACTAATGTTGAGTATAGAATGTAATTAGTGCTTATTTGTCATTGTTTACACTTGCATAGAATACATAAGCTTGGAATGCTCAAAGTCATTTTGATATTTATTGATTTCTACATTATACGTTCCAAAATGTTTCTATTAAGCAAATACTTTTATGATTATTGTCAAATATCTATCCTCTCCCATTCCAGATGATCTGTTTGTCTATCTATCTATCTATCTATCTATCTATCTATCTATCTATCTATCTATCTATCTATCTATCTATCTACCTGTCTGTCTGTCTGTCTGTCTGTCTATCTATCTATCTATCTATCTATCTATCTATCTATCTATCTATCTATCTACCTATCTATCTATTAGTTTGTTTGTTTATTTATTTATCAAAAGTGTATTGCTTTGAATCATTCTGGAGTTCATCCATTCATTCACCAAATATGTATATGATTTATGTTATATACAAAGCCCTTCTAGGTCTCTGAGGTATCTTGTTTTGTTCGTTTATTCATTTGTTTTCCTTCTTCAGCAAATGCAGAAGGATGCCTATGGCACTATGGCTTGTCAAACCATGACTACCATTCACTCAAGAACGATTCCTCACTTTATCTCTTTAGACTGGGTGTTACTTATGACTCTCTGAATATGGGAATATTCTGAAAGTTGTTACATTCCCAATTCCTGAAATCTACTGAAATCAAGTGCATATTCTATTTCTGTAAAGAGTACAAGATACTTTGTGGTAGACTTTGCCTTATTCTTATCAATTAAATCACATAGCCTAGCAAAGCAACTCGTTATAAATAACATAGTGACATAGGAAGTACTCAATAAATATTTATTATATTTAGGTAGCACATGGGATAGAACATTAGACTGATAGTCTGGAAGACCTGAATTCAAATCCAGCCTTAGCTAATCATTAGATTTGTTTAATCTATTTTTTTTAATTTTTGTTTAATTGTTTAATCTAATTTAAATCTAATTTAATATAATTTAAATTAGGTTAGTTTTAATCACTTAACCTCTTCTTGCCTCAGGTTCCTCATTTGTAAGAATCAGGAAACAATATCACTAACTTCCCAGGATTTTTGTGAAAATCAAATCAAATAATAATTTTAAGGTATAGAAATTGGCATGTAATAAATGCTGTATAAACATTATGTATCATCATCATCAAAGTCATTATGATTATTGCTAGATTATATACAAATAATTGAAACTTGCCTGTCATCTCTGTAATTTGTCTTTTTCATAAGACATGCTCTCCCTCTACAAATGATTTAGTGAATTTTCCCTGCTGATGAAATTCAAGAGATCTTTTATTGGAAGATATTTACATCCTCCAAATGTTGCATTTTTCTACAAATCATAACAGTGTATATGAGTATGTAGGTAGATAGATAGAATCATATATTCATATGTGTATATATATGCATATATAGACACACAAACACATTTTTTTCTCTTCAGAGTATCATTGAAATGTAAAACTGGAATATCCTCCAGACATCATGAAATCATAGGACTAAAGAGAGGAAGAGTCTTCAAGGTAATGTATCCCAATCAGATTCTTTCATGGGAAATGATATGGAGTTCTATATAAACTACTTAGTGTTTAAAAAAATGTTATTAGAAGATCAATGACTTGATTAGAGAAATGCTAATTAAAACAACTCTGAGGTACCACCTTACACACAGCTGACTGAACAATATGGCAGCAAAGGTAAGTGATAAATTTTTGAGGGGATGTGACAAAATTGGGACAGTAATAAAATTGTGAATTGGTCCAAACATTCTGGAGGGCACTTTGGAACTATGTTCAAAGTGCTTTAAAGACTGTCTACTCTTTGACACCACCATACCAGTGTTGTGTTTGTACCCCAAAGAGATAGTAAAGAAAATGACTTGTATAAAAATATTTATAGATACATTATTTGTGGTTGCAAAAATTTGGAAAATGATTGGGTGTACATCAATTGAGGAATGGATGAACAAATTGTGGTATCTGTTGGTGATGGAATACTATTGTGCTCAAAGGAGTAATAAAGTGGAGGAATTCCATGTGAACTTGAATGACCTTCAGTAATTGATGCAGATCAAAAGGAGAAAAACCAGGAGAACCTTATAGACAATGACTGATAATTGATGGTGCAATCAAATGTAATACACTTTTATACTAGCAGCAATGCAAGGACCTAGGACAATCCAGAGGAACTTATGAGAAAGATGCTATTCACATCTAGAGAAAAAAAAAAACTGTGGGAACAGAAACACAGAAGAAAAACATATGATCAATGTTCAATATGGATATGATTAGGGTTTTGATGTTAAAAGTTCATTATATTGAAAATATGGGGGGCATCTGGGTAGCTCAGTGGATTAAGAGCCAGGCCTAGAGTTGGGATGTCCTAGGTTCAAATCTGGCCTCAGACACTTCAGAGCTGTGCAACCCTGGGGAAGTCAATTGACCCACATTACCTAGCCCTTACCACTCTTCTGCCTTGGAACCAATTGATTCCAAGATGGAAGGTAAGGGTTTAAAAAAAAAAAAGAAAATATGAATAACGTGTTTTGAACAATGATACATGTGTAACTCAGTGGAACTGCTTGTCCACTGGGGAAGGGGGTAATAAAGAGCAGGGGGTGGTGTGGATCATGAATCATGTAATCATAGAAAGAATATTCTAAATTTTTAAAAAGGAAGAAAAAAAGATCAATGATTTGGACCCATTTCATTAGTTTTGAGATGCTGTGCTTTGCTGACAGTATTATATTGTCTTCTGGTCATTTTCTTTATGAAGTATGAAATATCTCTCCATCCTTTCCTGACATATAGTCATGTAGCACCCATATAATTACTTCCAGTGAAAAACATATAGGAACTCATGCAATATTAGATAAGTCAAGCCAGATAAGCAATACACATGATGGCAAAAACATTGTAAATAGAGAAACTTTGACACAATGGTTATTAAATGTCAATTAATTTTTAAAAGTATATGTATACATGTATATATATATATATATTTATGTGGATATATATATGTGTATTTATATGTATATGAAAAACAGAATTATCTTTTCACAAACACAAGGATCCAAAGTTATGAAATATTATAAATGACTAGAATATTTTATTTGTTTATTTTTATTGATTTTTTCCTCTTCATTTTATTTTATTTGCATTAATGGATAGCTATCTAGAATGGAATGGAAAAGAATGTAAAATCAAAAGATGTCAATAAAAATCTAAACCTGTGATAATGGAATACATTATTTTTAAAGCTTCTCATTATGTTTTTGGTGCATTCTAGTTTGGTAATATAGTCATCTGAAATGTTCATTGTCTCTTTTTCTCCAGGTAAACTGATTCTTTTAAATAATCACTTCTATATGAGTTAGGTGGGCTTTATTTTTCCAATGTTCTTTATGAAAAATAATGCATTTAAATGGTCATATTAATATAGATAGGGTGTGATTAGTCTTGCTATGTGGAGGTAGTGGACAGTTTCCATTCAATTCTACTCAATAATCACTTTTAAAAAGATACTACTTTTGAGGTAGTGCTTTAGAGACAAGGTGTGAGGGCAAAAATGTGCTTTCCTTAAAGAACTTGCTCTCTATCACGAAGGGAAAACCTGAAGTAAATAAATTTAATTCATAATGACCAATTATAATTCAAGAGGACCAGTCATGAAGCCTACTACTTACCTACTCACAGATATCTATATCTATCTATATCTATCTATATCTATCTATATCTATATCTATATCTATATCTATATCATCTATATCTATATCTATATCTATGTGACATACATTATTGGATATGACCATTGTGGAAATGTGTTGTACTTGGATATTTGAATCTGTTTTTAAAAAGTCTTATTTTTATTTTATTTTATTTTCATTTTATTTTCAACATATTCACAATTTGGGGCATAAATGGCTTCACAGAGAATGTGATATTTTTTCATGAATCTTAGAGAAAGAGAAAATCATAAGAAAATGAAAAGAAAATGAATTTCATACATAAAGTGGGGAGGATGAATATGGTGTTCAAACATGGAGGTAGGAGATAGAGGGTCAAATTTGTACAAAATGAAGGAATCTATACTTATATGGATTTTTATATGTAATAGAAGCCAACAATTATATTGAGAATAAATATGCAATCATTAAATATAAATAGAAATAACAGGCTTATTAAGTAATTACTGTTGTGAATTTTAAAAGTCTCCATCTTGGTCTAGCACCCAAAAATTGTGCACACCCACACTACACGGGCATGCGCTAGTCAATGACAAATCAGAAATAATTAACTGCCCACCTGGGCTGTCCTAAGCCAAGCTAGAGCCAACCATTGGATTTGTGAGACACAGGAAGTGAGGTAGGGAACAGCCTCTGGAATTCGCGGAACTTCCTGTGGGGAGAGCTAGAGGGGAGTTGGTGTTAGGAGCTTGGAGAGGGAGGACGCCCACAGACAGCTTTCCTTCAGATCGGTCACGTGAGTTAAGGACTGATTCTTTCCACCTGGGCCTTTGGGCCTAAAACTCCCCCTGCCTTGGTCAGAGGTTGAGTAGCCTCTTTCCCTTTTCTCTTCTCTCCTTCTCTCCCTAACCTTTTCCCTACTCCCAGTGTGATTAAACCTCCATAAACCTCATTCTGACTTGAGTGTTTCATTTTAGGAATTTCATAAGTAAATTCCTTGGCGGCCATTGTTAAATATTATATAAATCTTGTAGCCACATTTGTATCCATTACTATATTATAACCTTCTCCCAGAAGCCTTAAATTTCCCCATTACACTGTAGAGTAGGCACTGTGCTGAGGATCAAGGATGCAAAAATGTTCTGCCTTTCCTCACAGAGTTTATATTCTAATAAAATTCCACAACTTGGAGGGAAAAAAAAATGACACACACATATAGTCTACATGGCAATTGATCTCACAGATGGACAATGAGTTGGAAGGGGTTAAGGTTTGCTGAATCAAAAAGACCTGTAAATAGCCATTAGGCATGAACTTAACAAGTCTGGGCCTTCATCTCCATTAAATGGATCCCACCAGAAGGGATATTGGCATTATTAAAAAACAAACAAACACCGGTGAGAGTTCAGAAATATTCTTTTTCCTGATAAAATCTATGAAGGAATACTTTTCCCAGGTTCCAACAGTGCAGTGCCACTCTTCATATCAGTCATACCAACATTGATGGTGCAAAGGAAGAAGGCTCCTTGTGAATCAGGTGGTGGTGAATGCTCTCTGTCCCATGTGGAGACTGTTAGTGTAAAGGTATGTATAAATATGACTGGCTGAGCTGCTGGACCATGCTGCCCAGTCACACCAATCCCTGTAACTTCCCTGGCTAGACTAATAACTTTGTGGGGATCAGAATTTCAGATGTCTCTCCTTCCTTGTAGAATCTTAACTCACTGGCAGATTCAGCCAGTTCAGCCTTCAATAGAAGGAGGGATAGATCTTAATATTGAAAGAATCCATGATGAGGAGGTAAGAAAAGAGAGAGCATTCCAGACCTAAAGGAATGCCAGTGTAAAGGAAAAGTCTGGAGAAAGACTTCTGGGTTTGAGGAACAGCCAAAATGCAGATTTTGTTGGTTTCTTGAGCAGATGAAAAGGACAGAGTACAACTAGTGTTACAGTTAAAAGAGTGGTTTCCTTAAACTGTGACTGTGAAAATATGGTTTCAAGATTTTGAATAGCCAAAACTATAAAGATAATTTTTAGTGTCTTGGGTTTATAGTAAAAGTAAAGTGGTCACCATGGGAAAATTCCCAAATATTAAATACGCCCAAGTCAGCTGGGTTTTATGGAGATTTTAACTAATACAAGTAAAGGAATTAGGAATTTTAGGAAAAGGAGAGAGAATAAGAGAAATATAGTATGAAGGGCCTAGGCCAACATGGCCTAGGCCTGAGCCTTAAGAGAGAGATTAAGTCAGTCTTTAATTACTCAACACAAGATCCTTCCAAGCAAAATTCTAGTGTTCAGAGAGACCCTCCAGTTCAGCTCCTGAGCTCCACTTCAGCTTCCAAGACTGAATTAATTTTCAGAGGCCTTCTGACCTCCTCTTAAAGAGAATTTTCTCCTATGTCACCTCCCCTAAGTTTTTACGTCTACCAATCACAGTAGACATTTTCCAAAGAACTAACCATTCTTAATTCATACCTGAGTATACTAAAATTTTTGAGTAATTCACACCTGAGTAGACTAATCTTGTCCTTTACAAGTTGCCTGATTAAATTGATCTTCATCGGTACTTAGCACCTTTTTGTATTAGATCAAAAAATAGACCCAGCTTAAGGGTTTTAGCTTTACTTTAAGTATAGGTTGAGTACTTTTCATTGTTCAGTAAGGACTTTACAACTTTATCTTCCCCTAAAGTATGCCTAAGTATGAGTGGAATAATGTTAGAGTTCCAACCTTCCTGACCAAAGTCCCTTCATTGTTTTAAAATGGGAAATGATCCTAACCAAACGTTCTAAGGTAGAATCTGAGAATTTTTAAGATTCACAAGTCTGAGAAATTTTAAGATTCACACTAGACAGCAAAAATTTAGCCAGTTTTATTGGAACACAGAATATTTGAAAAGAATGGGAAGAAAATATTCAAAGTAAAAACAAATAAACAAAACACTGGGATATGCTGACTGTGAGAAGCCTTGAAAGGATTTTTTAATGTTATTTTAGATACCACAGAGTAACTGAAGGCCATTGTATAAGGAAATATGCTCAGAATTCTGATTTGGGAAGATTATTTTGGTTGTTGTGTGTAAGAAATTAAAGAGTTAGAACTGGAATCAAAGATATCAGCCACAAGATTACTAAAATATTCTGATTGAAAGGTCTGAAATTTATGGTAGAGACATGGTGAGGGAAGAAAAGGGGTACTCAAGAGCTTCTTTGGACATCTTTAGATTGGTTTTAGAAACTACCTCCTATGTCTGGAATGCATTTCTCATTCAAATGCCCTGTTTAGAATCTCTATTTTCATGAACAGCTTAGCTTAAATATTATCTGCACCATGAGGCCGAGATTGAGCATTCCTACTCCAAGTGACTTCCCAAATTTATTTCATATTTAATGGACATATTTTGTGAAGATGGCAGCTAGGTGGCAAAGTGAATATGGTATTTGGCCTGGATTCAAGGAGATTCCATTTCTGAGGTCAAATCTGGCCTTTGATACTTATTGGCGGTAAAACCCTAGTCAAATCTCATATCCATCCCTGCTTTTCTCAGTTTCCTTATCTGTAAAGTGAGCTAAAAATGGAAATGGAAAACCATTCCAGGACCTTTGCCATGAAAACCAGAAAATAAATAGGACTAAATGACAATAACCATATTTTGTAAAAGGCAATGTAATAGGGGAAAAATAAACATCTTGAATCTGGGAAGACTCAGTGGTTAGTCTTACTTCTAGCATATACTTACTGTAAAGCTCACATTATTCCCTTTCAGAATGAGAACTCGATAAGACCAGGGACTCTATTTTTGCCTTTTTCTGTATAGACAGTGAGCACTAGGCAATGAACATTTCATTTAACAGCTTCCATTGAACAAGAGATTTTCCTCAACAAGGAAGTCCATATATTTTGTTGCCTATATTTACTTTTCCAAGTATAAAATAATATCCTTGAGGACTTGAATTATTCTGTTTTTACCTCTCCCCAACCCAGACCAAGTCATAGGAACATAGTAGGTCTTTAAAAAATACTTATTGATTGAAATCCAGCAAATCCCATTGTATGCTTGTATAAATTATATATATATATGTATATATATATTTAAATTTGTTACATCAAAATACTTATGTACATCCCTCCCTTTCTTCCCTTCCTCCATTATTAGAGGAAGCATCATTTGACTATATATCTCTATTTCTATCTATATCTATATCTATCTATATGTATGTGCATGCATCCATATAAATAAAAGTATGTCTTACTTGTTTCTATTCATCAGATCTCTCTCTGGAGGGGGACATACACAAGCCATTCCCAAAGAATATTTCTGCTGCTTTAGAAATAATGTTCTCCTGCTTCCGATCATTTCATTCTTCATAACTTCATGTAGGTATTTTCATTTTTTTACTAACCTGATTGTTGTTTCATAAAATGCAGTGGTATTCCATAGCAATCATATGCCACATGATTAGCCATTCTCCAATTGATGGACATCCCTTCAATTTCTAATTCTTTGCTATCACAGTGAGAAATGCTATGAATATTTTAGAACATATAGACTCTTTCCCTATTCACCAAAGGAAATAAAACTAATTGTGGTATGGCTAGTACAAAGGATTCACATGGTTTCATAACTCTCTGGACATAATTCCCAATTGTTCTCCAAAATATTTGCATCAGTTCAATTTCACTAGCAGCGTTTTAGTGTCCCCATTTTATGGATCCCCTCCAACATTTTAAATTTTGTTCTTTTAATATTTTAGCCAATCTGATAGGTGAGGGATAATATCTGGTTCATTTTGGTTTGCATTTCTCTCATTAATGATGATTTAGAGAATGTTTTCATAAAGTCTTATAAAGCTTTTAAATCTTGTGTAATAATAGTATATATGATTTCAAATCTCACCTTTGACATTTAATACTTATGTGATTTTAACTCACTTATTCTCTTTAGTTCTCCATGTCTTCAAATATAAAATGTGGGTATTGATTTCAATCATTCATAGTCCTATCCATGTCTAGATCCAGAATATTATAATTTTCTTTATTCCCATTACAATCTACCTTATTTCCTTTGGTCTCTTTTTCCAGAATAAGATTTCATGATTTTCTTTTTTTTTCTGTTATTGAGCAGATTAACTTTACTTCCCAGGTTTCTGTCAATTAAAATTTAACAAGTGCCGGGGTTATTAAAATTTAATAGATTGCCACACTGATTGATAGATCAGTCTCTTGTGTGTTTGTCTCTTTAAATCTGTTTCTAAGGGAGTAATGATGAAAATTGAGTTTCTTTACCTGCAAAATTAAGGAGACAACTTTTGACTATGAATGACCTCACCAAAATTCAGCGGCTCCACTGGGCTCAAATTAAACATCTGTACAATAGGAAACAGTTGGCTAAGGTGAGAGAAGTTACCGATCAATGGTCAGAGCAAGGAGAAAAGGCAATGCATCTGGAGATTGAATTTGAAACTTTGCTCTCATTAATTCCATGCTAAATACAACTCCAAAATTACACACATAAATACGTGTGTGTGTGAATGAAGATATTCTCCCATCTTTTAAATGTGCCAAAAAAATCAAGTGATATTAATTTCTCTAGAAAGTCATTGATTTGTGTTATCAAAGGGTATATTATTTTTACTTGATGAGATAACATGCTATCTCACAAGACACCATTTTGGAGGATTTATGCATGGATGCACATTGGAAACTCACTTCTAAGTTTAACACTGTACTGTCTGCCTATCTTTTTAAATAGAAAAAATATATAGATGAATGTATTCATGGATGTGTGTATCTATGTATCCTGAAATCAAGGAGATTTTGTTTCAAGTTCTGTCTTAGACACTTGCTAGCTTTATGACCCTGGGAAAGTCACTTAGCTTGTTTGCCCCCCTTTCCTCATCTGCAGGATGATTATAGAACCTTATTTCCAGTGTCATTGTGAGGATCAAAAGAGATATTTGTAAAGTTCTTTTCAAACCTTTTAAAAAATGTCTTATTAAGAATAGATCACTAGATATATAAATGAATATATGCATGTATATCTATCTATCTATCTACATTAACCATGTCTATTACAGCAGTTGCTAATACAATTATCCAACTGTATTTACTGAATCAGGAACAAATGGAACTATTTGTTTAAAATAAAATTTTATGTCTGTGTTAATTTTCATGGAAAGCATTGATCTTTGGAATAAAAATTTGAGATCTGATCCAGTTCTAGGAAATTTTCTACTTCCACTTGTCTCACTTTACAGTTAATAAAACTCTAATTTGCCCTACTTGTATCATTGTTTAATGCCCTTATCCTACCTTCACCTTTTTAGAAAAGAGGAGAGGTGATTTTATTTTTTTAAGGGTCATTCAAACTGGGAAGCCTGGGGACTAAATGAAATCCTAATAATGAGTAATGAGGTGATTTCTAGTATTTTTTTCTCTTCTGAAAGACTAAATTGACTATATAAAACTCAGTTTCCTTATCTGTAACAAGATAATGTAACTAATGTTAACAGTAAGGCAAAGATAATGAGATCTATAATTATGGATACATGCACATTAGGAAGCAGTAGATCATTATAAATGGAGTCAAATTTACAATCAAGAAGATATAATGGTTCAGGAGAAAAGCACAAGATCTTAAACCAGATGATTACAGTTCAAATTCTGGCTTTGCCCCTTACTTCATAGGTGTGCCACACCTTTTACTGAACTACTTCCCCAAACTGGACAAGTAGGTTGACATGCTATTTAGTCACTCAAAATCCTAGAGTATAAAACTAAGATTGTCTAAAGTCTCTTTATGGGAATCATGAACTGCCATCCATTGTGGTCACCCTACTGATTGTGAGTTAGCCAGCAAGATAAATTAACTTTTTCAAAAGAATATTTATGATGATAATGATAATGATGATGGTGAAGATGATGATGTTGTTGAGTTGTCTGACTCTTTGATATCCCATAAGAAATTTTCTTGGCAAAGATAATGGAGTCATTTTTTCATTTCCTTCTCCAGCTGATTTTAAAGGTAAGGAAAATGAAATAAACATTTAAGTGACTTACACAGGGTCACATAGCTAGTAAGTTTCTGAGACCAGATTTTAACTCATTTCTTCCTTACTACAGGTCCAGTGCTGTATGCATTGTGCCATCGACATGTCACTAATTATATTGTAGATAATAGTAAAAACAATTGGTAGAAAATATCCCCCAAAATGTCAAAAAAGAAAAAAAAATCTAACTATGAACATGATGTGACAAGATAATCTTGAAAGTCTCTGTCCTATCAGGGATTCATTCTTTCTAATTTAAAATGAACTCAGAATTTAATATCTCCACCATCACGTAAATTTTTGAGTATCTATGAATGTTATGAATTGTTTAATGCGATTTATATTTGCTTCTTATTAAAATATATATGTGTGTATATATGTATATAATATATATGGAATTATTAATGGAATTTTCTGCAACAGGATTAAAGAGAGGACATGTTCTCAAAATTATATTGAGTCCCAGTGAAAATCGACTTATTTGAGAGAATCAGTGAAACAGGGGTGGGGGAAAATCTGAGCTCTTTATTTAAATAAATTACTGTTTTATGAAGTTTTCATGAACTTTTCATTCATTATTTGGTATTCTTCAATTGGGTTTGATGTTTTGTGTCTTGGAAATGTCCTGAAGCTACCTTTTCCAAGTGTGTATAGTTTTTTCTATGTCATTGCTTCTCCTTAGACACTAATAGCCTTGCTAATAGAAAATCCAAATCTTCCAGATTTTTGACAACTATAACTTCTTTGGACAAGAAAGACAATGAAATGGAGACAGAAAGAGAGGGACTGTCTCTACTCCATCTGCACAAAAATATAGTATTATTTCTTTGAGTTTTAGCTTGATTTCTTTCCTTACTAAGCTCAACTCTTACTGAAATTCTGGGTTCCAAACCAGACTGTTGGATCATCTATCCCAATAAAAAAGACTGATTTCCTTCAAGAAACAAAACACTTCATATGAGGATTCATTTTATTTTAATCAATTTGTCCTTAGTGAATACCTTTCATTGGTAGATGGATTGCATCACTCAATCTAAGAAGCATTCTCATTTGAAATACATATCAGTACTGAGAGCATCTTAATTATATTAATTTGACATGATGGATTTAGGAAACAATCAAACTCCATCATGTCTCAAGACTTATGTATAGCCTGTAAAATTATAAATTATAAATCATAGGGTCTAGACAAAGTCTAAGGTAACTTTCAGATCAACGTCTATGATTTTCTCAAATGGATCCTCACTGACCATGTAATATATATATATATATATAGTCTTCGTGACCCTGGACAAACTCCTTATATTTTCAGTGACCATGAACACATTCCAATTCTATAGAACCTTTGCTAACTTGCATTAATAAGGGGATTATCTCTTTCCCTATAGCCAAAAAAATCACAGTTCTAGTCTAAATTGTCTATATAGAAAATATATAAATATAATCAAAATATAATCATAGGTCTTTGTTTATATTTCTATGATTTATTTCTATTTTATATTTATTATATTATATTTATTATTATTACTATTTTATTAAATTGCATGTATTTATATTTGTGAATAAATAATTTATACATAAATATCATTTCCATATATATGTATATGTATATAAACATATCTAAAATACAAACATACATATATGTATATAATAATTTTATCTTCAGTATATTCCAATGATATGTGTTATTATTATATGTTTAATATAATGAAAGCTATTTTATAGTGGAATGAGCTACATTGAAAGACAGTGGATTTTCCCCCCAAAAAAGTGAATACATAATTCTTAGATATATTTAGAGATTATCAAACTTTCATTATGTATTATTGCTATTATTATTAAAAATTTTGTGTAATATTATTATTAAAATTTTGGGGGTGTATGGGGTGTTTAGGGAGGGGTAGTATCTCTGGTCTGGAGGGCTTGTTGTGCCCTCTTAGGGCAGCTCTCCAGCCACTGACCCCCACCTGACACCCAGATTTCACTTGTGGCTCCCAGTAGCTGCTAGCATGCGGCAGCGGCCACACCCCGGGCAATGGCTTCAACAGGCTGGCTAAACCTTGTGAGGGTAGCCATCGGGTCTTTGACCCCTGGTGAACCAGGGCTTTGCTCACCCAGCATGTGAAGACTGCTTCGGCGGAACAGACTGAAGAAACCAATAAGAATGTTCAATGGCTGAGATGGCGACACAGCAAAGCACTGTGGAAGTGCTTAGGATGTGTTGGAGCACAAAAGACAACACGGCCATCCAATGCAGCTGAGGAAGTCTCCAGGTGTAACGATTTTTGGTGCCACTGGACCCAGGCTTCCAACGCCAAGAGAGTGGGACTATCTCTGTGCATCGACTTTTCCACTTAAATCTCCTTCACTCACAAGTGTCTTTGTGCACACTCATCTATACACCATAGATGAAAACGCACAAAGACAATTGTCATCCTCGGTTACCAAGAGACTACTACAACTATTAAAAATTTTGTAATGATGATAGTAGGTAGCATTTATCTGAAGTTAGCAAAGCACATTACAGATAAAATTTCATGTTATTTTAGGATACAGATATTAGTATTCCCATTTTTGAGAGGAAGAATAGAAACTGAAGTTAAGTGACATACTTAATAAACATCTGTGGAAGGATTTGAACTCAGGTTTTCTTTACCCCAGGACCACCCTCTATCTTCTCTAGGCACTATCTCCCTCTTATAGAATGCCATATATAGGGTACAGGATATAATAACAGTCCATTGGTATTTATACTGATCTAACTTTTTTCAAAAAGCTTTCCAAATAATATTTCATTGGAACCTCAAAATAACTTTGGAAGATAGACATTATTAATATTCTTATTTAACAAATGAAGAAACTGAGGCAGTAAAAATGAAATTACTTGCTCCGATTCAAAGGGATAGTATGTTTTGAAGCAGGGTTTGAAATTATGTCTTCCTGAATTCCAAGTTCCATGATTTACTTATTCACCACCTAGCTACCCAATTATTGTGTTAGACTAGATATATGTGGAGGCCTTTTAGAACCTTTTTAAGTCTGTAAGTATAGCAATTTCATGTAATATTCTCTGTTTGAAATGACTGTTAAACTAATAAATATCCTTTTCAATCTAAAAAGCAAGAGATTGATGTGCTTGGGGCTATGGCTATCACTGTAAGGGTCTGTTACAAAAGCCCTATTCAAGTCCTCTATTTCTCCCTTTCCCTGTGGGAATTCTTTTGTGTTTGCTTATGTATCCTTCCTTTTGAGTTTCGTGTATACAGGTAATTTTCTCTTGTTGGAATGAAAATTCCTCAAATGTAGGAACTGTTTGGTATCTGTCTTCTTTATCTATAATAGTGCATGGCATAAACTGGATGCTTAAATCATGCTCACTGAATTGACCTGAATGGAACTAAAATGAAGGAGAAAATCACTTTGGAAAAATCAATAAAATAAAAAAAATATTCCTATGCTGATCTACATATAATCAACAAAGGGGACCATGTGCTGTCATCATCATAACTCCAGATCACTAACTTGATGAAATGGTCTCTTACAGTGATGTGTCCTTTATGACTATCAGGAAATATTAGGAAAATTAAAGGGATATGTCATTTGAAAAATACTTTCACCTATGGCCAAAGGCTATAAAATTATACTCACCCTTTGAACTGGCAACACAGCTACTTACTCTATAATCCCCAAGAGATGAAAATAAGGGGAAAATAATTTATTTGTACAAAATATTTATAGAAGCTCTTTTTGTGGTGACAAAATTGAAAGGGAAAAGATGTCTATCAGCTGGGGAGTGGCTGAACAATTTGTGGCACATGATTTAAATGAAACACTCTTTCAGTATAAAAATAAAGAGCAGGATTGTTTTACGAAAAAAAAAAATTAAAAGATTTACATGAACTGATATCAAGTGAAGTCAGCATAACCAGGAGAACAAGGTATACAGTAACAACAACATTATTCCCTGATAACTGTTAGACTTAGATATTCACAACAATAAAATTATTCAACACCATTCTGAAGGATTTATGATGAAAACTGTTATCATTCCAAAGAAAGAATTGATGCAATATGAATGCAATCAAAGCTTACTATTTTTCACTTTCTTTTCTTTTTGAAATATTCCTCTTCTTCCACATCATGACATTCTCTTCCATGATGTCATGTGTAAAACCTCTATAAAACTGTGTACCATTTCAGGTATGAGGAAGAGGATGGAAGGAGGGAAGGAGACGGAACATTTGAAATCCCATATTTTGATGGATTAAATTTTGGTTTTTCATGTCATTGGGGAAAAATAATGAAAGATAAAGAGAAATAGAGAATAAAGAAAAAGACTGGATGTCCCATGATATTCTGATGAAGAACCATTATGAATGCCCTTGGAGTTCTATGAGCTCTTCTCTTAAATGATAAACACACACACACACACACACACACATAAACACACACCTATCATGTACACCTACATACTCACTTTAGTTCTCACAATGCCTTGGATCTCTTTGAGACTGTAGAACTCTTTATTCTCTCAAGGTGAGAAAGTACATGTTATTTATTATTATTCTATTGTCATGAATGCCAAGTCATCTTGTGAATTGCCTTTAAAAGCCTTTGGGGATATCATCAAGAACTGCTTGAGCCAGTGGCAATATTATTTCCATGGTAACAAGTGTATTTGCAGTGGGGAAGGAGATGGCTGGCTTGCAAAAAGAACAAGGCCACTCATCAAAAAAGGAGCAGACAACAGACATGTAAAGTTCTGTATTGCTCTCATATTTCATGTGAGCCATGCCTTAGAGAGTGCTTCAAGACACAGTGGTGCTAATAACCAGATCCCTCTAAATTCAAGTCAATTAACATTTTATAGAGCAAGTAGCCTTTTTATAACTTTTAATGCATGGACATGCCTCTCTAGTGCTACCAGTGAGTGTGTCTCATGTAGAGTTTCTTCTCAGATCTGCCCCTTTTCTGCCAGCTCATTTTATCTTCCTTCCCCAATATAAGTGTTTTGTATTGCTCTGTATAAAGGTCACTTAGTTATGTCATGATCATTCAAATCATATAAAAGGATAAAGAAGCAGTGGAACATAGTGTCAGTCATCAAGAATTTCTTACCTACCTATTTCTGCTGAGCACTGTGCTAATCAGAGAGGATGCAAAGGAAGGGAAAAGAAAATCACTGATTTCAAGGAGCTTTCAGTCTAATGGAGGAGGTAATATGCTATCAACTATGCATGAATGCCACCCACCCACACATATATGTATGCACACATCCATATACATACATGTATGCAAATCCATATATATACACATATATATTCTTGTATGCATGCATGTTTGGATATAAATATAAGCTGCTGTTCAGTTATTTTAGTTGTACTGACTCATTGGGACCTCATTTGGTGTCTCTTTGGAAAATATACTGGAGTTTTTTTGCCATTGATTTATCTAGTTCATTTTATTTTATATGAGGACACTGAGGCAAATAGTTTTGAATAATTTACCCAGGGTCACACATTTAATGTTTAAGACTAGATTTGAACTCAGGTCCTCCTAACACTAGGCCTAGCACTCTATGCATTAGACAGCTTAGTTGCCTTTATATATCAGCACACAGATAAATATGTATAAATATATATATATGTATATATATATATACATATATATATATATATCCAAAAGAAACACTAAGATTAAAGCAGACCAAGAATGACTTATTATAGAGTGCCATTACTTGAGCTGAGACTTAAAAGAATTCAGCCAGAGAATCTTGGAGGTAAAGATCAAGCAAAAGAGAGATCTAGACAAGGGAAAGAATTAGTAAAAATGCTCAGAGTTGGGGGATAGAATGCTAGAAGATGTTAGTATTAGTTGACCAGAGAATGCATGGCTAAGGGGGAGAAAGCTTTAATCGGGCTAGAAAATAAAACATTAGGAAGGTTTTGAATAGCAAAGAGGATGTTCATTTTGATAAAAGAAGTGACAGGGAGCTACTAGATTTTATTGAATATGTCAATGATATGGTTAGATTTGTGGTTTAAAAAAAATTATTTGATAGCCGAGGGGGGTATGGGTTCAAAGGGGACAAAAAAGGCAAGAGAATCAACCTATAGTCTCTTGTAATAACCCAGTAGCAGGGATGATGAAATTCTATAACAAGATGGTGGCAATTTTACTCTCTTGGAGACAAGGGGGCAGATACAAGAAATGGTGCACAGGTAGACTGAACAGGATATGAGTACTGTGTGTGTGTGTGTGTGTGAGAGAGAGAGAGAGAGAGAGAGAGAGAGAGAGAGAGAGAGAGAGAGAGAGAGAGAGAGAGAGAGAGAGAGAGAGGCAGACAGACCAGACAGTCAGAATAATTAAAGATAATATCTAGGTTAAGAGCTTACATGACAAGGAGAGTGGCCATACTATTCAGAGTCATATGAATGTGGGGAAACATGGTGTGCTTGAGAGGAAGCCTGAGTTTAATTTTTAACATGTGTTCAAGATATTAACAGAATGTACAGTTTGAGTTGATAATTAGGCAGCTAGAAACAGAAGTCTGGGGTTCAAAAGTGATATTAGAGATGGATAAATAGCTCTGAGAATCATTAGCATATTCATGGTAATTAAATATCTGTGAGCTAATGAGATCACTGAACATTTGTCACTTGACTTCCTCTGCACTGGGTGATATTTCTTTTCTGCGAGGGTCAAGCTATGCTGTTTCCACTGTTTCCTTTGCCTTAGGATGACTTTAATGGAAAATACTTGTCTTGCAAAGGGAAATATTGCTGTTTAGTTTGTCTTTCTTTTTTTCTAAAGCCCTGGCATGGACTATGGTACAGATGGTTATACTCTTAAATGACATCAAGCATTAGTTTTTCTTTTGTTTTTGTCTTTTTTCCACCCTTTGCATGTGATGCATCATGAAGCTACTGGAATTCAGGTGACGAAGTGGCAAAAACAGCTGCTGAATTAAGAAGAAAAATCAATCCCCTCCTATTCACAATCCAATTCTAGAACAAGATTTTCAACTTCAACAAAAGGTGTTCATTTTCACATTTTTGAGCACCAATATCCTTTTCTTCTCTATACAAAGAATGAAATAACATTCAAAATCTCCATTATGAGTAAGAACTTTCCAGGTTTTAATATATAATATTCAGGCTACAATACATGATGGTGGCAGGGGCATTAGGTTCTGAGTTTTGGATATGGAAGAGCCAAAAGTGGAATGTGGTAGTAGAGCTAATATAATCTATGCAGATATACTCACATTTGTAGAAACTCCTTAAAACCTACTTTCTTTGTCAACAATTACACCAGCAATCATTTAAGGTCCCAATTTTGGCACATCCTCTCCAATATTTATCGTTATCATTTATGGTCATATTGGTCATTCTGAGAGGTGTGCATTGGGTACCTCAGAGTTGTTTTAATTTGTATTTCTCTAGTCAAGAGGGATTTAGAACATTCTTTTCATATGATTATTGATAGCTCTGATTTCTTTATCTGAAAACTGACTATTCATATCCTTTGACCATTTGTTAATTGGGGAATGACTTGGATTATTATAAATTTGTCACTCTAGACTATATAAAATACCTGTAAATCAATTTGCCAAGACAACTACAATAAATAAGTGAACACAAATACAAAACACTTTCTTCTCAAATAAAGTTAGATCTAAACAATTGGGGGAAAATATTAATTGTTCATGGGAAGGCTGAGCTAATATAATAAAAATTAAAATCCTGCCTAATAAGTAAAATTATTTACTTATTCAGTGCCATGCCAGTCAAACAATAAAAAACCCTGTTTTATAGAAATAGAAAAAAAAATAACAAACTCCATCTGGAATGACAAAATATAAAGAATATATTAAGAGAAAAAAATAAAAAAAGTGTGAAGGATGATGACATTGGGGTACCTGATCTTAAACTGTAGTATAAAATGGTAATCATCAAAATAACCTGGGTCTGGTTATTAAACAAAATGGTAGATTAATAGAATAGATTATAGGTAAAAGACCTTTAGAATCTAATATTTGACAAAAACAAAAATCCAGACTTCAAGGATAAGAACTCACTATTTGTCAAAAACTACTTGGGAAAATTGGAAAATAGTTTGGCAAAAATTAGGTTTAGATCAATATCTCAAACCCTATATCAAGATAAGGTCAAAATGGATATGTGATTTGAACATAAAGTGTGATATTGTAAGTAAATGAAGAGAACATAGAATAGTTTACTTGTCATATAGATGGAGACAGGAAGAATTTATGACCAATGTGAGATTTAAAATGGTTGAGGTCTTAAACTGTAGTGATTAAAATAGTGGAAGATATAAATTGTGATAGATATAAGAGAGGGTGAGTAAATTTGACCACAGAAATATGTTTCATTACAGTGTCTTGGGTTTTTAAAATCAAATATAAGGTGGTTGCCAGGGAAATATTCCCAATTATTCAAATACCCAAGTCAATTGGGTTTTATAGAGATTTTAATTAACAATACAATGAGTAATCAAAGAAAGAGAGAGTAAGAAAGGAATAAGTATGAAGGGCCTCAAGCCAATATGGTCTATACCTGAGTCTTAAAAGAGAAATCAGTCAGTTTTTTTAACACTCACCACAAGGTCTGACTAAACAAGGATTCTAGTAACACCAGGCCAGCATCCTTCCTCAGAGTCTTCCAGCCAGAGATTGTTTCAAAGGGCCTCTCTCTCAAGAGCCTCCAGAGCTCCTACCCCAGAGGGACATAGCCCCTCAGAGGAGCACCTCAAGGAGCTCTCCTCCAGAATGGAAATCAGAAATCGAGATTCTTCAATGAGATCCAAGCTCTTATTTTTAAGGGCAAAATCTCATCTGTCACCTCCCCTAAGTCCTTACATCTACCAATCACTGTAGATGTTTCTAAAGGACCACCCATTTTGAATTCACAGCTGAGTAGTTTTAATCTCTTTATCAAGTCAGGAAAAAATGCTGCTGTGTTGACAAATTTCATTAAGAAAAAAACTCTGAATAAGTTATCACCCTTTTAGGTTTAAGTAGTTTACAAGTTGTCCCACCTTTATAGGTACTTAGTATCCCATTGTATCAATTCTAAAACAGTCATGACTCAAAGAACTTCCTGTCCCTTCCATAAGCATGGATCAAAGTACTTTAATTGTTTAGCAAGCAGTTTTCTGTCCTAAAGCAGTCTTAAGTAGGGTGGAGCAGGGACACTCCCATAGCTAGGAGCCCCCACACTCAAGTAGAGTTCTCACCATCTGCTAGGGAATTTTTAAAAGTAGAAGATTCCCCAATGGGGAAAACCCCTAACATTCATAAGTCTGAGAAATTTTGAGGTTTACACCAAGCAAGAGAGAGCATTACAAAATATAAAATGCATAATTTTGATTACATTAAATTATAAAGGGTTTTGTCTAAACAAAACCAATGCAACCATGCTTAAAATAGAAGTAGCAAAGTGAGGGAAATATGTATATAAGACATTTCTGTGAGAAAGGTATAATTTCTCAAAAAAAGAACTAAGTCAAATTCATATGAATTCATGTTATTCCCCAATTAATATATGGTTAAAGGATATGAATAAGCATCTTCTTGATAAAGAAATCAAAGCTATGAAAAAAAATGTTCTAAATCCCTATTGATTAGAGAAATACATATTAAAACAACTCTTAGGTAATGCCTCGAACTATCAGATGGACCATTATGACAGTAAAGGAAAATGATATATGTTTGAGAGGATATGCCAAAATTAAGATACTAATTGCTGGTGCAGTGGTGAAATGATCTGACCATTTTGGAGGGTAATCTGGAATTATACCTGTAAACCTCAAAGTAAACCTCAAAATTCCTTAGACTTATAAATGTTGGAAATTTCACCATTGGGATATTTCATACTTGGTGAAATATCCCAATGGTGAAATTTCCAACATTTATAAGTCTAAGGAATTTTGAGGTTTACATACCTCAAGGACTATAAAAGAATTGATCCAATAACACCATTACTAGAACTTTTTCCCCAAAGATATTTTAAAAAAATGTGAAAGGACTTATTCATTTAAAAATATTTATAACTGCTTTCTTTGTTGTGGGAAAGGATTAGAAAATAAAGGGTTGTCGCTCAATTGGGGAATGGCTGGAGAAGTTGTAGTATATGATAGAGATGGAATATTATTGTACTATATGGACTAATATACAGGATGATTTCAGAAAGACCTGTGTAAATTTATGCAGAGTGAAATAAGAACAAGAAATCCATTGTAGACAGTACAAGAAATTATGTGGAATGGTCAAATGTGATAGACTTTGCCCCTAGCAGTAATACAAAAATCCAGAACAATTCCGAGGAACTTATGAAAAAAACTGCTATCTATCTTTATAGAAAGAACTATTGGAGTAATAATGCTGATGGAAAAATATCATTCATCATTAACTTATTTAGGTATATTGGAATTTTTGTTTCATAAGATTGTTAATTTGCAAAAATGAATAGTAGGGAAACATATTATGTATGATAATACAAGTAAAATGCAGATCGAATTGCTTGCCAGCTCCAGGAGGGAAGTGGGAAGAGTGGAGGGAGATAATTTTGATTATACAACTTTTGAAAACTCATGTGAAAAATTGTTACTAAAATAATTGACCATGTGAAAATGAGGAAAAATTTGTCAAATTCTCTTCAATTACAAAGTGACTTAGTAAATGTCCATTGGAATAAATTACTCTTATCCACAAATAATCTTATTTTTTATTTTTTTATTAAACATTATTTTATTTGGTCATTTACAAACATTATTCATTGGAAACAATGATCATTTTATTTTCCTCCTCCCATCCCCCTCCCACCACTTCTCCCATAGCCAACTCACAATTCCACTGGGTTTCACATGTGTTCTTGATTCGAACCCATTTCCATGTTGCTGGTATTTGCACTAGAGAGTTCATTTAGAGTCTCTTCTCAGTCATTTCCCCTCAGCCCCTGTAGTCAAGCAGTTGCTTTTCATTGGTGCTTTTACTCCCACAGTTTATCCTTTGCTTGTGGATAGTGTTTTTTAGATCTCTGCAAGTTGTTCTGGGACATTGCATTGACACTAATGGAGAAGTCCATTACCTTCGATTGTACCACGGTGTATTAGTCTCTGTGTACAATGTTTTCCTGGTTCTGCTACTTTCACTCTGCATCACTTCCTGGAGGTTGTTCCAGTCTCCATGGAATTCTTCCACTTTATTATTCCTTTTAGCACAATATTATTCCATCACCAACATATATCACAATTTGTTCAGCCATTCCCCAATTGAAGGGCATCCCCACATTTTCCAATTTTTGGCCACCACAAAGAGTGCAGCTATGAATATTCTTGTACAAGTCTATTTCCTTATTATCTCTTTGGAGTACAAACCCAGCAGTGCTATGGCTGGATCAAAGGGCAGACATAGTTCCAAATTGCCCTCCAGAATGGTTGGATCAATTCACTAGTCCACCAGCTATGAATTAGTGTCCCTCCTTTGCCACATCCCTTCCAGCATTCATTACTTTCCATAGCTGTCATGATAGCCAATCTGCTAGGTCTGAGGTGATACTTCAGAGTTTTGATTTGCATCTCTCTGATTATAAGAATGAAGAGCACTTTTTCATGTGCTTATTAATAGTTTTGATTTCTTTGGCTGAGAACTGCCTGTTCATGTTCCTTGCCCATTTATCAATTGGAGAATGGTTTGATTTTTTGTATAATTGATTTAGCTCTTTGAAAATTTGAGTAATTAAACCTTTGTCAGGGGTTTTTATGAAGATTGCTTCCCAATTTGTTGCTTTCCTTCTGAATTTAGTTATATTGGTTTTGTTTGTACAAAAAAAGCTTTTTAATTTGATGTAGTTGAAATTATTTATTTTACATTTTGTGACCCTTTCTATGTCTTGCTTGATTTAAAAATCTTTCCCTTCCCAAAGGTCTGACATGTATACTATTCTGTGTTTGCCTAATTTACTTATAGTTTCCTTCTTTATGTTCAAGTAATTCACCCATTTTGAATTTATATTGGGGTAGGGTGGGAGGTGTTGATCCAAACCTAATCTCTCCCACACTGTCTTCCAATTTTCCCAGCAGTTTTTATCGAATAGTGGATCTTTGACCCAAAAGCTGGGATCTTTGGGTTTATCATATATTGTCTTGCTGAGGTCACTTACCCTTAGTCTATTCCACTGATCCTCCTTTCTGTCTCTTAGCCAGTACCAAATTGTTTTGATGACTGCTGCTTTGTAATATAGATTGAGATCTGGGACTGCAAGGATCCCTTCCTTTGTATTTTTTTTTCATTATTTCCCTGGATATCCTTGATCCTTTGTTATTCCAAATGAATTTTGTTATGTTTTTTTCTAAATCTGTAAGGAAATTTTTTGGAAGTTCCATGCATATGGCACTAAATAGATAAGTTTGGGTAGGATGGTCATTTTTACTATATTGTCTCCTCCTATCCATGAACAGTTAATGTTTTTCCAATTGCTCAAGTCTAGTTTTAGTTGTGTGGAGAGTGTTTTGTAGTTGTGTTCATATAGTTCCTGTGTTTGTCTTGGGAGATAGATTCCTAGGTATTTTATTTTGTCTAAGATGATTTTGAATGGTTTAATTTTTGCTGCTGAGCTGTTTTGAAGATAGATAGAAATGCTGATGACTTATTGGATTTGTTTTGTATCCTGCAACTTTGCTAAAGTTGTTGATTATTTCAATTAGCTTTTGGTTGAATCTCTAGGATTTTTTAAGTAGACCATCATGTCATCTGCAAAGAGCGATAACTTGGTCTCCTCCTTGCCTATTTTGATGCCTTCAATTTCTTTTTCTTCTCTAATTGCTACTGCTAGTGTTTCTAGTACAATGTCAAATAGTAGAGGTGATAATGGACATTCCTGTTTCATTCCTGATCTTATTGGGAATACATCTAGTTTATCTCCATTGCAGATGATATTAGCTGATAGTTTTAGATATATACTGTTTATTTATTATTTTAGATATATACTGTTTATTCTTTATGGAACAACCCTCCTATTCCTATGCTTTCTAGTGTTTTTAATAGGAATGGATGTTGTATTTTATCAAAGGCTTTTTCTGCGACTATTGAAATTATCTTGTGATTTTAGTTGGTTTGCTTGTTGATACAGTCGATTATGTGGATGGTTTTCCTAATATTGAACCAGCCCTATATCCCTGGTATAAATCCTACTTGATCATGGTGGATGACCCTTCTGATCACTTGCTAGAGTCTTTTTGCTAGTATTCAATTTAAGATTTTTGCATCTATATTCATTAGAGAGATTGGTCTATAATTTTCTTTCTCTGTTTTTGACCTGCCTGGTTTTGGAATCAGTACCATGTTTGTGTCATAAAAGGAGTTTGGTAGAACTCCCTCTTTGATTATTATGTCAAATAGTTTGTATGGTATTGGGATTAACTGTTCTCTGAATGTTTGATAGAATTCACTGGTGAATCCATTGGGCCCTGGGGATTTTTTCTTAGGGAGTTCTTTGATGGCCTGTTGGATTTCATTTTCTTATATGGGATTATTTAAGAATTTTATTTCTTCTTCTGTTAGTCTAGGCAGTTTGTATTTTTGTATATATTCATCCATATCACCTAGATTGTTGTATTTATTGACATATAATTGGGTAAAGAAAATTTTAATGATTGCCTTGATTTCCTCTTGATTGGAGGTTGTGTCCCCCTTTTCATCTTTGATGCTGTTAATTTGCTTTTCTTCTTTCCTTTTTTTTAATTAGATTGACCAGTACTTTGTCTATTTTATTTGTTTTTTCAAAGTACCAGTTAAAATCAATAGTTCTATCACTTTCTATTTTATTCATTTTTCCTTTAATTTTTAGTATCTCTAGTTTGGTTTTCTTTTTGGGGGGTTTTAATTTGTTCACTTTCGAGTTTTTTTATTTGTATTTCCAATTGATTGATCTCTGTTCTCCCTAGTTTGTTAATATATAGACTCAGGGATATTAATTTACCTCTGATTACTGATTTGGCTGCATCCCAAAAGGTTTGAAATGATGTCTCGCCGGGGTCTATTCTGTTGTTTATTTTGAATTTCGGTGCCCTAGGAGCATACAGTTTGTGATCAGTAAGGAAGGGTTTTCGGAGCTCTGAACTTTAGCTCTTTCTAAGCCGCCATCTTGACCAGAAGACCACAAATAATCTTATTTGCCAGAAATGGGACTCAAAATTATATACCCAGGGGGCAGCTGGGTAGCCCAGTGGATTGAGATCCATGACTAGAGGTGGGAGGTCCGAGGTTCAAATCTGGCTTCAGATTCTTCCCAGCTGTGTGACCCTGGGCAAGTCACTTGACCCCCATTGCTTAGCCCTTACCACTCTTCTGCCTTGGAGCCAATAAACAGTATTGACTCCAAGATGGAAGGAAAGTGTTTTTTAAAAAAATTATATATCCATACCAAATTATATGTCTGGAATACTGTGCTATATTTTGGGTACCTATTATTGGTCATTCATTAGAAAGTTGTAGAATGTTTGGAGGTGGAGGACTAAGGAGAATTTGGAAAGGCTTTGAGTTCTATTTGCATGCTATGTGAAAGCTGATTGAGAAACTAGAAATATTTATTCATAGGAAGAGGAGATGAGGTATGAACAGTCTTATTAATCTATAGAGCTGGGATTCAAGAGAGTTCTAAAACTTAGACTTAGCAAAATGGAAGCTAATGACTCCATAAGACATTAGTAAACAATAAAGCAAATTAAAAAGAATTAGGAAAAAATAGGAGAAAATCTGAAATAGTTTACTGGTAAAACAACTGACCATGAAAAGACATTCAATAGAGATAATGTAAGAATCACTGGGCTACTTGAAATCAATGACTAAAAAGACTCTGAATATAATAATTCAAGATATCAGGGCAAAACTATCATGATATACTCAAACAAGATGAAAAAATATGAATTGAAAGAATCCACTGATCACCCCCTGAAAGAGGTTCTAAAATAAAAGTTCCTAGTATTATTATAGACAAGTTGCAGAATTCCTAGGCCAAGGAGAACATATTTTAAGTAGCCATAAAAACAAAACAAAACAAAACAAAAAATAGCTTCATATATCATGGAATCATAATCAAGATTACAGCGAATCTAATGCCTTCTATATTAAAAAATCAGAGGGCAAGAAATAAGATATTTTATAAAGCAAAGAATATAGGATTAAAACCAACATCATATAGCAGGGAAACTCAACATCATATCCTAGAGAAAAAATGAATAATTAACAGAAAATTTTCAACCATTCCTGACCAAAAAAAGAAAAGATTTGAAAAGAAAATATGATGTATTTTCTGATGTAATTTTGTATTAAAGAGAAGCATAATAAGGTAAATAGAAAAAAACTATGGATTCAATAAGGTTAAATTAATAACAGTCCTAAATACAGAACTGATAACTATAATATTTTAGATATCTTTAATACAAGAGAGACAAGAGTTTTAAAGTACTTAATATACTAAAGGTTTCAACATGTTTAAGAGACTAAGAACTTTACCACTTATAGAGCAGGGAGGAGGAATATCTATATATCTATATAACTACATCTATGTAATATAGATAAAGATATTGAGAGGTGGGGGAAGGGAGGGAGAGGGCAGAGAGCTGAATTTTATGGAATGATATCCAAAAAAACATAGAAAAGAAATAAGGGATAAGAAAGAGGAACACACTTGGAGAAGAGAAAAGGAGATTGTGGAACAAAGGAGGATGAATTGTGGGAGGAGGTGGTCAGAAACAACATTTATATGCAAGGAAATGCTGAAAGAAAAGATAGAAAATAAAAGAAATGGAAATGGAAAAAATTTGAGGAAAACAAACAGTAATAATAGTATGGACATAAATGGGATTAGCAAAGTGGATTTAAAAAAAATTCTAGTAATATGCTGTCTACAAGAAACTTTTAAAGCAGAGAGACACACAAAGTAAAGGAAAAGACTACAGCAGAATCTATTGTGCTTCAACTGAAGTAAAAATAGTCAGAAACCATTATCTGAGACAATGCCAAGTTTAAGCCACCATTGGTAAATGTGATACACAGGAAGTGATGCAATAAATGGCCTTTATATTTCACATCACTTCCTATGAGGCTCGCTCTGCACAGTTGGGAACTTTTGGTAGCATTTGGCATGCCTTTGGTTTGGTGGGCTTTGGCAGTGTACTATTGTGCTAAAAGGAATAATAAAGTGGAGGAATTCCATGGAGACTGGAACAACCTCCAGGAAGTGATGCAGAGTGAAAGGAGCAGAACCAGGAAAACATTATACACAAAGACTAATATATTGTGGTACAATCGAACGTAATGGACTTCTCCATTAGTGTCAATACAATATCCCCGAACATTCTTCAGGGATCTAGGAGAAAGAAAAAAAAAACTATCCACAAGCTGAGGACAAATTGTGGGAGTAAAACACAGAGGAAAATCAACTGCTTGACTACAGGGGTTGAAGGGACATGACTGAGGAGAGACTCTAAATGACCACCCTAATACAAATACCAACAACATGGAAATGGGTTCTCATCAAGGACACATGTGATACCTAGTGGAATTGCGCATTGGCTATGGGAGGGGTAGTGGGAAGTGGGGAGGAAAAGAAAATGATCTCTGTTTCCAAAGAATAATGTTTGAAAATGACCAAATAAAATAAGGTTAAAAAATTAAAAAAAAGATTAAAATTCTTTGGAGACTGGATATTAATTTATAATTATTTATTTAATAGCTAAAATCATGTCCATCATGAAGCAGGTCACTTAAAAACATGAGCTCATTGGTTTTTTTAACATCTCCATTCATGAGGAAAGAAAAGAATGGCTTCAAGGTTCCTAGATCCAAATCTAATAACTCCTGGGATATTACTTTTTCTGAGTCATTCCAATTAGATAATTTTCACCTCAGTTTGGATCAGAGGCCTGCCTTCTGAAGACAAGGAGTCAAGTGGGACAAGAGGCAAGAATTTTATGGAATGGCAGGAATCCATGAGGTTTCTGAGCCATGGAATCCTTATATAGTTAATCCTCAAGTCTTGTTCTTAATCCATGCAAAGTATGGGAAGATAAATGAAAAGCCAATTCAGTTGAGGGACACCTTAATACTGATCTTAAGGTGCCAAGAAGATGGGTGTAAATTGATGTTCAAGTCTCATAGCAAAAGGCATTTGGAGAAAATATAATGTTTACTTTTTGTCTTTATATTTTGATAATTAAAATGTTTGGGAGCAAGGGAAATATATATATATATATATATATATATATATATATCAATTATGACCACTGAATTATGTTTTCTACTGTGTCTTGGTTTTATATAAATATAAGATGGTCGCCAGGGAATATATTCCCAATTTATGAATATGCCCAAGCCAACTGGGTTTTATAGAGAAATTTAATTTATAATACACTGATTAATCAATAGAAAAGGAGAGAAAGTAAGAAAGGAATAAGAATGAATAAATCAGTCAGTTGGTTTTATCACTCACCCAAGATCTCTCTAGGTAAGGCTTCTCATGCCAACCTCAGGCTCTACGTTCAAGAGAGCCTCCTTTCAAGAAATGTTTCCAGAGAATTCTCCTCCTTCAGAGCCAGCCTTCTCTCCTGGTCCTTCAACAGAGCAACCTCCTCAGTCCTACTTCAGAGCCACCTTGCTCAGAGCAAAAACTCCTCCTCTCCTTAGACCCCGCTATCTTTTAGGAAACCATCTAAGTTCCCTCCCCTCAGTTCTCACATCTACCAATCACTGTCGATTTCTCCCCTGTGCCAATGGTGGCTCTAGTTTAACCCAGGACCCCTCAGAGGTCTGTGGCTTTGCACATGTCTGTTGAAGGTCAGATTCTCAAATAATTAAATCTTGATCTTTGCTGCAGCCCTTCCTAAATCCTGTTACTCTAAGTAGGGTGGAGATTGTATTTTCCAAGACCTAGTTCTGTCATTCCAAGTATCTCTATTGTATCAATTCTAAAATCAATTATGACTCAAAGAACTTCCTGTTCTATGCTTAAGCATAGGTCAAAGCCCTTTCCAATTGTTTAGCAAAATGTTTCTGTCCTAAAGTAGTCTTAAGTAGGGAGGAGAAGGACCCTCACATGCCAAGAGTTTTCACATTCCAATAGAGTTCTTACTATCAGTAGGAAATTTTTCAAGTATGAAATTTCACAATGGGGGAATTTCCAACATTTATAAGTCTAATAAATTTTAAGGTTTACAATATTTCCTAGACTTAGTCTATAATACCAAGTTCATAATAAGTGCTTAATAAATTAAAGAAAGAGACAGGGAAGAAGGGAAGCAGGGGAGGGAGGAATGAAGGAAGGGGAAGAGAAGGAAAGAAACATAAAAGGAAGTAAAGAAAGGGAAATAAAGAGAATTAGTAAATCCTAGACTAGACTTCTCATATTCTTCCTGTTTTCATTTTTAGTTGAATAAATTGAGTCACAGGAATATGGCAGCTTTTATCCATTATCCTATTTTTTAATTTCAGCATAGTGATAAATAATAAGGATTTTGTATTCCATTTTCCATTATTTTCCTTCTAAGTACCCCCCAAAATCCAGTCTACAAAATATTTTAAGAGTAGGTAGACAATTTCAATCATTTACTGTTCTGACATCTGAAATATTCTCCTCTATCCATTTCTCTTTGTTATGGAACAGTATGATATGTGGAAAGAGATCCTGACTTTGGAGTTAGAGGTCTACCACTTTAATCTGTCCCTTAATAATTACCAAAGGAACTTCATAAAAGCCAGGGCATGCCATGTTGACCTCAGTTTCCTCATTTGTAAAATAAAATTAGGTTAGATGTACTATGAGGTTCCTTGCAGCTCTAGATCTATAGCCTTACCATATTCTTCCTTAGTCACACAAAAGAAACTTTGTGCAGTATCTGGTGATATCACATTCACATACCTCCATTATAGGAGCTGTGATAGTTATAAAGTGGGGAGAAAGGCATTGCGAGACTTAATTTCATGGACATATTCATGGATGTTTCATTTTAGTGTCCTTTCTATTGCAATAGTGGTTTTTCCTTTGTTTCATTCACTATGAATAGTTTTCAAGAGTTTTTCTGTTGTCATCTTCACCTCTTTGTCCTCTCCTCTCTCCCATCTACACATCTCTGCTGGCAATAACAAAATTCACTAGTGTGGAGTGTAGTCGGGTGGTTTTAGTCATCCTTTGGGAAATTTAAGGAGGAAATTATTTTTTCAATGGAAATACATGAGCCAGATCTATGTAGCATTTCTAAGGATTTCACTCTAGTGTTAATTAACTGAGATTTAAATGTTTTTGAAGGCATTTTGGCATTTAGCCCTACTTCTTTAGCCAAATTCCAATATGGTTAATTACATTCTGACTCCTAACAAATATCCCCCTTGTGGTTTCACTTGGATCCAGGTCTCTTCTCCTTTCTTTCTCTAAGTAAATGTGTAGTGGTACATGGAGCAATGAATAACCCCATTAACTTCCCCCTGTTTGCTTTTGAATCAATTCATTTCACAAAGGATTTATTAAGCTCCTATTTTATGTGCAAAGCATGGTGCTCAACCCTGTGAATGTAGACACAAGATGAAGAATGAGTCCTCTCCTCAGTATTCAGTTATTTTTTAATTAATTAATTTTTTATAATTTTATTTAGTCAATTTAGAACATTATTCCTTGGTTACAAGAATCATATTCTTTCCCTCCCTTCCCTACCCCACCATTCCCATAGCCAACACATAATTCCACTGGTTTTTATATGTGTCCTTGATCAGAACCTATTTCCAAGTTGTTGATGTTTGCACTAGGATGTTCATCTATATCCCCAATAATATCCCCATCAACCCATGTAACCAAGCAGTTGTCTTTCTTTGGTGTTTCTACTCCCGCAGTTTTTCCTTTGAATATGTCTGGTGTTCTTTCTTGTAGATCTCTCCAGTTTGTTCAGAATCACTGCACTGCCACTAATGGAGAAGTCCATTACATTCGATTGTACCTAATTCAGTTATTTTTTAAAAATTATTCAAATTCTTCATTTCTTTTGCAATTTGACACACACACCACTACCTTTCAAAATTAAATACCTTTTAATTTTTATATCCCTTTTACACACACACAAACACATATGTAGCTATGTATATTATATACATACATACACATATAATAATCTTATTTTGTCTTGCATCATGTTAAAACACCAATAGAATGCAATGCAATATGATATAATTTGGTGAGAGCACTAGCATGGTACACTGGTTGATTAAATGATAGACCACTCAAAATTGAGTGAAAGGAAGGAAGGAAGGAAAGAAAGAAGGAAGGAAGGAAAGAAAGAAGAAAAGAAGGAAGGAAGGAAGGAAGGAAGAAAGGAAGGAAGACAGTTTGCTTAAGTTGGATTAAAGATTTGAGTTCAATTTATTATTAAATAATTAATTTAGAATATTTTTCAATAGTTACATGATTCATAATCTCTCCCCCTTCTCTCTTCCCTCCCAAAATTGACAAGCAATTGCATTGAGTAATGAATGTATTATTGCTCAAAACTTATTTCCATATTATTCACATTTGCAATAGAGTGATCAGTTAAAATAAAAACTCCCAATCATATCCATAGCACTACATAATATATCATATTTTTTTTCTGCATTTCTATTCCCATGGTTCTTTCTCTGGATGTGGATAGCATTCTTTCTCATAAGTACCTCAGGATTGTCCTGGATCATCGCATTGTTATTAATTGCAGAAGCTGTTGCATTTCATTTTGCCACAATGTTTCAGTTACTGTGTACAGTGTTCTCCAGGTTCTGCTCATTCTACTTTGCATCAGTTCATGGAAGTCTTTCCAATTCATTTAGAAATATCCCAATTCATCTTTCTTTTCAGCATAATAGTATTCTATCGTGATCAAATACCACAATTTGTTCAGTCATTCTCCAATCTGTGAACACCCCTTCCATTTCCAAAATTTTTGCCATCGCAAAGATTATGGCTATAAAATATTTTTTTGGTACAAGATTTTTTTCTTTAATATCTCTTTGGTGTGCAAACCCAGTAGTGGTATACCTGTATGAAAGAGCATCCAGTCTTTTAAAGCCCTTTGGATATAATTCCAATTTGCCTTCCAGAATGATTGGAACAATTCACAACTCCATCAACAATGTATTAGTGTCACTATTTTGTCATACTACGCCCAACATTTATTATTTTCCTTTACTGTCATATTGCCTAGTCTTCTAAGTATGAGGTGGTACCTCAGAGTTGTTTTGATTTGCATTTATCTAGTAAGGGAGGATTTAGAGCACATTTGTGTGTGATTCGTAATAGTTTCAATTTCTTCATCTGAAAGCTACCTATTCAATTTCATTGACCATTTGTCAATTGAGGAATGGCTTGATTTTTCATAAATTTTACTTAGTTCCTTATATATTTGGAAAATTGGACCTTTCTCAGAGAGTTTTGTTATATTCTCCCAGTCCAGTTTGCTGCATTCATTTTAATTTTGGTTGCACTGGTTTTGTTTGTACAAAATCTTTTTAATTTAATATAATCAAAATTATTTATTCCCCATCTCATATTGTTCTCTCTCTCTTGCTTGATCTTAAAATCCTTCCTTTCCCATAGACTTAACAAGTATACTATTCTATGTTCTTCTAACTTATTTATGATTTCACTATATATATGTGTGTGTGTTTATATATATGTCATTAATCCATTTTGAATTTATCTTGGTAAAGGGTGTGAGATGTTTATCTAAGCCCAAATTTTCCCAGAAGTTTTTGTCAAATAGTATGTAATTGTTCTAAAAGTTGGGATCTTTGGGTTAATCTTACAGTATCTTGCTTAGGTCATTTACCCCTACTCTATTCCATTGATCTACCCTTCTGTCTCTTAGCCATTACTATATTGTTTTGATGATCAGTGCTTCATAATAGAGTTTAAGATCTAGCACAGCTAATTTACTATCATATACATTATTTATCATTACTCCCCTTGATATTCTTGACCTTTTGTTCTTCCAGATAAACATTTTTATATTTTTATAATTATCTAAAAAACTTATTGATCATATAATAGGTATGACACAATAAATAAATTAATTTATGTAAAATTGTCATTTTATTATATTAATTCATCCAACCCATGAGCAACTAATGTGTTTTTTTTTAAATATTTAGATCTAGTTGTAATTGTGTGAAAAGTATTTTGTAGTTGTGTTCACATAATTCATCTGTTTGTCTAGGCAAATAAATTTCCAAATATTTTATATTGTCTAGAGTGATTTTAACAGAGTTTTCCTTTCTAACTGTTGATGCTGGGTTTTGTTGGAAATATATAGAAATGCTGATGACTTGTGTGGGTTTATTTTGTACCCTGCAACTTTGCTAAAGTTTTTGATTATTTATACTAGATCTTTAGTTGCTTTTCTAGGATTCTTTAAATATATAATTATATCATCAGAAAAGAGTGATAGTTTAGTCTTCTCATTGCCTACATTCATCCTTTCAATTTCTTTTTTTCTCCAATTGCTACCACTAGCTTTTCTAATATAATAATAAAGAATAGAGGTGATACTGGGTGTCCTTGTTTCATTCTTGATCTTAGTGAGAAGGATTCTAATTTATCCCATTTTAGATGATACTTGCTAATGGTTTTAAATATATACTATTTATTATTTTGAGGAAAGCCCTATCTATTACTATACTTTTTAATGTTTTAAATAGGAATAGGTATTGTATTTTGTCAAAGGCTTTTCCTGCATCTATTAAAAATAATGTGATTTCTGTTGGTTTTGTTGTTAATATAATAATATAATAATTAAATGGATGATTTTCTCAATTTTAAACCATCTTTGCATTCCTGATATAAATCTCACTTGATCATAGGGAATAATCCTCATGAAAACTTGCTAGAGTCTTTTTGCTAATATTTTAGAATTTTTGCCTCTATGTTCATTAAGGAGATTGGTCTATAGTTTTCTTTCTCTGTTTTTGGTCTTCCAAAATTTGGAATCAGTATTGTATTTGTGTCATAAAAAATAGTAAGACTCCTTTGCTTATTTTGTGAAGTACTTTGTATAATATTGGGATTAGATGTTCTTTAAATGTTTGATAGAATTAATTTTTGAATTCATGGGGCCCTGAGGCTTTTTTCTTAGGGAGTTCTTTGATGGGCTTGTTCAATTTATTTTCCTGAGATGATGTTATTTATTTCCACTTTTGTTAATCTAGGCCATTTATATTTTCATAAATATTTACTCATTTCACCTAGATTGTCATATTTATTGCCATATAGCTGGACAAAATAGCTCTATAATTACCTTAATTTCATCTTCATTAGGGGAGACATTATCCTTTTCATTTTTGATTCTAATTATTAGATTCCCTTCTTTCTTTTTATTAGATTAACCAATACTTTATTTTTTTTATTTGAATTAGTTAATTAAGTCAATTTCCTTAGTTACAATAACCACATTAATTTCCTCCCTCCCCTCCACCCACCCTTCACACAGCCAATACACAATTTCATTGGGTATTACTTATGTATTTGATCAGACCCTATTTCCATATTTTTCTTTACACTAGGATTTTCATTGAGAATCTACATCCTCAACCACATCCCTTTGACCCATGTATTCAAGCAGTTATTTTTCATTGGTGTTTTTACTCCCACAGTGTTTCCTCTGGGTGTGGATAGTGGTTTTTCTCATAGATTCCTCCAGGTTGTTTGTGGTCATTGCATTGCCACTAATGGAGAAGTACATTAAATTCGATTGTACCACAGTGTATCAGTCTCTGTGTACTATCTTCTCCTGGTTCTGCTCTTCTCACTCTGCATCACTTCCTGGAGGTTGTTCCAGCCTCCATGGAATTCCAACAGTTCATTATTCCTTTGAGCGCAACAGTATTCCATCACCAACATATATCACAATTTGTTCAGCCATTCCCCAATTGAAGGGCATCCCCTCATTTTCCATTTTTTTTGCCACCATAAAGAGTGCAGCTATAATTATTTTTGTACATGTCTTTTTCCTTATTATCTCTATGGGGTACAAACCCAGCAGTGCTATGGCTGGATCAAAGGGCAGACAGTCTTTTATCGCCCTTTGGCAATAGTTCCAAATTGCCCTCCAGAATTGTTGGATCAATTCACAACTCTACCAGCAATTAATTAATGTCCCAACTTTCCAATATCCCATCCAGCATTCATTACTTTCCTTTGCTGTCATGTTAGCCAATCTGCTAGGTGTGAGGTGATAGCTCAGAGTTGTTTTGATTTGCATTTCTCTGATTATAAGAGATTTAGAACACTTTTTCATGTGCTTATTAATAGTTTTGATTTCTTTAACTGAAAATTGCCTATTCATGTCCCTTGCCCATTTATCAATTGGAGAATGGCTTGATTTTTTGTAAAATTAGTTTAGCTCTTTATAAATTTGAGTAATTAGACCTTTGTCAGAGATTTCTGTAATGAAGATTGTTTCCCAATTTGTTGATTGCCTTCTAATTTTAGATGTATTAGTTTTGTTTGTACAAAATTTTTTAATTTGATGTAATAAAATTATTGATTTTACATTTTGTGATTTTTTCTAACTCTTGCTTGGTTTTAAAGTCTTTCCTTTCCCAATGATCTGACAGGTATACTATTCCATATTCGCCTAATTTGCTTATAATTGCATTCTTTATATTCAGGTCATTCACCCATTCTGAGTTTATCTTGGTCTAGTGTGTGAGATGTTGATCTAAACCTAATTTCTCTCATAATCTCTTCCAATTTTCCCAGCAGTTTTTATCAAATAGTGGGTTTTGGTCCCCAAAACTGGGAACTTTGGGCTTAATATAGACTGTCTTTCTGAGGTCATTTATTCTATCAAACTTTCAAAGAACAACTAATCCCAATAACAATTTGACAGAATAAGCAAATAAGGAATTCTATCAAATTCATTTTACGACACAAACAAGGTACTGATCCCAAAACCAGGCAGGTCAAACACAGAGAAAGAAAACTATAGACAAATCTCCTTAATGAATTTAGATGAAAAAATCATAGATATAATACTAGCAAAGTGACTCCAGCAAGTCATCACAAGCATTATTCACTATGACCAGGTAGGATTCATACAAGGAATGCAAAGATTGTTCAATATTAGGAAACCATCCACATAATTGACCATATTAATAAGCAAACCAACAAAAATCACATGATTATCTCAATAGATGCAGTAAAAGCCTTTGATAAAATACAATACCCATTCCTATTGAAAACACTAGAAAGTATAGGAATAGGAGGGTCATTCCTAAAAATAATAAACAGTATATATCTAAAACCGTCAACAAGCATCATCTGCAATGGGGATAAACTAGATGCATTCCCAATAAGATCAGGAGTGAAACAAGGATGCCCATTATCACCTCTATTCTTTAACATTGTATTAGAAACACTAGCAGTAACAATTAGAGAAGAAAAAGAAATTGAAGGTATTAAAATTGGCAGTGAGGAGACTAAGCTATCTCTCTTTGTGGATGATATGATGCTTTACTTAAAGAATCCTAGAGAATCCACCAAAAAGCTAGTTGAAGCAATCAACAATTTTACCAAAGGTGCAGTATACAAAATAAACCCGCATAAGTCATGAGCATTTCTATATATCTCCAACCCATTTCAGCAGCAAGAATTAGAAAGAGAAATTCCGTTTAAAATCACCCTAGACAATATAAAATACTTAGGAATCTATCTGCCGAGACAAACACAGGAACTATATAAACACAACTACAAAACACTCTACACACAATTAAAACTAGATCTAAACAATTGGAAAAACATTGATTGCTCATGGGTAGGATGAGCTAACATAATAAAAATGACAATTCTACCCAAATTAATTTACTTATTTAATGCCATACCCATTGAACAACAAAAAAAAACAAAACAAAAAAAAAAAAAACCTTTTCTTTTTAATGAATTAGAAAAATCCAAGACAAAGTTCATTCCAAAGAAAAAAAAAATCAAGTATATCCAGGTAAACACACACACACACACACACACACACACAAAAAAATAAAAGGAAGGAGGACTTGCAGTCCCAGATCTCAACTATACTATAAAGTAGTGGTTATCAAAACAATTTGGTACTGGTTAAGAGACAGAAAGGAGGATTTCATTTTTTTTAAGTTCGAGCTCCTATTCTTATGTATTAGTTCAATAATCTTTTAACTTTCAATTTAATTAATTTCTCTTTTGATTTTTAAGGTTTCTAATTTAGTTTTTCATCTCGGGATTTTTAATTTGTTCTCTTTCTAGCTTTTTAAGTTGCATGCCCAATTCATTGATATCCTCCTCAGTTTTGTTGATATAGGCACTCAGGTGTATAAATTTTCCTCTGTGTACTACTTTGGCTATATTCAATAGATTTTGATATGTCTCCTCATTGTCATCTTCTTCAATGAAATCAGTAATTCTTTCTATGATTTGTTCTTTGACCCACCAGTTCTGAGGAATTAGACTATTTAGTTTCCAATTAATTTTAAATTTGGTTCTCCATGAGCCTCAATTAATTATTATTTTCATCATGTTATGATCTGAAAAATATATTTATTATTTCTGATTACTTACATTTGTTTTTGATGTTTTGTTATACCCTAGTATATGGTCAGTGTCTATATAAGTACCATGTGCTGATGAAAATAATACATATTCCTTTTTATCCCTATTCAATTTTCTCCAGATATATATTAACTTTAATTTTCCAACATTTTATTCACTTCCCTTACTTCTTTCAAATTTATTTTTTGGTTCGATTATTTAGTTTCGATAGAGGAAGGTTGACATTCCCCATTAATATGGTTTTAATACTTATTTCTTCCTTAAGTTCCTTTAGTTTCTCCTTTAAAAATCTGGATGCTGTACCATTTGTTGCATATATGTTGAGTACAGATATTTATTCATCATTTATATTGCCTTTTCTCAAGATGTAATTAACTTCCTTATCTTTTTTAATCAAATCTATTTTTATTTTAGCTTTGTCTGAGATAATGATTGCTACTCCTGCCTTCTTTCTTTCACTTGCAGCCCAATAGATTCTCCTCTAGTCTTTTTCCTTTACCCTATGTGTGTGTATCTGAATCAAGTGTGTATCTTATAAACAACTTATGGTAGGATTCTGGATTTTAATCCATTCTGCTATGTACTTCCATTTGATGACTGAATTCATCTCATTCATATTCATAAGTCTAATTATTGCCTATGTATTCCTCTCCATTTTGAGTTCCTCCTTTAATCCTAACCTTTCTCTTTTCCCTCTTACCCTCCCCTCCAATATTTCACTTTTATTCAATCTACCCCCTTTCTCCTCCCTCACAGTCCTTATTATTTCCTCCCTTATTATTTCCCTCCTACTATAGGGCCTTTTGAATCCCCCAACCTTTCTGTCCGTTGTATTATTTCCCTTTGCACCATTCCATTTCTTATTGCCCTCCTACTAATCTATAGAGCAAGAAACAATTATATATCTCAATGAATCTGATAATTCTCACTCAGACAATTACAATGACAATAAGGTTTAAGTATTACCTGTTGCCATCTCCTTCTTCCCTTTCTTTGTATTAGTCTTCTCTTTACCCTCACTCCTAAAATGTTTCTTTATGTCATATATTTTTTATGCAATTTTAGCTTATTTACTATTTCTCTTATTGTTATCCTCTTTTACATCATTAGTTTTTTTTTAAAATTTTTGACATATCCTATAAACTAACCATTGCACCCTCTAAATATATTTCTTCTATCTCCTATGATAATGATAACAATTATAAAGAGTTACAGATATCTTTCCATATAGGAATACCTGCCTTTTGACCTCATTGAAACCCTTATTTTTTTCTTCCTTATTTACCTCTGTATGCTTCTCTTGAATTCTGTATTCATGCATCAAATTTTCAGTTTGTTTTTTTGTTTTTGTTTTTTTGTTTTTCAGGACATGCTTGGAAATATACTTGTTTAAATGACATAATTTCCCCTGAAAGAATATAGTTAATTTTGCTGGGTGGTTAATTCTTGATTATAGATCGAGTTCCCTTGCCTTCCAGAATATCATATTCTAAGCTTTAAGGTTCTTTATTGAGGATGCTGCCAGATGCTGTGTAATCCTGAATGGAACTCCATGACATTTGAATTTTTTTCTTTCTAGCAGTTTAGAGTATCTTCTCCTTAGCCTGGGAGTTCTTGAGCTTAGCTGTAACATTTCTGGGAGTTGTCATTTGGGGATTTAATGCAGGGGATCTGTGGATTCTTTTAATCTCTATTTTACCTTCTTATTCAAAAATATCAGTGCATCTTTCTTAGGTAATTTCTTGTACTGTGATGTCTAGGATTTTTTTTTGGTCATGACTTTTGGGTAGTCCAGTCGTTCTTAAATTGTCTCTCCTGCATTTATTTTCCAGGTCATTTATTTTTTCAATAAGGTATCTCATATTATCTTACATTTTTTTCATTCTTTTGAAGTTGTTTCAATGTTTCTTTGTGTATTGTGAAGTCATTAGCTTCTAAGTGCTGAATTCTAATTGTTAAAGTTTGAATTTATTCCATGACTTTTTGGTTCTCATTTTCCTTCTGATCCATTCTTCCATTCAAGTCATTCTCCTCATTTTCCAATATTTTTGTCATTTTCTAGCAGGCCAGTTCTGGCTTTACATGCCTGTGACTGATTCCACATGACCTATTTTTGCTTTTTATGCTATTATTTTCCTTTTTCCATTTTTCTTCAACCTGTCTTACTAGATTTTTAAATTCTTTTTTTGAGTTCCTCTAAGTTCTGTATCCAGTTCCCTAGTTTTTTTGAGGCTTTCCTTGATGTTCCCTAGAGCTCATCCTCCTCTACTGGTACTGTTCTTTTATCTTTACCCCCATAGAAGCTTTCAATCATAGCTTTATTTTTATTGTTTGCTCATTTTATTTACTTTTATTTATTTATTTCCTTCCACTCTATGGACTATAAACTTGCCCCTTGCTGATTTGATTGAGCTGCTATGCCCTAAGGCCAAATATTCTCCTTTCTCTGTCCTCTGCTGGTATACTGGATTCAATAGGTTCAGCTAACCTGCTGAGCTTACCCTCCCTGGAGTAAAATCTTCACTGTAACCAACATGGCTAAGGGTTTTCAGCCAGGTGCCCCCACCAGGTTCCTTACTGACAGCCACTGACATAGACATAGACCTCATGCAATGTGTCAGAGACATTCCCGCATGGCTGCAATCTCTATCTGGGACTTATAAAGACAGCCTAATATTTTTTGCAGGTATCAGTGAGGTGGGTGAGGGAGGGTGTTCCACCTGATGCCCCCCCAAGGTCCTCCCTTCCAGCTGTTATCAGAGTTCTGGACTTCATGTGGTGGGTCAGAGATGCTCCTTCATTGCTGCAACCTCTGGGGTTTACCTGGGGCTTACACAGCAAGTCCAGTCTTATTACAGGTCTCAGTGAGGTGGGTGGGATAGAGTGTTCCTACCCTCATTCCATGAAAATATACTCATTTTGCTAACTTTCAAGTTGTTTTTATCGGGAGAGTACTATTACTTCTTCTTGATGTTGGGTTTGATTTTCTGTTTTCTTTGAAGTATGTTATAAATATTGATATGGAAGGATTGTCAGAGAGAGTTTGAATTTGGTGCTCCTAAGCCTCCATATTAGCTCTGTCCATCTTGAGTTCAAATTCTTGCCAGGAGTATAATGCCTGTAACTTTACCTTTTGGAGCTGAGTTTCCTCTTTTGTAAAATGAAGCTTTTAGATTAAATTATATCTACATCCCCAGTTCAACTCTCTCACTTTAATCCTTTCAGCATATGATCTCCAGTGCTATAGAGAGTTTCTATACATGACATTATCCACACTAAATCAATTACAAGTAAGAAATCACCTTTTTTGGCCTTCTACATACATACACACATATATACAAAGAGTTTCATTTTATGATCAGATATTCTCCGTCTAGAATTTTAAATCCTATTTGGTTAAGGAATTATTTCATGACACACTACCTCATTAGAAGGTTCAGTATGATGAATAAGAAAATATACCTATTATCTGTAGCCTGAATGCAAAATCATCTAAATATATATACTGTATTATTATTTTTCAAATATGTATTGCTACTATCAAAGAAAAAAATAAAATTAATTTTTAAACGCTAGAGTAATTAATAATGTGAATTAGTAATGATGCAATGAGTTTTTGTGTTGGATACCATCTGGAGAGAATCTTAAGAGACATAGTTTAAAGAATACAAGATAAGTTCTGCTCCTGGGAGAAATTCAGGAGTACAGTGAGAGTGACATCTAATCATGGGCTGGATCTTTAGAAATGATGTTACATTAGGAGAGACAGTCATGGGACTGTAAAGGTTTCTCTGGTAGAAGTAGTAGTTGAGACATATGTAAATGTATCCTTTTTGCAAAACAAGTTCCTTCCTCAGCATAAGCATTTAACAAATGTTAATTGTCTTATAATTCATTGACTGTCTTTTTGACTCACTAATTTATTGAGAAAGGAGCTATGAGAAAGGAAGAGAATGGCTGGACCTTTACCCACTGTGGGGTGTGGAAAGCTGTGAGCAGAGTATGAGGAGTTTCTGATCACTGATGAATTTGTCACATTGAAAACAACAGTGCTTAACCCCTTTTCAGAAATGCTTCTAAAGAAAGAGACAAATCATTCTACTAATAATCTGAGAGATGTTATTTGCTTTTGTTAAGTTGTTAAACATTTCTAATTGTTTAGGGAAGACCACTATTTATTATTGATATATAAAGATACAAAAAGGATCAAGTTTTCAGAACTAGTCCTTTCAGAGTTTCAGGATTTTTTTTGTGATTAGGGGTAAAAAATTTATATGATTTGGATATCTTGAATTTGGATAAAATTCTTAAAAATCAAAATTACATGGATATACGATTTTCTCTCTTTCTTTTCCTCAAAATGAGTCAGTGGACTATTTTTCCCCCTCTCTAAGTCATGGTTGGGTTGCCAGAAATGGCTCCTTCACCATACCATGTTTACCAACAACTTTCATAGAGGATTAAATGTCTCTGCAAGAATAGAATTGAGAAAAGTGACTAGAGTGGAAACAACCCAGAAAGAGAAAAGAAATGGATTTTTCACATGGACGATATGGCAATTTAGAACAAGAGGAATGAATCCCACCCCTTATCATCCTCCAAATTCATTCTCACCTTGGAAACGTACATATATAACAGTAGAATATTGCTATTAGGCATTTTGGTCTCATATAGATATTTGAGGAGAAATGTTGCTAGAATCAGTTCCTTATACTCCAAAAGAGTGGAAAATGATTCATTTTGCATAAGCATCAGAGGGGAAGGATTTATGTTTTAATAATACATCATAATGACTCATATTTATAATGGTGTGCTTAATAAGTGTCTTGTCAGTAGAAAAGAAAAAAGAGGAGGGGAAGAAAGGAGAGGGAAGATATAGACTTGATTCCCAATTCAAATATTATTAGTTCTGGGACCTTGGGAAAGTTTCTAATATATCAGTGTCTGAAGAAATTCTCTAAGGCTAGAAAGGGCCAGTCACATTTGTAGAGGGAGTCACTTAGGAGATCCCTTTAGAGGTCAAGTTACAGGTCAAAGACATGGCAAATGAAAGAATAGATGGGTGGATATATGAGTGAAAGGATGTCTGGGTTGGTAGATATATATAGAAAGATTACAGAGAGGTAGCAGATGGATATGTGACATGGAAATATAAATTGATTGAAGACTAGATATAGGTATGGAAAAATATAGTATATTGATAGACAAATATATAGAAATGAATACCTAAGTCATAAAATTAATACATACCTATATTCATTCAATCATTTCAGTAATGATTGCCAATTCATGATCCTATTTAGGAATTTCTGGGCAAAGATACTGGAATTGTTTATGATTTCATTTTGTAGATGAGGAAGCTACGACAAAAAGGTTTAAGACTTGCCCAGGGTTACAAAGCTAGTAGGATTCTGAGGCTGAAATTGAATTCAGATCTTCCTGAATCCATACCCAGAGCTCCACCCAATGCATCACCATGCTTTACCAGCACATACATATACATACACTGGAATGCATAGATGTATATATATACATATATACATAGACACAGATATATAGATTGATTGAAGACATATTGACATGATATAAAGAGATATTTAATCATGGATAAATGTATTGAATGATGTGAACCTTAAAAATTTCTAAGACCCTACTTCATAATGTTAGGATTGTAAACCTTAAAAATTCCCCATTGGGACCATTCCCCATTTGGGCAGTAAAGCTACTTAGATCAGAAATGGGAGGACCTCTACTCCACCCGTACTTAAGTCTGCTTTAGGGGAGAAAACTCCTTGCTGAACAATGAAAAGTACTTAAATCCATACTTACAAGACACTGTAGTGAAAACATATTTTCTGTGGTCACAATTTACTCATCCACTCTTATATATACTACAATTTAAGTCTTCCACTATTTTAACTCACTACAGTTTAAGGCCCACTATTTTAATTATTACAATGATTACATATTTTAGAGATATAAACAATATACAGATAAACATATAGATGCATAGAATTCATACACAAAATCATCCAATCTAAAATTATCTGCATTTTCATTTAATGATTTATTCATATACATATGCATGTACATACATATAATATTAACATTTAAAGAGGGAAAGAGATGGGGAGGGATGGAGGGAGAGAGAGAGAGAGAGAGAACCTACCTACACACATTTTTATGTGTATAAGCATTTCACCATGAAATATGGTATTATTTTCCCAGTCTCTATGTCCAAATGTGTTTTGCTCTGGAGACCTTTTGGGATTCCAGAAAATATAAGACATTATCCACACACCTAACTCATTCTTATTTTCATTATCTGTTTATTGCAGCAAGTTTAGGAGCAAACTATTATTCTTATGCTTCAATAAATTATATGTAATAGAAATTTGCCTTTCCTCTTAGTCATATAAAATGTATTCACACTCAATGGCAACCTTGTAAATCTTGCATGTAAATGAATAGAGAAAATGCATAGACTTCAGTCCCAGGTACTGAATAATGAACTGACTTGGCCTGTTATATTGAACTTATGGTTGCTTATGGTTGAGGTTAAGTTGGTCTCTTAATAGGATGTTGGATTTTGTGACTTGTCTTTCTGGGTCTATAGTCCTGTGGTGAATTCCATTGACATGATTAAAATAGTGACTACCATCGTTGTAAGAATATATCTTTAAGGAAAAACATTAAAAATATTTAATCATCAGAAATTAGGACTGAAATTATAGAGTGTTAACCAGTCCTTGAGGCAGCTGGCAAAATAAAGCTGAATACTTGAGTTTATAAAGTAATGGATACATGAAGCTCCTCCTTAACATTCCAGATTCATGATTTCAATAACATAAGGTCTTCAGCAAAGAAATTCCAAAGCATATTGACAAACATGCTCTTATTTATAGTTTGAAAGTTTGGCACAGGATACTACTGTGAGGTTCAGCAGTTTGCCCAGACTCACTCAGCCAATAGATAGCTTCCAGTAGAAAGCACATAGAATGTGGAATCATGGGACCTACTTTTGAATACTGCTTCTGCTACTTGCTCATGTAAGCAAGTCCCTCAGGATATCTGGGGTTCTGTTTTCTCATATGTGAAATGAAGGAATCGGATGAAAAGACTTCTAGTATCCCTTCCACTTGTATAACTGTGATCTTATGAAATGAAATCTTCTGAAAGAAGTGTAAACTATTATTATCAGCACTTTACAGATGAACAATTACGAGAAATAAGAACAATGACTTGCATGGGGTCACATAGGTAATAAAAGTCTGGGAATGAATTTGAAATCCAGTCTTTCTATTTCTAGGCCAGTAATTCTATCAATTGGGCAAGTCTATCAGGAGGTCTGGGTTCCATTTTCTCACCTGTAAAATGAGGGAGTTTGATGAAATTACATCTAATCTCCCTTCTACTTATAACTGTGATCTTGTGAAATGTTGGACTCAGAGCTTAAAACCATTTTGACACTCTCACTGGACCAGAACATATAGGTTCAAATCTGCCCTCTGAAGTTTATTACCCATTTAAGATTGGGGAAATCTCTTAAAGTTCATAGGCCCCAGTTCCTGATCTATAAAATGAGATTTGTGAACTGGAGACCTTTCCAAGTTTCTTCTCTATGGGAACAATTACTATATGTTCTTGTTTATCAACTGACCAATTGATTTCTATGTTCTTTATAATATAATAACTATCATTCAATCAATAAATACAGATATAAACATAAAACAAAGGCTGGAATGGATCTCAGAGAGTATCTAGTTTTTTACAAATATTACAAATGCTAACAGTCCTTACTATTAAGAGTTTATATTCTATAGAAGGATGCAACATGTGCAGATATAAATATATATATATATATATAATAGATATAAAAATTAAAATAATTTATTTTAAGAAGAGAAAAACATTAACAGATGAAAATAGGGAAGATATCAGGTAAAGTAATGACAACTGAAATAGTTTTGAAGAAAGTTGGACATTTTAAGAGTTGATGCTGAAGATGTTACACATTGAGATATGAATCATTGCTTTGACATATACATAAGAATAGGAAAAGTTCTGGGTATGAAGAAAAATGGTAAGGTACAACGATCTGTTATGAGGAATAAAAAGGCTAAAATATAGTAATGATTTTATTTGAGACAGTATCTCTGTGAATGTACCTTTTATAGGACTTTCATATATAAAGTAGAGATGTTGGACTAGATGATTTTTATGGTCCCTGATTGAAATCATAAAACTCAAATCCTCTAGCTAATATTGACATTAATCATGATACTGTTTAATTATAATAATATGCATAAAATAAAGACTCCACATGATTTTTGGACAAGGAAGTAGAAAGCCTTGGGAATGTTTTAGAATAATATATGAATGTGAAATATCTTGCTAATGTTCAATCAATCAGGTAAGGCATGATTGTTAGGCTTTTAACAAGGCATAACTTCTTGTGTACCAAAACAAATGGGATAATTCTCATGTAGAAATTGCTGTAAAACCAATTACAGGAACTCAAAGGGGAAAAATAAACTATGGAAACCCAAAGAAATACCAATTTTAATATTAAACTCCTAGACCTCAGGGTATAAGTATCACAGCCACCAGATCTCTCTGTCTCTCTGTCTCTCTGTCTCTCTCTGTCTCTGTTTGTCAGTCTATCTCTTTCTTTCCGCACCTATAATATAATGGCTCCAAAATGAAAAAAAAAAAAAGACATTTCTAATAAGATTAGACTCCCAGACCATCTGGCATAAGTTTTTTATATATATGCATACATATATATGGAATTCTAGACTGTATTTCTACTTTTGAAATTCTAAATTTCACATAATCATCTCTTTAGAGTATGAGTAATAGGCTACTGGGGAAATATATATTTTACTCTCACTCAGAAGTTCTATATTCAAGGCTTATCCTGGACTTTTACCAGTACCAGTTCTGGAATCACTCAACATCTCTGAATTTCTTCATGCTGCACACATAAGCAAAAACTTAAAACATGTTCAAAATAAAATAAGAATACTTTTGGGTTAAATGAATATGCCTTACTATAATGTATAACATGAAATAGTTCATGTGAAATGTGTTAGGGGCAGCTGGGTTGTAGGGTGGATAGAACACAAGGCTTGTGACCTACATTTAAATTTAGCCTCAGACACTTCCTAGATGTGTGACCCTAATAAATTCACTTAACTCCCAATTGCCTAGCCCTTGCCCTTTAGTCTCATTGTTGATATTCTTTGTATTGTCTCTAAGACATAAAGAGAAACAAATAGAAAGAAAGAAGGAAAGAAGGAAAGAAAGAAAGAAAGAAAGAAAGAAAGAAAGAAAGAAAGAAAGAAAGAAAGAAAGAAAGAAAGAAAGAAAGAAAGAAAGAAAGAAAGAAGGAAAGAAGGAAAGAAGGAAAGAAAGAAAGAAAGAAAGAAAGAAAGAAAGAAAGAAAGAAAGAAAGAAAGAAAGAAAGAAAGAAAGAAAGAAAGAAAGAAAGAAAGAAAGAAAGAAAGAAAGAAAGAAAGAAGGAAAGAAGGAAAGAAGGAAAGAAGGAAAGAAGAAAGAAAGAAAGAAAGAAAGAAAGAAAGAAAGAAAGAAAGAAAGAAAGAAAGAAAGAAAGAAAGAAAGAAAGAAAGAAAGAAAGAAAGAATGGAGGGAAGAACGGAAGAAAGAAAGAAAGGAAGAAAATCTAAAGATTCCAACTGGCAACAGTGAAAAAGGTTTGGTAGAGAAAGAGAGTTTGGTAGAGAAAAGGAGACAGCCTGTGAAAAGGCATTTACCTCACATTTATTTAGAATTACAAAGTATACTATGGATTCAAAATTTCAAGCTAGAAGGGACCTGAAGAGACATAAAGCTTAGGCCCCCTTCAGTTTTACAGATTCAGAAACTGAAGACCAGAGAGTTTGACTTGCTCAGAGTTACCCACTAGTAAATATCTAAAGGAGGATTTGAAATGAGCTTTCCTGACTCTAAGGCTAGCACTCTTTCACTTGTACCATCGAGGCTCCCTAGGTGAGCTCTCAATTATTTGCAGGTTTATAGGCAAAGCATATATGTATTGCTACTTCTGAACTGATAAATCAGAAAAAACAGATGAACAAAGAAACAAGGATAAATTCTATGTTTCCTGGGGCATTTTTTCAGAGAATGATTCTTAGTCCATTCAAATCTTCTTGTCTTTGAAGGATCAAATCAAAACTAGATGACTATGCCCTATTGAATTTCTCAAATTCAAATACATGACTTTTTGCCAATCTGCAAGGGACCTTTTTTATCCTTCTTATGTATTCTGTGTGTTTGCTTGTGTACATGTCAATGACTATGTATGTGGCTTTTTTAGAAAGATTTGTATTTGGGGAAGAAAAGAAGAACACTGAGAATTATTATTGGTATAATGATATTTTCATCCTTTAACAAATGGTTGTCTCCTGAAATAGAATAAAAAAATTTGGTTGGTAACTGAGCATTGCCCCTGGATACAAATGCAGCAGCAGGAGCTGAACCATGAGCAAGAGCATGGTCCCAGTGGGTGCTTGGCTCTAGCTGCTCTTTTGCCAGAAGCTAGCTGCTCATTTGGATGGAGATGTTAATGACAAGGTCTTCTGTCCTTTTCTACAACAGACTTTCTTCTTTCTCAAAGACTCTTAACAAATTAGGGCAAAATGATCAATAGAACCAAATGGCTGGTGCCCCCAGGACATTTGTCTGTCTGCATGAGTGTCTGGATGTGTTAGGTCCCAGATTTGTTTATATCTGTATACATATTTATATAAATATGTTCTCCTGACAATGGAGTTGGATTCATTGCATCAGTGATTATAGACTCAGCTTTCCAGTAAATCTCAGAATGATTTTCTCTCTGTCTCGGATTATTAGAACCAGGAAGGAAACAACACTGCTGACAGAAGGATCATGATAAATAAATACTGCAATGGGAAGCATCCATTCTTTGTCAAATGCCAGAACAAATTTCCTTGGTTGAAAAAAATTGTTATTTTACTGTGTTTGTCTGTTATATTTATTTAGATGGGAGTATTTCATGTGATTATTTACTTTAAGTCTTTGAGTTAAAGGCTAGAAAATTGGGAGGCCATCATGGAGGTAAATAGTCAAGGAAAGAAGACAGAGAAAACTCCATAAACTTTCAAAAACATCTCTGTTATATATATATATATATATATATATATATATATATATATATTTAGAGCAACTATTAATATGTTTGAATATTATCCTGTGTGTGCAAGGGTGTTTGTATGTGTGTTTAAGTTGTCAAGGAGATTTGTAATTGGCAATGATAATAGCTAAATCACATCATCTTTTGCCCATTCTCACCACCCTTCTTATAGCCTTTTTGTAACTTCACCTACTATGATGGAAGATAAAGGATTAGGTTAAAATCTCAGGGAGATTTGGGGCAAGTATACTACTGTTTGTTCCTAATGAAAGGGAGGAAAGGTTTTCTTTAGTGCTAAATAGAAGGAGCAAATTAACATCTATAAAGAAAAATAAATGATTAAAGCTTTATCAGTCTCTGGTGATATTATAGTGAGCTTTCACACATGGGAAAAATAAGATGATAAGGAGAAATGTACCTATTTTCAATAATTTTAATTGTATGCTGTCACAAGGGGAAAACAAACAAACCTTTGTTTAGCCTGAATCTTGAAAGTCACTCTAGGACAAAAAATGCATGTCTCACAGAGGCAGATACTCCTGCTAAATGAAAGACAGGCATGGCTCAGAGATTGTGTAAGTTAAGTTCCAAAACACTGCAATAAAGCAAATAAAAGCAAGTCAATAAATCAAGTTACATGACCTTTTTGGTTTCCCAGTTCATATCGAATTTATGTTTCTAATATATTATAGTTTATTAACTATTCAACATAATTATATCTGAAAATGATATATAGTTTTAATTTAAAATATTTTATTGATAAAACATATGAATCATCATGTGAACCTTAATATTTTTATTAATAGTGGGCCTTGCCTTGATGTTGATGGATATTGCCAAATTAAGGTGATAGTTGCTAAAGGTTGTAATAGCTGTGGCAATTTCTGAAAGTAAGGCAACAATGAAGTTTATAGCACAGATTGACTCTTTTTTGAACTTAAACACTTAAAGGCAAAAGTATGATTATAAATTGTCCCAATGGAGAGGCCCAAAGGAAGAGAAATGAGTCAAGGGCTGGTTGTTGGAATACTCATTACATATGGTGCCCCAAAACAATTACAATAGTAACATCAAAAATAACTGATCAGAAATCACTATTAACAAATATAATAATAATGGAGACATTTAATGTATTGTGAAAATTACCAAAATGTGATGGAGAGATCATATGATCTCATACTGTTGGAAAAAATGGTTATGATGGAGGATTGTTCAACACAGAGTTAATATAAGCTTTCTATTAATGAAAATAAATGCAATATCTGTTGAGCCCTTTAAAGCAAAGCCCAATGAAACAAGGTTTCCCTCTAGAGGGGAACCTTTACTCCAATCTGAACCTGTCTAACAATGGAATGAATTTAGCTTTCCTTATTTTTTTTTATTAGATTTACCAGTACATTATCTATCTTATTCATTTTTTTTTTCAAAAAATCAGCTCCTGGCCTCGGTTATTAGTTCAAAAGTACCTTTACATTTAATATTATTAATTTCTTCTTTACATTTAGGATTTCCAATTTAGTATTTATCTGGATCTTTTAAATTTATTCTTTTTCTAATTTTTGTTTTAAGTTGTAAGTCCAATTCATTTATTGCCTCCCTCTTAATTGTGTTCCTATAGGCATTCAGATGTATAACATTTTCCCTGAGCACTGTTTTGTCTGTATCCCATAGATATGATATGTTGTCTCCTCATTATTATTCTGTTTAATGAAGTCTGTAATTATTTCTATGGTTTGTTTTTTGACCTACCACTTTTGAAGGATTATATTATTTAGCTTCTAATTAATTTTAAATTTGCCTTTCCATGGACCTTTATTAATTATATTTTATTGCACTATTAAATTACAAAGTGACATTATTTCTGTTTTCCTGTATTTGTTTACAATAATTTTATGCGCTAATACGTGGTTGATATTTTTATATGTACCATGTACTGCTGAGTAAGAGGTTGTAAGGGCCAGATTTAAGTGGTTAATATAAAAGGTTGGACTAGAATATTTAAGAGTAAAGTCACCAGGAATTTAATCAATTCAAATATGATTTGTTTTAGCAATTTAATATAACACATATAGAGAGAGTAAAATTAAGAAAATCAGAGAGAGGACAGGTTAAGATATCCAACCCAACACACTAAGTATTTTGCTCTGACCCCCAGCTCAACCCAGGCAGGGTTTATTAGTCCATAGGTGGAGGGGCTTCAGCCTTGAGTCAGGGACCTTTTTTCATTATTTTCTCATTTTCCCATTTAATTATATGTAAGCTCTATTTTCTGGGAATCTAGGGTACCCTCTTAAACTTCAGTCCTTCCTTCATGCTATTCTCAGCTTATTTTCTAGATTTTTACCAGTTTCAGTTCTTGGAGTATGATGTGGTGGTCTGAGGACTGAGAGCCCTGATAGACCCCCCACACACACACTGATTCAGTTGACCCCTGTGATCCTGATAACTCAAAGACTTGCCTTAGGCTTGGTTGTAAGCTTTTCATCTTACTTTGATCTTGATCAGGTAAAAAAAAATGTAGCCTTGAGCTTAGGTGTAAATTCTTGGCCTTACTAAATATTTTTTATAATAGGACACACCCTTGATTGCCCCGTCCTGGAGCTCTTCCCTGACCTTTTGACAAAAAGACATCCCCCAAGGAATATCAGCCACCCCAAACTGCAAACTGTATCCTTATTCCAAGCCCAGATTGGGATTCCTGGTTTCACTTTGGGACCACACAGATAAATTCTCTTCAGCCCAGACTGCCCTGGACTTGGATTCTGGAATTCTCCACAGCTTTGAAATTTCAAGTGCTGTAGGTTGATTTGGTCCACTATTTGCCCAAATAGGAAGTCAGGATCTGAATGTTCACTTGGGATTAGTTTCTGTCCCTGGATACTGAATGTAAGCTAGGGCTGTGTGACTTGCTTTTAGCTTGTTCTTATTCCTTGCTACAGGCTCTTGCTGGCTCTTCTCTTTCACCCCATGCCACAGATGCTCTCTGCCTACCTTTTGGGTATTTCATTTCTTGAAAGTTGTTTCACTCTGTCTCCTTGTTGGTTCTTTGACTCTTGTATTCATGTTTTGGTGATATTTTAATATTTGTTGGAGAGGATTCTCATGGTGACTCCGAGCTACTCTGATTTACTCCATCATCTTGGTTCCACCCTTGGAACTATTCAAAGTGGATTTCCTACTAAAGGCATAACTTTCCCTTAGTCTTTTGAAGAAAAAAAATAAGTTGAGAGGAAAATGTTGAGGAAATTCAATTAAATTATAGACCATATTATATATATATATATATATATATATATATATATATATATACAAATATATAGTTGTTTATTTGTAATTATAATATATAGTTCCTTCTAAATCTCCAGTTCCAGGGTTATGGGTTATGAATGATCTTCAGTTTTCAAGATTAGGTAGGAAGACAGGTAGATAGAAAGACACACAACAGAAAAAAAGAGAAATTATACATAGATGATAGATAGAAATAGAAAAAGAAATGGATATATAATTTGTGTCTGTCAAACAATCATAGAATGCTATAAATCAAAAGGATGAAAGAAGTTATCTTCCTTAGGAATGTGTTTGTATGTGTGTGTGTGTGTGCGTTTGTGTCTTGTGTGTTTTGTGAACTCATTTATCAGTCTAGTGAAGGTGGTAGACCCCTTAACTAAATACTTTTTTTTGGTTAAACATTACTGAAAATATCTTAAAGAATCATTCTTCAAAACCATCTGGTATTGGTTAAAAATAGTTGCAGAGCAATGGAACAAGGAAGGATTCAGAAAGAGTGGAACTCAATAATCCAGTGGACAATAAATACAAAAGTTTGTAGTTTTTTAATAGTTCACAAAGTATTTTAAATGTATAATCTAAAAAAAAATGTTTAATGTATAATCTAGTCAGAGCCTTATAACCACTTTAAGGATTAGTTCCTTCCAGCATTATTCTGCCCATTGTTCAGGTATAGAAATTGAGTTTCAGAGAAATGATGAGAAATGGCTAAATATTCCTGGCAAGTGTCAAGCCTGACTTTGGTAGTCAGTTTTTCCTGATTCCAGACTATGACTATCTATTAAGTTGCACTGTCTAAATGTGGTAGAAGTGGGAATTATATGACCCATTTCTAATAAGCTGTCATTGTAAAATATAGGCCATTCCAGTTGATAATCTACTGACATTTACAGCAGTCTCTAATCTTTCAATGGACTTCCTCAAATATGAAATCCAGGTCCTGACACACTACTCTATAACTGTCTTAGTATAGTAGAATTTAATTGAACTCTCTTGTCTCTGGTGATTGTCATGTTGGTCTTATAACAAATATTCAAAATTTTCATTAGCTTTCTTGAGTGATTTATCCTATAAAAGGCATCTAAAACACTCAGACTCTTTTTTGTCAGACAAATCACTTTCTAACCATGATTCCCCCAGTAAAGACTTATACAATAGTTTTATCAAGTTTATGTCTTGACAAATATCTGCATTACATGTGTGTGTTTTAAGTTATTATTCTCATTTTCTAAGATTTTTCATTCTCAAAACATCATTCAATATGCCAGATATTTATAGCACCTATCTTTCAGGGCTGTAAAGGGTCTGATGTTAATTAATAAATGTGAAGTTCTCACAAGGTGTTTTATTCATAGTAAGCAGTTTATAAATTTTAGTTCATATTATTGTTGCTATATATTTTTTCTAATCTTCCCATGTAGTAGCCATGAATCTTCAGACTTTTGTGCCCCCTCAAATAAAATAAACAAAGAAAGGTGCTAAGTTTGTCAAGGGCTTTTTTTGAGGAAGCTATATTGCCAGTATATAATTTTCTAAAAGTTCCCCAACCATCTATTTAATTGCATGTTAGCATTTTTCCAGAAATAAAAATGAAGTTCAATGCTATTCAGTTTATAAATCTCTGTTTCCATTATTTAAAATGAGAGAATATTTGGCCTTCTCTGATCCTGAGTACCCCTTTTGTTCTCATTGATGGATCACAAAGCAATTACACTGGCCCAGGAAAAATACCTTCTAGTTCTTTCTGTGCATGACGTTTCTCGAGAATTCATGATTTGAACCCATCAAAGACAGTTAGGGGAGGTACTGTCTTACTTTTACATTATTAGCAACTTTTGGGCTTTCCATTCTAATCCAAAAATATATTTCTTTGCAGAGTAAATAGAAGTGATGTAAGAAATAAGTAGTTCTGGCTTCTCTCCATCATCATTTAGCATTAATACATAAATATATCAATCAATTAATCAAAAATAATTTCCTAGGTGATTATTTCATATACTGATAGCACATGGTGAGACTATTTTAGCGAATGAATCAAGCACTAACTGTACCTTTATCATCTCATCCCTTGTGTCACATAGCCTTCTCAAGAAATTTGAAATAGAATGCTGTAGTTACATTTGATCACTCATATCTATCCTTTTATGCCCCCAATAGAGAGGCTTGACCATGAACTGTTGGAATTGAGGGAGGTTCCTGCTAACAGATCACTCTCCTCACTCCCATTACAGGCTTCACAAAAATCTAGTAGTTTTAGAATTGACCGTTGGGTTGACTACTCATAGCACTTTGGGCTCTAAAATTGAGGCAAATTGTGCTAATAGCAAGAAGAAAGAAAGACCAGAGAAAAATAGAAGAATAAGAATAGCAAGAAGTTACTATCAAGAAAAGACAAAATTATAGAGCAATGGAGCTGTGGACTGGAGAGATATAGCCAGCATAAGTGACTTCACTGAGCTCTCAGATGGAAGCTTTAATATTATCAGTCATCATAGGTGATCTTAGTAAAAGATACACAGTGGCTTTATGGAAAGATGGGAATAGAGATGGCTGTACATCTTTCACCTTCCCCTCCTTCTCTCCATGGAGAGGTTGTCATGGATCATTTTCTCACTTTATATATTATTTTGGTCCCCATTGTTTCATGTTTTTAAAAGGAAGATTGTGATTTCAGAATATAATTTTTCTCCCTTAAATATTCACTTTAATTTATCAATTTTGAATCTGTGATGTGATTGAAAAACAAGAAATACTGGCTAGTAGAAGTCAAAGTTGATTTTTATATTATATAAAAGGGTAACATAAGAGCAATTTATCTACATCTTTGTATGTGAGAGATGACTTGTTCATTGAGTATTGAATTGGGAAGTAGTGTTATAATATAAAAGTGGTTTGAAAAGGTCTTAGATTCTGTATATTTGACAATCAATCAGAAGTCAATGTACTCATAGGAAACACATACACACACATGCATGTGTGCCACATGCACACATAGACACATATATACACATCCATTCCCAAAACAAGCAAGGGAATTGGAGAGCTTTATTTTTGGTTATTATTGTTAATTTCTCTTTGAGGAAATATATGAAAATTTGAAATGTAAAGCTGTACCTAGAAAAGGAGATTAAATTCCCAGGAAAATCCCATCTACAGGAACTAAAATAGAGAATTATAGCTGTCCTGCATTTCTCCAAAGTTACTAAAGGTTTAGCCTACCTTACTTTACCATCTGAAAGTATTTTGTCAATTGATTGATATAATCAACAATTCTCTTCCGTTAAAATTAATTTTTGTTGGACTAATAATATATTAATTAGGTGGCTGCTAGGGATTGAGTTTCTAAATCCCAAAATGAATTGTAAATTGGAATTTATAGTAGTTTATTTACAATAGAGGGAAGATATTAAGGAATGAGAGAGAGGGAAAAAAATCTCTGGCTTCTCTTGATATCGGTTAGAATTTCTAAGCCCCAGCCAGGGTAAAAGAGTCTCAAGAAGATAGGCCTTGCCTAGAGGCTTTACACCTCCAGAAAAGTGGGGTCACTAAATCAGCTTTTCACTCACCAACAGTGACAGTCTAAAAGAAGTCTGGGTTTCTGCCTTCTGGTCACTCCTCAAGGGTCTGTCTTCTAGTAGCTCCTCTGAGTCAGTGCCCAAATGAAAATGATCTGGGTTTTGGTCCCCTTTTTAAAGATATTTTTCTCTTGTGTTCCTTTAACATCAACCAAATTCCCATTTCCTTATCAATGAAAGACTGGAGAAATGCAGATGCCCCATTCTAGAGTACAAATTCTCCACCTTTCATAAATATAGACATATATAAGACTGTATATTGTCACCTTATTAATTTAATTTATTTTCAGAGTACATCATGCATGCAAAATGCCAGGCTAAATGTATCAAAAACCAGGATTAGGACTATCAGGAAAAATATCAACAATTTCAGGCATTCAGATGATCCCACTCTGATGGCAGAAAATAAAGACGATAAACAACCCTCTTGATGAGCCTGAAAGAGGAAATTGTAAAAGCTGACTTGAAGCTCAGCCTCAAAAGAAAATAAGAGAGTCCTAAGATCATAGCAACTGATCCTATAAATTCATGGAAAATGGAGGGAGAAGAAATGGAAGGAGTTTCAGACTTTAAATTCTTGGGTTCAAAGATCACTGCATATAAGAACTACATCCATGGAATTAAAAGACACTTGTTCCTTGTAGGGAAAGCTATGGGAAACCTGGACAGCATACTTAAAAACATAAACATTGTCTTGTTGATAAGTTTCTTTTAATCACTGCTATTATTTATTGGTTTGTTTTTTTGGGGGTGTATATTTTCCCCTATACAAATGTCAGACTATGAAAGTTAGACTTAAAAGAAAAGTGAAGTGCCAGAGAAACAACACTTCCGAATAGTGGTGGTGGAGAAAGCTTTTAGAGTTCACTGGATAGCAAGGAGATCAAATAAGTCAGTACTTAAAAGAAATTAATTTAAGCTATTCATTGGAAGGGTGAACACTGAAACTGAAGCTAAAATAATTTGGCCACATACCAAGACAAAACTCATTGGAAATGACCCTTATACTGGGAAAAATTGAAGAGTATAAAAATGCATTTTTCATATACTATATTAAATTTTATTTCAGGGCTCTAGACTAGAAATGTCCCAAGTAAATTCCTGTATATTAGGGATAATCACTGTTGAGTGAATAGATTTTTACATTCTCTTCATCCTTAGGAATGTGGTCCTTTTATACATTCTGACTAACTAGAAAGTTGTACAATGACACTTTTAAGCATACATGAAAATCTCCTATTGGTGTGGGGAAGGGTTGAAGGTTTGATGAACTACCTCCTAATTAGCTTATTATCCATTAGAAATATCTTGCGATTTTCAAGGAAAGAGTTGAATAATGAGCTACCCAGATTCTATATAGGTATCTGGGCCAGGAATTTCTGTTGTCTTTTGATTGTCAAGAGAACCATTTGGCCATAATTAGGATTTCTTGACCTGTCAATAATAAATTATTTTAAAGATTAAGATGTACTCTCTCGAGAATTTCAGTTATTACAAGGCAAAAAAGAGGATGAGATGGTTAGATAGTATCCTTGAAGGAATGATTGTGAACTTGGACAGAATTAATGAGATAGTGGAAGGGAGAAGGGTCCTATGTGCTGTTATTCATGGAGACACAAAGGGTCAAACATGATTGAATGACTGTAAAACACTATGTTTGTGTGATCTGTGATCACTTAGGATCTCTGGACTTCATTTTCCTGTTCAGTAAAATAAGGGAACTGAGTTAGAGGTAGTCTGAAGGACTCTACTACCTCAAAATTGTATCAAATACTAAATTTTTATGTATGGATTACACTCATTATGTGGGATAAAAGCAGATTCTCTCTCTCTTTCTTTCTCTGTATCTCTATGTCTCTCTCTATATCAAACTCTTATTATTGTTGCCTGTTTTTCTGTCTCTATATATTTTTTGCTCTCTTTGTCTTTCTGTCACCCAGTTTCAAACTCTGTCTCTCTTTCATTCTCTTTCTTTTGTATCTGTCTCTGTTTCTGACTCTATTTTTCTGCCTGCTTTTTCTTATATGTCTCTCCCTCTCTTCTTTTTTCTATTTCCTCAACACTGTATTAGTAAATGGGGTGCTGATGAGTGGGAAAAGATAGCTTTGTTTATAAAATGTGTTCTTATTGGCATTCCACTTCTGGGTTTCTGAGCCTTTATATGCAATAAATTGTTTATTTTTATATTTATATTTATTATTCATTTTCAGAATATAGAGAAGAAATTGGATTAATAATAGTAGGGCACAAAAGGGAAAAAGTTCATTCTTTAAAAGGAGGGGGATATATAAAACCTTAAACTACTACATAAATCCAGTAATTTTCTCAAGGTTTTTTCCCCTTATTCATCACATTTTCATCTTTTTCACAGCTTTCAAAAGAAATGTTATTATTACTACCACTATGATTATTGCTGTCATTATTTTAGCATCCTAGGATCATAGAATCATCATCATTATTATTCTGTTTGTGTTTACTGGTGGCTTCTCTCATCCCTGAGTACTGATAATTCCTTGGTATTTCAGTACCTCGAAAGGAAAAAAAAAAAAACCCAAGGCTATAAATAGTTATTGTGTCTCTATCTTCTTTTTTTCAGTCTGTTTTGTCTGACCTGTCTTCAGTCCCTCAGTCCCAGGCAGCCACAACTCTCAGCAGTGTAGCTGAGATCATTTCTTCTTTTGTAGAAACAGGAAAAAGGAAGGAGAGGCTCTGAAAGTCACCTTTGCAGTATATCTCTAGGTATATATGTATACACATGCAAATATGCATACACAGATAGGCAGATATGCAAACATATATATATATAAGCACATAAACATATATAAAAATCTACAGATATACATGTACACATATACATATATACACACATTTCAATAGTTAAATAGTGATGCTAGTCTTCAGTTGTTTCATTTTAGTTTGTCGAGCTCCCAGTTATGGAAACAAGATTCATTGAAATCAAGATTTCTTTTGAAATAATACATATTTCTCTACAGAAGTGCCAACAGATATGCAGATAAATGATGACCCTGTTAACTTTATGAACTGTGTCTTTGGGGATATTATACAAAAGGGCAACATCGTAGATTTATATCTGGAGGAGACTTTAGCGATCATCAATTCCAGTTTCTAAAATCAACAAAGGAAGGAACTGAAGTGAAGAAAAATTTCTTTCCTTTCCTAATGTCACATCCAGATCCTTTTCTTCAGTATCAATCCTTCTATCTGAACCAAAGGGTCCCACAAAGCACTATTTTTATCTTTTCTTACATTTTGAAAATTAAAGAAAGCGAATCTTTTTGAGAAATGTGTTGAGCTTCATAATGCCCCTGCTCCACAGTCTCCTCCCAACATCAGTATTAAAGGAAGTTCTGCTTTCTCCTTTGCTAAGACACCATGACTTTTAAATTCAGCTCAGAAATTTCATAAGAGTGTAGGGTGAAACTGGCTAGAACAAAGAAGATTTAAATGTATGGCGATTACCTTCTCTATGGATTACTCACAAGGTGACCGACAATATGGGTGCTTGAGTTTTTATATTCTCTAAGAGTGTGTGTGTGTGTGTGTGTGTGTGTGTGTGTGTATTCAAGCCAATAATATTCCTAACCTAGAAAAATTCTGGAGTCTACCTCTAAAGGATGTGGGGATTCCTGGCCTGCCACACAACCTTAGACATGATTGTTTCTTTCTCCTTCACCATCATTATTTGGTTCTTACCGTTTTCCTGTGCATTTAGGTAGAAAAGGGTCAGCTAAGTCATGCAGTGGCTAGTGCTTGCTCTAGAATCAGGAAAACCTGAGTTAAATCCAGCTATAGACACTATGAAACCATAGGCAAATTACTTAATATTATTTTCTTCAATTTCCTCATCTGTCAAATGAGATATTGAAGGAAACAGTAAACCACTCCTTGCCAAGAAAACCTAAAAATTGTCCACTATTTTATAAATGAGGAAACTGAAGTTTTCTAGATCAGAGGAGCACAATTCAATCCAGTTCAACTTTCCTATATTCATAGAATCTCAATCATTATCCATGATGTTGATCAAATCAGAATGTGGATTTTCTGGTTTTAAAAGATATATTTTCCAATCTGTAGAAGTGATTCATCTGTCGCAAGCATGGTGGTGGTAAGTGCAGGCGTTTTGAATAGGCTGATTAGCCATGAGCATGTTGTTGTTTTTTTTAATTTTGTAACCCTTTTTTCCTTTATTTCTAATGATCATTAATAAATTTCTTAATATATATGTATATATATATATATATATTTATAAAAATAAGTTATTCATCATGGAAATATCTCAACATTTTACAATATGTAATCCAGGGGCAGATAAGTGTCTCACTGGATAGAAAGCCAGACCTCAAGACAAGACATCCAGGATTAAGATCTGGCTTCAGACATTTCTTAACAGTGACCCTAGGCAAGTCACTTAACCCCCTTTATCTAGTCCTTAATGCTCTTATTCCCTGGAAGGAATACTTAGTATTAATTTTAAGATGGAAGGCAAGGTTTTAAAAAATACAATAGACCATGCTACTCTCAACTCATCAATATCCTCTGCCACTCTGATGAAAGATTAGAGACAAACTCCTTTTAAAGAAAGGGAAGAAGACTTACTTCTGCTCATAAATCTCCCTTTCATCCCAGAAATGTCTTTAATTAATTTCTTTGACTTCTCCACCATACCTTTGTGGCAGTTATTTCTTCCTGTCCATCCCACTCTAATTTTTAGCTTTCTTTTGTGCTTTGTTTTCTCCTTGTAAACTCTTTCATGACAGAGGCTGCAATTGTTTTTGGATATTTATTCTCAGCACTTAGTACAGTGACTGAAACCCAGTAAGCACATGATAAATGTTTATTGACTGACTGATAAAATGTAAGTACAGAAATCTGTGGCATTAATCTATCCATTCATCCATCCATCCATCAATCATCCATCCATTCATTTAATCCTTCTTTCATTGCACATCCAAACCTGTTAGATATAGATGTCACCTTCCCAAATCATTTTCTGAGTCCCTGTCTTTCTCTTCAATTTAACACATAATCAGATTTATAACAGTTTGGAAGGACCGACAAAACTCTTTACATTCATAATACAAACAAAACAGAAATCTAAGCTTAAAGCAGAGATGGCATTCTAGAATACTTCATCACCAATTCTTTCATCTCTTTCCCCCTTAAAGTCCTCCACCATAAATAAAAGATCATGTACCCAGTTTTATCTTAAAGGGACCAGTATTCTACATGTATGCATTGCATTTACATGAATTCTTATGCACACAAATACATATATAGCATCCATTATGTACAAACATGCACATACATATAATATATATGTTCATATGTGAACATGTTTATGTGTTCATGACAAAGAGTCAGCTAGGTGGCACACTGGGGAGAGGACCACACTTGTAGTCAAGAAGATGAGTTCAAATCTGGCCTTAGACACTAGTTAATCATATGACCATGAGCAAGTCATTTTACTCTGTTTTCCTCAGTTCCATTATCTGTCAAATGAACTGGAGAAATAAATGACAAATCACTCCAATATATTTGCCAAATAGTGTCAAAAAGGGTTATACACCAGTGATATGCAAAGATAACTACAATTCATAGTGATGTATCAATATATTTTCATTGCCAAATGATATTTAATCACATTAATAAGGAAACTCATAGCACTGACAACACATCCACTCCCCTACCTCTTATGTAGTTATTTTGATTTTTTCCCATCAAACCTCTACAATGCAAAGGCCAAATCAAATGTTTGAAGCCTTCATCTAGGTCTCTCTGCTTTGGATTTTTACTGTTGGTGCACATGTACTTTATATTTGTTGACTATTACTCAGTTTTGTTAAAAAATCTTCCTAACTGTAGAGTGGTGGGTGTACAACATGCTCACTAATCCTTCTCTCTATAAGGAGTCATATTTGGAATTTTCTGGAAATTATCCAATTTCTATCATCAGCTCTATTTGGATTTAATCCGTGGGACATTGTGTTCCATGTCACATAGTCTATCCTGCAGCAAACTCCATCTTCCTTTTCAGATTCTATTTTTAAAGTATATTCATTCATTATATTGCAAGCTCGCCGAGGTCAGGGTCTGACTCTTTTTCTTATTTTTTTCCTAAATGGTTTTCACAGTTCCTGTTACATTTTTGTCATTCAATTGTTTTCAATCATATCTCACTCACTGTGACATCATTTGGGGTTTTCTTGGTAAAGATAATGCAGTGGCTTCCCATTTCCTTCTTCAGCTCACTTTACAGATAAGGACACTAAAGCAGAGATAGTTAAGTTACTTGACCTGGGTAACAAAATTCAATATGTGTCTAAGGTCATATTTAAACTAAGGAAGTTGAGCCTTCCTTACTTCAGGGCTAGCACTCTATCCAGTGCATCACCTATAAGTCTACCTGTTATATAGTCGCTACTTAAGAAATCTTTCTTGAATTAAATTTAATTTTTTTTGGTTGTTTTCACATCTTTTGTACCATATGCAATGTGACTTGGTTATCTTTCATTCTACTCATTTCAATGATAACTTTATTTATTTCTCTTTGAGGTATTCTCAATTTTATTTCTTCAGTTACAAGAAACTCCCATTTCTCAGAAGTCCTTGATCATTTTTACCTTTTCATAGACAGAAAAATTATTATACATTGAAAAGAATGGGATTTGACTAAGAGAACCTGAATTAAATCCCTGGCTCTGCAATTAATGCCTATATGACCTTTGAAAAATAAATTCACATGTTAGGTTCTCAATTTCTTCATCTGTTAAATGGAGTATGGCAAGATGACATCTAATTCCTCATGGAATCTTATCTGTTATATTATGATATGTAACTGCTGGTCTTTATTTCCAAAAAGAAGCTGTTAGGAGATGATGGCTACTAAGAGTCTTTCCTTGAGTAAGGTGGCAATTGTTCTGATCAAGTTTCTCTAGAAAAGCATGGCAGGTTAGTGGAGGGAAAGTGTTGATCATCTTTTCTTTTACTCCTGGAAAATGTAGCAGTGAAGATGCTACCATGACTCTGCTTACATATCTGAAAGAGAATAAAGTGGAGAAGTCAAACTTGTCTTATTTGGGCTCAGGAAGGCAAACGAGGAACAAAGGAAAGAAGTTGAAAGGTGGATCATGTAGTCTTAGTCTCACGAAGTGAACTGTGATACAATTAAATTTGCCAACAACTGAAAGGGCTCCCTTGGGAGTCAGGGACTTTCTTGTTCCTGGAGGTCCACAAGCAGAGAAATCAGAAAATCTCTAATTAGATATGTTATGCTGAGGATTCTTTGAGGGAATTGATTGGATTAAAGAGCCACTGCAATACCTTTCAACTCAACAATTTGTTGATTTTCCTTCTATAATATTACATTTCACTCACATTTAAAGACAGTAGAAATATACTACCATCAACTTCTGATTCTAGTTCCAAGTGACTTGTGCTCTACCATCAAAGTTGATTTGTTTTATATTTGTTTTATAATTCCTATTTTTGCCTACTAGTATATTGTTTTTACTTACCTATCTCCCCTGATGGTCTATAAGGTTTCTAAGGGCAAGACATTATTTTTATATATCTTTGTATGCTGAATACTTAACACAATTTCGAGTGTATAGTGGGTTGTTGAATGGAATATAATCTCCTTAAAAGTAGCTACTGTTTCATTTTTTATATTTGTCTTCCCAGATACTAGCACATGCACGCACACACACACACACACATACACACACACATACAAAGACTTTTGCACAGTGGATACTTAATGAATTATTGTAGAAAAGAATGGGAATTTTTAAATTTAGACAATGCTTTACTTTTTTAAAATTTAGGACTAAGTGCAGTGCCTGACATAAATGCTCAGAGAATGATTCATTTATTGAAGCAAACACAGAGGACATCCAATTTATTACCTTCATATTACAGATCAAGGAACTGGCACTTTAAGAAACTAAGTAGCTTTTTCATAGTCCTAATGTTCATAAGTGGAGAAATTAGCATTTGAATATTTGAATATAGTCTGACTCCATATTCTGTGGTCCCATATTTTGTCTTGGATATTTTGCTTTTGAAGAGCAATAGAATGTTATTTTGAATTGATAGTGTTTTGTCAAGGAAAAAAAAAAAACAGACAAAAAAGTTATTTGTTGGAGCTCTCTTGGAGAAGTGAAATTTTACCATTAAATGCCAGGTTTTCTGAGGAAAAAAAGGAAAAAATGAATCCCCTCCCTTTTGTTCCCTACTCTGCTGCCTTTGAAGGACATTTTTGGGAGAGACTAATTTCTCCAAGGAAACAAAGTATATTTAATTATTGCCTTACTGATCCTTAAAAATTAGGCACTTAGAGATAATACTGGAAGATATCTCCATTCCTTCCCTTCCATACATTTCATCCCTTTTCATTTTTTCTAACATTGAAAAGAAAGAAATACCTATAAAAAGATGTAATTTTGTTCAGAAACACAAAGAAAGTCAAAGTCAAAAGTTTTCCTTTCAGGAGATGCTCAGAGGAGTAACCCAGGAAACATGGGTACTGTTTCTGGGGAGGTCAGGGAGATCACAGCGCTCTCCCTGTCAAACAAAGGAGTTAATTGCAGGCTTCTGTGTTCCCTGGTATCTAGGTCAAAGGAATCTTACTCTATGTGCCCTGATCTTATAATAGGCCTGGGACTGATGTACAGAGTTTAATTTTCAGTATTGAATGTCTGTCCATAAATTGCTCCAATGGGAATATTTAAAATCTAGCATCTAAAGCTTTTGCTCAGGGTAGAAGCACAATCACAGTTGAGACCTTGATTCTGATAGAGCTAGGGTTCAGAGAATAAAAAAGGAGGAAAGGGACCTTTAAAACAACCTAGTTCAACTTCCTCATTCTATAGATGAGGAAATAGAAGCTCAAAAAGGTAAAATATTATGACCATCTAAGTATTAGGACTTTGAACCCAGGTCTTCCCATCTCCCAGCACAGTACTTTATCCACCCTTGGTCATTGTTTTTCAAAACCCTTCTTTGTTGTGGTCAAGTCCCTAATCTCTCTGTGACTCTGTTTTTTCATCTATAACATTGTGATAACATTTACACTACTAAACTCAAATTGTTAGAGGCAAGTGAGGTAATTCATCTAAAAGCTTTTTCTAAGCTTAAAATATTGTGTAACTTGATTATTATCATTGTGAAATCTAGATTGAGGGATTAACTTATTTGAATAGCTCTTGGTATCAAAAACTTACATAGAACTCAGTTGTAAAATGGGTCATGTACACATGAAGAGTGTCTAGAATTATGTCAACAAATACTGAGGCACTGAGGATTTTGCATCAAATAAAGCTGTGATAATATTCAATAGAACAACTCCAGAGAGATTATAGTGTATAGCTATTATATGATTGGTTATGGTCTGTTAACCATCAGTTAAGAAAGTTATTTTTCAATTGACTGGACCATTTTAATTGCTGGTGCCTTTAAAAAGTCCTGAGGCAGGACTCAGGATCAACTCTTTAACTGAACTGAACTTTGGTCACTTGGGTTTTTTGTGTTCTTCAATTTTAGTATCTTATGTGAGATATACTATACAAAGAAAAGTATAGGTGACATTTCCTTGACACATGGTCCCAGGAAATGGACTCTGCTCCCAGCTGCCATTTCTGTTCTTTTTGTTCCAGGAGAAGGGAATGGAATTTTTGATCTCAAATTTCATAAACCCAGGAGAATGACTCAATATTCCAGAATTCCATTGTCTGATTTTATAACCTGAATATAGAGACCATCAGAGTAACCTTTCAAAACTGGCCCAGCAGTATCTAAGACTAAAACTCATCTAAAAGCAATGAAAGCATCATAGGCAAACTTGATGAGATGATAGCTATGGATGAACTGACTTACATTTGACTCATTCCAGAGTCTGAGATGTTTTGGAGATAGTATGGCCAAAAGAATGTGGAAAATGTTTTTCTATTGTTCTTGCAATACCTCCTAAGTAAATGCCCCTTTGCACAAGTTATGTGACATTAAGTGGTTAAATAGAAATAAGACTAATTACTGGCAACTGTGAAAGTAGAGGGAAGTAGCCATGGTTGGGACAGAACAAATATCAGTAGAGAAAGATGCATCCTCAAATCTTGAGGGTCAGATATACTTTGTCTAGCCCTAAGAGAGAGAAAGTCAGAGGTTTAATTTACTCCCTAGAAGACCAGGAAACATTAGGTTTTTGTCCTGTGGATATCTAATGTATATACATATATATATATATATATATATATAATATTGACAATATCAAATAAGAATAATAATAAATATAAAATTGAACAATAAATAAAAATTGCTTTTATGTATCCAAAGTAGTTCACTTATTAACTACCCTATGATAAGCTGGGGACAACTAGGTAGCTCAATGGATAGAGTGCTGGGTCTGGAGTTGGGACAATTCATCTTCCTGACTTCAAATCTCATCTTAGACACCTGTTAGCTATGTGACTCTATGTAAATAAACTAACCCTATTTGGTCTTATTTCCTCATCTACAATGAGCTCTAGAAAGAAATGGCAAATCACTCTAGTGTCTTTGATAAGAAAACTCAAACTGAGATCTTGAAGAATTGGACATGATTGAAATGACTCAACAACAACAAAAAGAATGCCATTGTGTGCTAGTTTCATTAATATTTTTGTCAAGGAACTATGATATTGGTGTAAGAAATTGTCATTATTGAAATTCCATTGATGCAAGAAATTCCAAATCTTCTCTGCAATTTATAATTTGTGGAGAATTGCCTAAGATATTGAATCATCATATAATTTTCTCCAGGTCATAGAGAGATATATGACTGTCAAAGTCTAAAATTAATTTATATGTAGAATATCTCTTTATTATGCTATGCTAACTCTCTAATGTTGTTATTGATATTACTCTTGTTGTTACAGGAAAATGTTCTTGATATTGTGTTTTAGAAAGAATAAAAACTTAGGAACTGGAAAACCTATTCTGGAATGCCAGATTTGCAATTTACCAGCTATATTATTTTGGGCAACTCATTCTACATTGCTTTTACTTCATTTCTAAAATGAGAGGAGTCAATTTTGTTTACTTCATGGTCCCTTTGGAATATAAAAATCCACAAAATCCTGAAGTAGTTTTAAGATGTTCATTCTATAGCTATAGTTTCCAAATTAAGCTCCAAAGGAAAGTATGTTAGATTTCATGTATTTCCCCCCTTTCTTATTGTTATGATTCAAAGAAGTGCAAGAATGTAATTGTTTTCTGGATTTATAGATGGTATTCTGAGGTATACCCACTCCCCAGCTGTCTATCACATTTAGAACTAGGAAGCAATGCTAAAGTAACTCATTAAAATGTCCTCTGATTTGCATGGTGTTGAAACAGATCAGTCAATTAGTGGTTCAGACACAAGATTATTAGAGGATTCTGGTCATTTTCCATCTCTCCATCTTTTTCTGCAACATAGTCAATGCAAAATAAAATGCATATTTTAGGGTATTATGCATTATAGAAAATATAGCTTTCGACTTCTTTATTTATTTGGATTGTCACACCAACTGGGCAAAGAGGATATAATATTAGGAACTCTCATGGATTTGCTTATTGATGGGCTTATTAGTCTATAAAATGTTATTTTCAAACCAACATTGTAAAGGGACTATTGCAAATGTTATCTAATCTATTTAAGAGAGAAACTAAGGAGAGTTTAGAACATTTAAGAGACTTTTCAATAGTCACAAATTAATAGAGGAACTGATATTTCAACCATATTTTAGATTCCAAGTTCAATGATCCTTCCACATATGATATAGCCATTTAGAAATTATTAGAGATATTAGAGGAATTTGAATATTTGTTGTTTCTAAAAAGAATGTATATACACAGACAAATGGATGAGTATGTCATCCAGTATTAATTTTCTCACAAGCAATTAGGGAAGTAAGACTGGAACTCATTAAAGATAATAGGATTAGCTAAGATATATATGATTTACATATGTAATGGGTTTATGCATGTATATGGAATGTAGTTAACTCCAGAGGTATGCTGGAGCCAGCTCTAATTACCTTGCAAGAGTTTATTGTTAAGTTTTCAGCATGAACATTGAAATTTCAGAAATAAGCAATCATTACAAATTAAGGGTTAAGTTTTTTTTTTCTTGAGTGTATTGACCTACGTTATTATTTGTGCCTGTATTACACTGAGTTGTTGCATACCACCACACATTTATATAAATATTAATATTGCCTCATCTATACAGTGAGCTATACAGTAAGCACTCAGGGAAAGAATTACTCATCAGACTGGAGGTTAACAACAATACAGCCAAAACCAACAACTTTGATGATGATGATGATGCCAATAATGATGATGCTGATGATGATATGAGGCATTTATGGCAGAAATAGAATCTAGTGATTCCACAAACTCCAGAGACTACCCATACTTCCAACATTCTTTTTTTTACAATAACCTTAATATAAAGCCAATTATTGACTTGGGAGGAAGATCAAGGTTCATTTCACTGTTGTCTTTGTTACTGACCCCAGAAATCCATTTGACTTTAAAATTGCATGTTCTCTGAAGTTGTTTTTAAAAGAATGAATTCTTCCTTCATGTTTTGTTGTTAATCTTTTAAAACAATGTCAAATATGATGTTAGATGGTGAAGTGGATAAAGCATCAAGATTAGAGTTAGGAAGACTTGAGTTCAAATCTCGTTTTAGACATATAGTAGCTGTGGGATTCTGTTTCCCTCAGTGTCTTCATCTATATTATAAGGATAATAATAACACCTACCTCCCAGAGTTGTTGCAAGGATCAAATGAAATAATTGTAAAATACTTAGCACAATGCTTTGCACATTATAAGTGGTATATTAATATCAGTTACTGCTGTTGTTCTTAATCTTCAGTGATCCTCACAACTATGTAAATAAGGTAAGCAGTACTATAGCTATAACTGTCTCCATTTTATTGATGAAGAAAAAATAAGTAATTTAGGATAATTGCCTTGTCCAAGGTACCTGGTTAAGGATTATCAGAAACAGAATATATAACTAAGTCTCCTTGATTGTAAGTTTTGCCCTTTATCACCTGCCATAACTCTTCTATTTTACTATAATCTATTTGAAAATAAAGATCAAAGAATTTGATAATGATATTAGATTTTTTCATTTTATCCCAACCAGAAAATAAAATAGAAAATCAGTACCATGAGACTTAAAAGATTCAGATAATAATATTATTAAGAGATTAATCTAATCAATGCCATCTTGTGTAGGTGAATTTTTTATCAATTATGTCTAATCCAATTATAGTAAGAGCACTGGGAATAGGTGCTGAGATTGCAGATATATTGGAAGATTGTTTGAAAGGACTAAATTAGAAATAGGAAAACATTTCTGAAGTACTTTGGAGAAAGGGATCCTAAATATTCAAGAAATTTTCCATCATTATATATAGTGCCAACAACTCAGACAATGACAGCCTATTCAAAACCACCATAGAAATAAAGTCATTGGGGTCAAATTATATGATCTTTGGATATCTATTATTTGGGACATAGTACTCTCTAAACTTTGATAAATTTTAAGACAGATATAATTCATAGCAAGTGCCATTTTCAAAAGGTCTGTAATTGAATATCTGTGCTAGAGTTTATGACTTCTAAGAACTCAGAATCACCACTGTTCAAGACATGACTTCATATGAAGAGTCTAAAGCATTGAATTAAAATTTAATTATAGTTGGAGCAGAGTCAGAAGAGGGAAAACAGAACAGTCTGAGGGAAGAGGTTTTTATTAATTAGCTACATTTTGTAGCTCATAACTAGTGACTATTGTCCTAGTGATTTCAGGTATTTAAACATTATTTAAGTTCATTTGTTTTCATATATTGCATTACACCTCCCTTCTCTTTGCACTGGCCAGTTCCCCTGCTTAGAATTTATTCAGTATTCATGTTTCCTTGTAGAATCTGTGGATTCCTTTAATATTCACCTAGAATGTCATCTTCTATGTGATATGTACTTTTCCTCTACACCTTATTAATTGGTGCCTTTCCTTTCAAATTATCTTGCAATTATTATTATTATTTTCTTTATATTTATTTAGTATGTACTTAAATATTTGCTTGTGGTCTCTCCTATTATAAAACAAGTGCCAAGGTGGTAGGATTTATCCTTTGTCTGTTTTTCCACTGTTTAGCATGTTGCTTTCCAAAGAAGAGACAATTCAATTCTTTTCTTTCAACAATAACCACATCAATTCAATAAGCATGTTTTAAGTATTAAGTATGTGCCAGGTACTGTGCTAAGTACTGGGATTAAGAAAGAGCCAAATAAACTCTATCACAACAAGGAATTTGTGACTCAGAAGAAAAGAACATGCAAATAATAAATACAAAGCAAGATATAAAAGATAAATAGGAAATAAGAGAAGGAACACACTGGAATTAAAAGGGAGAAGGAAAGGCTTACTGTAAACATTGTGATTTTACTTATGATTTAAAGGGATCCAGGGAGGTCAGTAGCCTAAGCAGAGAAGGGAGAACACACTAGGCATGAAGGACAGGCAAGGAAATACTATGAACTGAGACAGAAAACTTTCTTCATGGAACAGCTAGGAAGCAAAAGTTACTGGAACAAAAAGTACATTTTGGGGAGAAAAGTCTATGAAGACTAGAGTAGTAGGGGGGCTTTGAACATCAAAGTGCTTTCTATTTGATCCTCGAAATAATAGAAAGCCGCTGGAGTTTATTAAGTGGAAGCAAGTGATATAATGAATCCTCTGGTCTGGGAAAATCAAGTTAGAGATCAAATGGAAAATGAATTTGAGTAGGTAGAGATTTGAGTCAGGCAAATGTACCAGAAACCTATTGCAATAATTAAGGTGTAAGGTGATAGGTCCTGCACTATGGGAATGGCAGTGTCAAATGAGAAAAGGATATACAGAAAGTTATCCCAAGGATTATTCATTAGGATCAGGTAGGATTTATACCAGGAATACAGGAATGGTTTAATATTAGGAATACCAACCATTTAATTGACCATATCTATAATCAAACTAGTAGAAATCACATGATGATCTCAATAGATGCAGAAAAAAACTTTGACAAAATACAACACCCATTCCTATTGAAAACACTGGAAAATATAGGAATAGAAGGGCCTTTACTCAAAATAATAAATAGAATTTATTTTAAATCATTAGTAAGTATCTTCAAAAGGGATATGTTAGAAGTCTTCCCAATATCATCAAGAGTGAAGTATAGATGCCCATTATCACTACTATTATTTAATATTGTACTAGAAATGCTATCAGTAGCAATTAGAGAAGAAAAATAAATTGAAGGGATAAGAGTAAGCAATGAGGAAACTAAAGTATCAGTTTGCAGATGACATCATGGTATACCTAGAGAATCTGAAAAAATGCACTAAAAATCTAGTAAAATTAATCATTAACTTTAACAAAGTTGTAGGGTACAGAATAAACCCACATAAATCATCAGCATTCCTTTATGTTTCCAACAAAACCCAGCAGCAAGAGTTAGAAAGATAAACTCCATTTAAAATCACTATAGACAAAATAAAATACCTGAGAATTTATTTGCCAAGACAAATTCAGAAATTATATGAACACAAATTCAAAATATTCTTCATACAAATTTAACTGGATATAAACAATTAGAAAAAAACATTAATTGTTCACAGGTAGGACAAGCTAATATAATAAAAATGACATTCCTTCCTGAATTAATTTATATATTCAGTGTGATATCCATCAAACAACCAAAAAACTTTTTTTTTACAGAATTAGAAACAAATATTGCAAAGTTTGTCTTGATCAAGAAGATCAAAGGAACTAATAAAAATGTGAAGGATGCAGGCCTAGCATTATCAGATCTCAAACTATATTTTAAAGCAGTGATCATCAAAACAATATGGTACTGGCTTAATGATAGAATGGTGGCTCAATGGAACAGACTTGGTGTAAATGACAGTAGCAAGATAGTGTTCAATATACCCCCAAATCCCATCTTTTGGGACAAGAATTCACTTTTTGATAAAAACTGCTGGGAGAATTAGAAAACAATATGGAAGAAATTATGCTAGATCAACATCTTACATCCTATACCAGGATTAAATCAGAATGAGCAAATGATTTGAATATAAAGAAGGAATCATAAACAAATTATATTAACATCAATTAGTACACCTGTAAGATCTATGGGAAAGAAAGGAATTTAAGACCAAGCAGGATATAGAGGACACTACAAAATATAAAATGAATGATTTTGATTATATTAAATTTAAAAAGTTTCTCTACAAATGAAGTCAGTGCAACCCAAATTAGAAGGGAAGCAACCAACAGGTTAAAGAAATTAAAATTTAGGTTTTTGTGTTATATATGAGAATTCTAAAATAATATTGTGGTTGCTGAATTAACTATATTATGAAAAGTTAAAAATGACTTTAGTAGCTTTATTACAAAGGGATAAAAAGAGTGGAAATGGAAAAAAGGTAGCTAAAGAGATAGGTTTTAATGAACCTAATAATCCTTCTCCAGTGAAGTGAGTCTTAGTCTGCAGGGGCTTTCCCACAACTGGTGGTGTCTTCAGCTAGAGTGTCACCAATGCAGCCTCCTCCAAAGCCACAACAAGGATATCCAGAATTAATCTCTCCAGAAACCAGGAAAGGAAGGCCAGCTACTCACCCACCTAAGACAGACCCCAAAGGAGAAGACCAAAGGCCAAGTTCCAAGGCAATGTCCTCCAATACCAAAGTCCAATGGAGAAGATCCAGAAGCAGTCCTTCAAGAAGCAATCCAAGAGCCCAAGTCCCACCTCCAAGGTCGTAGGTGAAGTCCAAGGTCCCCTGGAGAGGAAGTTCAAGATTTTTTATATTCTTTTTTTTTTCATGTCATATCCTGTCACTTTCTTCACTTTAGGGGAAACCAATTGAAGTCTTTCAATTTGCCTAGTACTGCCCAATGGGTGGGGCATTGGCCTCTGGAAATTGTTACCAGATTTAGTAAGTGACTTGTGAACTCTCTTAATTAGTGTTAATAGGGGTATTTAAGTTTTTGACTGATTAATTTAATGATTGCTGATTGATAGGAAAAGAAGGTTTGACTCACACTTCACCCTGGAAAAAAAATAATAATCTCTGACAAAGGTCTAATCTCTCAAATTTATAAGGATCTAAGTCAGTTGTACAGAAAATCAAGCCACTCCCCAAATGACAAATGGTCCAGGGAGATGAATAGGCAATTTTCAGATAAAGAAATCAAAACTATCAATAAGAACATTAAAAAGTGTTCTAAATCTCTCATAATCACGGAAATGCAAATCAAAACATCTCTGAGGTACCACCTTACACCTAGCATATTGGCTAATATGACAGCAAAGGAAAATAATAAATGTTGGAAGTTATGACAATATTGGGACACTCACACATTGCTGGTGGAGTTTTGAATTAATCCAGCTATTCTGGAAGGCGATTTAGAATTATGCACAAAGGACTTTAAAAGAATTCATACCCTTTGATCCAGTAATACCACTACTAGGTGTGAACCTCAAAAAGATAATAAGGGAAAATACTTGTACAAAAATACTTATAGACATACTTTTTGTGGTAGGAAAAAAATGGAAAATGAGGGGGTACCCCTGGATTGAGGAATGGCTGAATAAAATGTGGTATAAAATGGTTATGGAATACTGCTGTCCTATATGGAATGATGATCTGGAGGTTTTCTATATGAACTGAGAGAACCTCAATGAGCTGATGCAGAGTGAAATGAAAAAAAAAAAAAAAACCAGGAGCACATTGTACACAGAAAGCAAGACCTTGTAGAACAATCCAACGTAATGGACTTTCCCATAGTAGAAATTCAACAAGCCAGGGTACTCCTGAAGGACTTATGGGTAAGAATGCTAACCACATTGAGAGAAAGAATTATGGGAGTAAAAATGCAAAAGCAAAACAAATTATATCACTTATCACATGCATGTAATTTTGGTTTTAGGCTTTAAAAGATTGCTCTATACCAAAAGTTAATAATATAGAAATAGGTATCAAGTAATAACATTTGTGTAACCCAGTGGAATTACTTATTGGCTCTGGGAGCAGAGAGGGAAGAGGGAATGGGGGAAAATGAATCATGTAAACATGGAAAATACTTAAAAATAAAAATTAATTAAAAAAAGCCAAAGAAAAATGTCAGCCTCACTCTTCATAGTCAACCAAGTCCAGTGTTGAGACAAAAATCAGGATGACTGGTGGTGCGTGGGATGCAATGGATTACCTTGACTTCTTCAATATGTAACCAACGTCTAAGCCCTCCACATTGCCATCTTCTGCCACCATCAGTGTTGGAACAAATTCTTCTCATATACCCTTTGGAAGGGACAGAATGTAAGGGATTAATATAAAAGGTTGGGCTAGATCATTTAAGTGTAGGGTCACCAGGAATTTAATAAATTCCAAAGTGATATATTTTAGCATTTTATTTATAAAATAGAGAGTAAAGTAAGAAAATCAGAAAGAGGATAGGGTAAGATATCTAATCTATACACTAAGTATTTTACTTGCATCTCTGGCTCAATCCAGGCCTGACTAATTAGTCCTTAGCTGGAGGGACCTCAGCCATAAGCCCAGGACCTGGGGATGCATGAAGTCTCTTTCAAGAAGGTAGGTCTCTCCTGAGGTTAGTCCCTTCTGAAAATACAGGAAAGGAGTCAAACATTTTCACTTATTCCACATGGTGGTTCTAAGGAAAATGGAAGCATCCTGAGGTCCTCAGTCAGAGCTAGTCCAAGGTTAAGTTGAAGATGAAAGACCCCTTCACAGGAAGTTCTTGGCATTTTTAAAGACAAGACTGTTTCTTTTTGTCACTTCCTGTGATTTCCTTCCATTTTACATGTACCCATTATACCTAAAGCTTTGCTTACGACTGCACAGAGGGCAATTAGTAAATTCTGATTCATCACCCACTATTACACATGTGGGTCACAGATCTCTCCCACTCAAGTGTAAGTGGGGTTTATACATTTCTGTTGACTAAATCTAAAAATGAGCAAGGGCGAGTTCATTTAATCTTCATTCATTTCTGTCAGAGGAAGGCTTCAGAAGACTGTCATAGATACCCCTTAACTCAATAATGGATTTGAGGGCTGGCAGTTACCCTCAACCTGTTTTAGACTGCCTGCAAAGACTTGAGCAAAGTCTCAAGAAACCCTCATACCAAAAATGTTAGTCTACCCTAAACACTTCATATACCCCAAGAGCGTGGTAATCCACAAACTTAGAAAGAAAACAGTTTCAAGAAAGGGTATAAACAACATTTTTAAAGGCTGCAAAGAAATCAAGGAGAATGAGAACTGGGGGGAGGCCATTAAATTTTGCAACTAAAGGACTATTAACAACTTTTGTAAGAATAATTTCAGTGGAATAAGCTTGGAAACTAGATTGTTAGTTTGATAGTGAAAAGAGAGAAAGAGAGGCACTCATTGAAGATGGATTTCTTGGCTAGTTTAGCTACAAAGGTCAAAAGAGAAAAGGGGATCAACAGCAGGGATAAAAGAATCAAGTAGTTTTGTTTTTGTATTTTGTTGTTGTTGTTGTTGTTTGTTCGTTGGTCATAGGAAATGATCCAGGAGAGAGGGGGAGTTTGAAAATAACTGATATATTGGGAATGACAGAAATGGCAAACTGTTGGAGGATATGAAGTAGAATGAGATCATTTTAGCAAGTAGAAGAGTTAGCCTTTGAAATGAGTACAGCCACCTCAACATTAAAACAGGGATTTAGGAAGAGTACATAGCAGAATGGAACTGATTGATGAAAGATGAGACAGAGGGAACAAGAAGGATTTCATGAGGAATGGCTTCCAAAGAACACAGTGGAAGACCTTCATACGAAACTTCAGTGTCAGAGGGTTGAGGGAGTTGGGGATCAGGTAGTCATGGTTGAATGGGGTTTTGATAATTGTCAACAGGAGTTTTGAGCCGCTGGGATGTGAAAGGTAGGACCAGGTGCAAGAATGTTTAGCATTAACTGGAGAGTAGCACTCCTGTAACCTCAAAAACAAAACAAACAAAACAAAAAACAAAAAACAAAAAACAAAAAAAAAACAAATGTGACATCAATGGTTACCTTGATTGGTCCAAGCCTTTATTACAAATCTGGATATCTTTTGTCCATGATGAGGTAGTATAAGCACATGTCAGCTCATCATGGCATTAATAGACACATATCTTTGTTACAAGGGAATCACTTTAAAAGGCTGATATATATTAATTTAAGGTCGCCAAGGAATCAGCTATGTAATTCCTAAATGAAAAACTCAAGTCAGCCGTCAGCCTTTTTTGGAGTTTAATTACAATAGGAGCAAGAAAGGAATTAGAGATATATATAGAGAGAGAAAGGGGAGAGAAGGGAATAGGGCTTAAATACCCCTTCTGTTTAGGCTGGGCCAAAAGGCCCAAGCCCTTAGATAGCTGGGGCAAAGAAAAGAGATCAGTCCCTTTCACTCACGTGTCCAAAATGGAGAAACAGTCTCAGAGGCCCCCACCTTCAGCTTCCTTCAGAGCAAGCTTCCTCAGAGCCCAGGAACCACACCGACCAAAACTCAATCCTCCTCCCCGAGTCTCCAGACCCTCCTATCTTTAAGGACACCATCCAAGTTGCCTCCCCTCAGTCCTCACATCTACCAATCACTCTTCATCAATTTCCCTGTCAATGGAGGCTCTCGCTTAACCCAGGACCGCCCAGAGGTTTCTGGCTTTTGCACATGTCTGTTGAAGGTCATATTTTTCAAATGATTAAATCTTTACTCCTTTGTTACAGCCCTTTCTAAATCCTGTTAACTTGAGTATGGTAGAGATTGGAATAATTAAATTTTGATCTAGGCTGCAGCCCTTACTCAATCCTATTAGGACTGAATAGGGTGGAGTATCTCCATTGTATCAATTCTAAAATCAATCAAGACTCAAAGAAATTCCTGTTCTATGCTCAAGCATAGGTCAAAGTCCTTTCCATTGTTCAGCAAAGGGTTTCTGTCCTAAAGTAATCTTAAGAAGGGAAGAGAAGGAACCTCCCATGCCAATGGAGTTCCCATTCCAATAGACTATCAGTAAGAAATTTTCCAAGTATGAAATATCCCAATGGTGAAATTTCCAACATTTATAAGTCTAAGGAATTTTGAGGTTTACATCTTAAAAGAGAAATTTGAAAATAAACTGCAAACACTCTCAATTGTCACCCCAGATAAAATTGCCTGGTAGCATGGTTTTTGAACCTGATTCACTCCTCTTGGACTAATCTACCACCTTGACATATATCCTGAGGACACTAATCATCTGCAGACTGGATCTTTTTCATGCCTTTTATCTATAATCTGACAGGAACAGGACACTGCCAGTATAATCAAGACACCAGTGGCTGACATCAGCCTCTTGCTGAATGGTTTCCTCTATGGCTTGCTTCATGTGTATCCTGGAATCTATGGTCTAGCTAATATACACATTCTCAGTCTGCCATGCCTTGTCTGCTTTGCTCTCCTAATTTGTCTAAAGAACACTGCCTTTCCCCTTCACCCCTCTCTCCTTTTTTATTATGAATTCTTCCCTGGAATACAAAACCTTTTGCACTCAGATACATATTCCCTGGTTGTACTAATACATGGACTCTTGGGATTTCAAGTGTTTGATTCTCTCCATTTATAAATAAATACATATATATGTGTATTTATACACACACACACACACACACACACATATATGTATATATATATATATACATATATATATATGTCCATATGTATATTGACTGGAAGTCTTATAAAGGTTATAGTTTCAAGAAAACTTGGAATTTGTGCCTACCTAGATACAAGTTCTTTAACATAAATTTGCATAATATCACTGCTTTGTTGAGATGCATGGCTGTACTATTTCAAAAGTAGACATCCCTCAATCCTGGCCCTGAAAGCAATAGGGAGCTCCTTATAGCTGCTAAACATAGTTCTGGGCCTCCCCTCTGGCTAGCTCTCATGGCTTGAACACTCTGCCCACTGTCACCCCTCAGTTTTCTTAGCTCTCCTCAAGTATGAGCTCAGATTTCAAATTCTATAGGATTTCTCTTTTTTCTCACCCGTTTTCCATAACTTCCACTAGTGTCTCTGACATCACCCTCCATTTACATTTTGTCTTATATTGTAATTGTTTGCACATTGTGTCTCCTACTAAAATCAAGCTACTAGGGGCAGTGACTTTTCACCCTTTCTTTGTAACTGCAGTGTCCAGAATATATTGTGTTTAATAAAAATGGAGTGAATATTAACCAACCGGAGTGTCTTTACTAAATGGAAGGTTTCTACCTTCAGATTAGTTTCTGAATGAGAATTAGAACCATCTGTTTCTCACTATGCATTGTGAGTAAAGTGGTCTCTGTAGAAAGAAGCTGTGTTGTAAGAAGGGGAAAAATAAATAAAGAAAATCTGTCTGAGTGGGCAACAGTGCCTTTGTGACCGTGGAAAAGTGTACTGAAGATACCCCTAGATGCTATGCTCATACCGAGCTTTAGACAAAAGTGATGACAGCAGGCTAGCTGGCTCAGTGGTTCATCTTGCTGCAGCAGCCATCATGATGTGTCATTTGTCTTTTTTCACAAGCATCCATCTCATATGCCCAGCAGCAGTCAGTGACTAATGAGAAGAAAAGCCATCTTGTCCTACATCCTTACATAAGATCAATAGAGGAAATAGTGCTAATACATGTATTTAAAAGTGAGGGTATATGGGACAGCTAGATGGATTAAAAGCAAGGACTAGAGAAGGGAGGTCCTCATTCAAATCTGACCTCAGGTACTTCCTAGCTGTGTAATAATGGGTCCTTAATCACAGGAGCCTAATCCTTACTGTCCCTTTGCCTTGGAACTGATCCTTACATCAATTCTAAGACAGAAGGTAAGGGTTTAAAAAAAATCAATGCAATCATAAGCCACTTTTTAAACATTTTTTTAAAGAGGCATGATTTTGCTTTTGATCATTTAATCTCTGGACAGTGTTTTTCAAATCACTTAATAACTGTAATAATTTCCTATTGAATGTGAAGCTCCTTTATCTAGAGTTAATTTAATATAAGATTCCTTATGGAACCAGTTATTAGGTTCCTACTGTTTGCGAGGAAATTGATAGAGGAACTTTAGTCACTTGAGTCAGAGAAATAAAAAGGCAGAAGTCCCTATTTATGCATTTTTTAAATGTTCAATTATATTTTAATGATCTTTTCCTAATTCAGTTTTATTTTGTCCTTAATAATTATTAAGTATGTATTTATTTATATTTCTACATATAAAGTACACTAAAAAAGAAGACAACATAAAACTGCACATTGGAAGAGTTAATATTCCTTTTAAGTATATAGTAAATTTAATATGGAATTTGAAAATCTGTCTTTCTTTTCGGTGTTCCCTTTTGGCATTCTTTCTATTCTTTTCTAAAAATTAAAAAAAAAAAACTCTTAATAACCCTCTATTTGTTTCTTTTCTTTCTGTAGGGGACAACTTTATAATTAGTTACACTCCCTCTTTTTACACACTCCAAACAGGAAAAAAGAAAAGAAAAAATGTACAACGAATTTATAGAATGAATTTAAACAAAATGCCCATAGGCTATGGCCCAGTTCACATTGGAATGACCAATTCTGAACTTGTGGCCCATAATTTCTCTGTGAGGGACTGAGTAGCTACATATATGTTATGTCTTATCTCTCTTATAAACTTCTTAAGGGCAAGAGGTCTGGCTACAAATGCCCATAAAATACACACTAAAAGAAAAGATCATCTTGTTCAATCCTCATATTATAAATGAGGAAACTGAGCCCAGTGAGGCAAAGTGATTGATTCTTCAAGATCATGCTCAAAGAAAGAGACAAAGGGTATGATATGAAAAAAATTATCGCTATCCAACATTACCTCCTTACTTTGCACACATATTTTAATGGATTATAGATAATAGGTACTTATCCATTTGCAAAAAGGAATAAAGAAATGAATTAATCAATCCATTGCTATCATGAATGGAGACTGAGTGCTAGTTTTCATCTGCATCAAGGAATAAAAATGAATTAATTCCTAAGTTATGGTTCTAATTACACTGTATTGGCAAAGTTAATTACTTTAAGTAAGAGGTGCTTATAAAGGCATCAATCAGTGAAAATGGGTCTGAATTTCTATCTTTACTTCCTTAACATTTTATATGAAGGACTATGATTGCTAAGCACACACAAATGAAAACAGGCACACTTAGATGTACATATTCATTTCTGAATATTCCTAATTCACCTATTTACTTCCTATTATGAATATTAGATTAGTTGATATTTAGGTAAGAAACAGGTCAATATCCTACACAACCACATGGGAAAGAAGCTACAGAAGGAACACAAAAATTGGAATATCTTAAACTTCTCCAAATTCAGATTTCATGGAGGAAGCTTGATAATTAGACTGAGATACAGCGGAAATACATTCAGAAAATAAAAGGCCACAGAGAGGCAGAGATTACAAGGCTAAAATAAAATATGGCATATGCCAATTTTCAAAGTCTTTACATATTTGTGGACATATTGTTGTGAAATGAACATAATATGTTTTATGTGTTGTGACTAAAATTCTCTGGAGACTTTTTCTTAATCTTATAATTATTAAATAGCAAAAATCAGGCCAGAGAAAAAGAGAGAAAAGCACAAGCTTCATGGCTAGTTGTCCTTCCACAAGCAGGCTGAGCCAGCTTCAAATCAGATGTTTCCTGAGTCCCCGGTTCCAGGGAAAAGAGCATGAATTACAAACCCCTCAGTCAGTTGATGTTCTTCATAATGTCTCTTTGATTGGAGGACTGAGAACTCAAATAGGACAAGTGGTGTGTCTTCTGGACACCAAAAGTAACCATAGAATGGCAGCATATCATATGTGTGGTGTTTCCCAGCTTGCTATGCAAAAGAAGGGTAGACTCTACCAATGGTGTCAAGAAGGTAAAGTTCAAAATTCAGCCCAAAGATTTTTTACTTTAAGAAAAGTTTGTTTGGGGATCAAAATGGAGTACAGATAAATATTAATTTCCCATATAATGAAGTGTGACATAATGGATAAAGAGCCAGTTGAATAGACAAGGAGATCTGGGCTTGATTCTGATAGGTCAGAGGTATCAAACATGAGTTCCACATATTCCATGTGATTCTCTACATTCCTAAGTATGATCCAAACAGGGTTAAATCTTCATTGGAATATATGTAACAAAAATACATATTCAACAAAATATGAGTGTTCTATTTTAAAATAACATCAATATTCTGCTTTCACAGATCCTGGTGAATTGATCAGTGGTGTCCTTGCTTATATTTGGGTTTGACACAATTGTCATGGATGACACATAATGTTTGTGAGATCTTGAGAAAGTCACTTAATCTCCTATTGTGCCAAATAGCTCTCTATGACTATGAATTCCAATGTTTATTATACAAATATTCCATAGTAGTAGTCTCTTGGTGACCAAGAATGACGATTCTCTTTGTGCATTATCATCTATTGATGTACCCTCCTGTGGCTTTGGAGTCCAAAGGCTGAGGCACAGAGTTTGTGGCACATGGGGCATGGGACTCCAGTTGTTACAGGAGGTGCGGTTGTGGCCTGGTGTTGGTGTTCACGCGCAGCGGCAAGACGTCGGCGTCGCTCATCTTCAGAGGTGGTGTCGGCATGGTTATGTGTGTTCTCCAGCTGCTTCTGTCAGAGGCAGCAAGTTCTAGTTGCTTTGGCGTGATGCCCACTTCAAGTTGGACTTTAGCTGATGCTTGAATCTTTTCTTTGGTCGGCCTTGTTTCCTGAATCCAGCTGACAGTTCACCATAGAATACCTGTCTTGGTATTCGCTGTGGGTCCATGCGGATGACGTGTCCAGACCATCGTAGCTTGGTTTTGAGGACCATGACTTCAATGCTGTTGGAGTTGGCTCTATCGAGGACTTCCTGGTTGGTGATTCGGTCCTGCCCTTGGATCCTCATGATTGACCAGAGGGAGCGTTGGTGGAATTGCTCCAGCTGTTTCATGTGCTTCCGGTACAGTGTCCGTGTCTCACAACCGTACAGGAGCGAGCTGAGGATGACTGTGTTGTACAGTTTGAGCTTCGTTGCAGTGCTTACACCTCTGTGTTGGAGGACTTTGGAGCGCAGCCGCCCAAGTGCCTGGCTGGCCTTTTGGATCCTGGCATTAATCTTGTGGTCTAGGAACCTGTCTTTGGCGACTTGAAACTGTTGATGTTAGAAAGCTACCTGCCGTTGATTGTAATGCACAGCTGGTTAGTTGGCCTCCCTGGTGCAGATTGGAACAGCATCTCTGTTTTGCTGAGGCTAAGAGTCAGGCCAAACAGTTTTGTTGTGGTAGATATTCCATATGTCCAGTAATAATCACACATGTGTTTTGTATTAAATTCTTGGTTTAAAAAGAATCAACAAATGAGCAAGAATTTATAAGGTGCCAAAGATGTGCCAAGAACTATAAATATGCCTTCATCATGGATAGGACTTTTAAAGGTTTGATAACCTGGGATGGGCATGATGGAGTTGTTCCTATATTTAAAGAAGTATCTTATGGCTAAAGAGATATCATATGGTAGAGGTAGCTAGATGGTGTAGTAGGTTGAACACCAGTCCTGGAATACTTTGCTAAGAAAACCCCAAATATGATTACAAAGAGTCAGATGTTAATGAAATGATTGAACAACAATAAATATCATATATCAAAACTATTATTCTTATTCTGTTATACTTCAGAAGGTAGACCTAAAAACAAAGATGGAAATTAGAGAGAAGCAAATTTATAAATCAGAGGAAAAATAAAACCTGTGAGCCACTACAACTATCCAAAAAGGAAATAAGATGCTAAAACAAAAACAAACAGGAAAAAAAAGCACATTCAAATACATTTTACAAAAGAAGAAAGTGAGAATTAAGTCAATTGAGTGAATCAATCAGGAAGAATGAAACTCTCAGAGACAGATTTGAAACTCATATTTTCTGACATCAAATCTGTACCTCTTTCCATTTCATTGGGTTTCCCCCCTAATGCTTCAGTTATCTCCCTTAGTTTTACAGCTACTGCCCTCACTTCCAAGTTTGCATTCTGTCTACTCAGTATAAATTTTATGCATATCAATTTATTTATATTTTGTCTCACCATTTCAATGTAAGCTTCTTGAGTATGGGGAGTTACTTTTGCTTTTCTTTATATTTCTAATACTTATTACATTTAAAGTGAAGTCATGTTGTCTCTTTTAAGCACATGGTATGTGAAGACACTGCAATAAATAGTGGTAGTCCAAATAGAAGGAAAAAAGAGAGATAATCATAATACTTGCATAGCTTATATCACAATGAATATAGAGACTATACAACAACAACAAAAAAAGTGACTGGGGTTATACATGAAGTATGTCTTTCTTCATTTTTTTCCATGATTTTTTATGTCTTTTCTTTCACAACATAATGAAATAGAAATGTGTATTATGTGATAACTTCTGTACAACATATATCATATTGCTTTTTGTCTTTCAGAAGGAGAAGTGGTAGGAAGGAGAGAGAGAACATAGACCTCCAAATGTCAGAAAAAAAATACTAAAATGGTATCAACATGTAAAAATCATTCTAAAAGTAAAAGAATAATGGAGAGTCATAGAGACAGAAGCTTGCTAAGTCAATAGTAAATCATAAAAATAGTAAACAGTAAAATAGTAAAGTCATAGAATAACATGGCTGATGGGTTTTACAGCAGAAGTTACTAAAAGAACTTAACAGGCAGAGGAAAGGACAGCAGGGTAGAGGCAGGTCCCCTGAATTTTTTTTTCCTTTTCTGGTCTGCCCAGTAATAGTTCTTCCATAAGACTTAAGACTCCAAGATTTCTCCAGAAACAGAACACCCAATTATGTGATTGTACAGAACTCCAGAATGATTGGAGGTCCAGGCTTCAGTTTTTGCTTCCTTGGTGCCAGCTCACCATTGCTACTATGAACAGAATTTGTTTGACAAGTGCAATGCTTAAAATACCATACAAACTTTATATGAATTCTTAGTGATTGATTATATTTCTTCTGTATAATTCTTCAAAATTTAGCTTGATATTCCCCCTTTGCAGGGCCTATTTAAATAAAATAGAGGACATCAAGGATGATAAAAATGATGGAAACATTTTCATCACTACTAACCTAGTTGCAGAAGAGAATTCCAAAAGTATGAAAAACCACTTTCTTGTCCTTCCTGGTACCATGGGAGAGAATAAGACCATATGATCCAATTAATTTCTCCATGTCTAACATCGATGATGCACATGAATGATTTAGTTTGCTTATAGCCTGCACAGATAACTTTCATGATTGTTATTCTGTAATAGTATAAAAATAAATGGAAATGAGTAGAATGGATTGAATATGGATTATTAATTTCCCAGTATCAAAAGGGAAGAAGTAAGGAGCCCTTATAAATAGTTGATGATTTTCCTGTGTATAATAAACATTACACATTGTTATTGCTTTAGAAATTTGTTTTTTGACTTACTACCCTTGAAAAATAAATCATTCATGGTCTATTTTCATTGAAAAAAAAGGTAGTCTAGATGACAAGTTGTCAGAAATATATGAGGGAATTTTTGTTCAAACATGGGTCAGTATTGATGGACTCTTCCCTTCCTTCCAGATTTTAAATTCTGACTGCATGATATTTAGTGAAATTAATGTCAATTTTTAAAATTTCATAGCCACAACATTAATTCATTGAAATAAATTCTTCTATATGACAAATGTTCATCAAAAATCTAATAAATGTCATATACTGTGAAAGATCTGATAATATACAAAGATTATAATTTTAAACAAACCCTATATTCATTGAGTTTCCCTGATCTTAATAATATATTTATTCAGGACTTCTCTATGAAACTCAGATTTCATATCTCTAACTTCATATCCCATGAGTGCTATTGCTTCTTTTTCTCTGTATCTCTCTTTCTCTCCCCACTTATGTATCTCTCAGTCTGCATCTTTGTTATATTCTTTGTTTCTCAAAGATATTAATTCCTACTTTTGTCCTGCTTTGACAGAGAAGAAACATCTCTGAATTCCTTGGAGACTGAAGAAATCCTAAAATGCATTTCTAGGTCTGTTTTTTTTTCTGCTTTTATTATAATTATATCTCACTGATGGGCTTAACATAAGAATGTATTAAAGAAGGTCTATTAATTAAGAAAAGGAGAATCAATGATGAAATGGAATTTTTTCCAAACTGGATCCTAAAAAATTATGGACATTTCAATGAATTTCATAATTATAAAATAATTGAAAAAACCTGTTTTATGACACTCTCAGTTATTAGCCAGAATCCAAACCTCAAAAATGTAGCTAATAATTTTAATAATGTTTTCATGGAAAAGATGAAATTATTTGAAATGTGCATGTATATATGAATATATACATATATATCCCTAAAAAGCTGTTATTTTTATGTTAGAGCAAAATTCTCTTTTGGGTTTGTTGTTTAGTCAACAAACTTTTCCTTAAATCATCTGTATTTGGAAGTTTCCCTTTGTAATTTATTTCATTTTAGTATTTAATAAATAATAAAAATATTTGCTGGTTGAGCATATCAATCACAAATATGCAATACAATTGGTGGAAAGGGAAGTTTTCTTACTGTCTGATGCCAGAACTGAACTCAGGAAAATTAATTTTCCCAACTCCAGGGCCAAAATTCTATACAATGTGTCACTTGGCTGCCCTTAAATTGTATAGATCAATGGAAAATAACTATAGCAATGGGCCTATGAATAGTTGTTTAGTTACTTTTAGATGCGCCATCTTATTTGAAACACAGTATTATGGAGAGGACTGTCCTGATTAACTCTAAAGTACATCTCATAGGTTATGAATTTAGAATGGGATGGAACCATAGAGATTACATAATCTGAAATTCTTAAATATGTATGTATTCATGTGATGTTTGCATGTGTGAGATTGTGTTGTGTATGTGTATATTGTGGACTCCTTTGGATTTTGAGTGAAATATATGGACATTTTTAGAATAACATTTTAATTGCTTAATATAAAATACAGAAAAAAAGCACAATCAAAATGAAAGGATTTCATTTGAAATAGTTATCTTGATTGATATACCAATGGTTAAGAATCTTTGATCCAGGGTAACTCAACCATTTAATAGATGAGGAAACCACAAAATGAAAAATTGATGAGTTCATTACAGTAAGTTATATAGGCAGGATTTGAATTTGAGGGTAAATTTTGACCCAATCCACTACTGCTTGAGACTAAGACCTATAAGATGTCTCATTCGTGAAATTATCTTCTTTAGACCCTGAAGGACAGATAAGAAGCCAATTTTTCACATTTGCTTGATGAAATTATTCAGATTTCCCCTATTTTTTTGTATGTGACTTTTCTTTCTGCTGCATATATAATCACATGATTTGTTAATGAATAAATCACTAAATATTTATTGACTAACTCTTCTATGCTTGGTTCTTTTTTGGTGCTGGGGAGGACATTGCTAAGCCTCAAAATGAAGTTTCTTCTGTGTTGATTAAAAAAAAACCTTCACCTGGGATTTTGACATTATTAAAGGACTCAGATGAAGAAAGTAGGCTTCTTGAGATTTTAGTTCTTCCCACTTTATCTCTTTTGTTCTCCATTCCAAAAAACAGTTGCAAATAAAGGAAACTATTCCCACTATATCCCTGCTCCCTGAAACAAACAAAATGCTTGTTTCTAAAGTATAAAAGCCTATTAGGTCTTTGCTCCAATGGAATTCTCCATTTAGTTTCTATCATAGCCATGTAATTTCTGAATAAATTTCCTCTGAACTAAATCCAAGTTGTGATGTATGTTTTGTGCATGTTTGTATGTCCATAGCAATTCAGATTGACATAAGTGATTTCATTTTACAGGCTCCTTAGTAAGGAAACTCCAGCAATGCAATTTATTTCCTCCTTGGCTTTTTATGTTTTAAGATATTTGCCTAGAACCCACCAAATTAAGTGACAACCTCAGAAGTCCCATCACCAATTTGTGAAGATTGGATTTAGCTATCTACTTATTGTAACAATGAAGATACTTACTCTGACAAAATCAGGAAGGTCTATACCCATACTTAAGGATTAAGTATTTAGGAGGATAGCCTTTGATAGACATGTACAGAAAACAGCTAATGGACCCCTGGGCTGTCCTAAGTGAAGCTTAAGCAAAGATTGGTACAGATGAGATGCAGGAAAGTGTTGTAAAACCATCCATATATTTTGCATCACTTTCTCTCTTTGGGCTCTTTCCCCGGAGAGGTAGCTCTGGCTGATGACTTCCTATGAGCAGGCCTGGGAGCCAGTTCAAAACCGGAGCCTGGAGGAGCTCTCTCAGACAGCTTCCTTGAGACAGTCATGTGGTGAGTTATAAGCCTGATTCTCTTTCCTTTGACTATCAGGGGAGGCCCCCTTGGCCAAGGCCTTGAGTTCCTGCTTGCCTCAGCCTGAGCAGGAACAGTTTAAATTAACTCTCTCTTTCTCTCTCTCTCTCTCTCTCTCTCTCTCTCTCTCTCTCTCTCTCTCTCTCTCTCTCTCTCTCTCTCTCTCTCTCTTAATTTCTTTCTTCTATATTAACTAAAACAGCCATAAATTTCAAGCTAACTTGGGTATTTTATTTAGGATTTGCCCTGGCAACCAATTAATTTAGATTTTTAAGTCAAAACGCTAAAATTATCCTTACAAATTGGAAGTCCTATCCTGACAATTTCAATACACTTTCTACTTAGATAAATATAGAAAATTAATTTAACAAATATTTACTTTGTGCTCAGCAATATGCTTTGTTCTAGGAACAAAATTAAAGAAGAATGTGTAATTGGGGTCTGAAACATATGAATAGACCCTGATGCCGAAAGCAAACAGGGAGCCTTCTATTTTTGGAAGTGGTATGAAGATGAATAATGGAAAAAATTGAGCATGTGTAGGCATTTGGTAACTGGTTTTGGTTTACTTAAGCATATAGTTAGAAGAAGCCTTTTTGATAGGCAGAGTAAGCAGAATTCAGAGGATTTTCAAAAAGGCATTCTTAGCCAAAGACTTGGATTGGATAATTACCTTTCTGACATTTTGCTTTACTCTATTGGACTTCTTCACTGAAAAGCAATATTATCAGGGGAGAGAGCCCTGAGTTCTTCCAACTAAGGCTGACATGTCTCCCTTTGGACATGTCCTTAGATCCTTTGTCTTTAGTGCTCATCATAGACTGTTTTAGATGAAGGGGATTATATTGGTAACTCTAACTTTGTGACTTTCCAAATGTCATGAGAGCAGGCCATTGGGGTCCTAGTGACCATGTTGAACTTTGAGGTCAATTTAGCATTAATGTCCCATGAGAAAGAGTGAAATTTGGCAATGTCCTTTGGGACCCAGCCCAGTTGTTCCTGAGACAAGGACTCATTCAAAAGCATTAAAATAGTTGGATGAGAATTTATTGGGAAAACTGCCAGATTAGAATTGATCTAATTTTGAACCCACTCTTTCAAAAAAAAATGGGGTTAGGATGGGTATGGATTGACTCATATATATAAATGAAATTGTTATACATTTCTTACTGCTATCTATTTATAATAAATAACTTTCTCAATTCTTATTCTCCTTGAAACTACTGATCACTCCCACCTGCTTAATCTCCAGGTTTTTGAAAAAACACTTTTTTCTTCTACCTGACCATGGTCCTGTTTCACTTTTTGGATCTTCCTCCAGATCATACCCTCTAAACTTAAGTGTTCCTCACAATTTAGTTCTGACTTCTATATCACTTCACTTCCTCATCAACTTCCATGGATATAATTATCATTTCTTCAATGCCTTGTATTCTCTTATCTTCCAGATTACTGTAGAGAACGACATCTTCTTCCCAGCCTATGAGGATTGCAACCTAAGAATCATTCTATATCCCTTACTCTCTCTCAACCCCTATATCCAAACTCTCACCAAGGCCTTTTGATTTCATCTTAGCAAGAGCTCCTGAATCTATACTTTCTCTAACATTGCTACCACTCTAGTGAATGTCTTGATACCCTTACACCTTTATTACTGCAAAAGCTTCCATGTACATCTGCCTGCCCATCATCCCCAACCCCAATCTAATTTCTATTCAAACCCTAAAGTGATATTCCTAAAATCCTGGTCTGAATATGACACTCCCCCTACTCAATCAATTTCAATGGCTTCCTTCTACTTCTAGCATCAAATGCAAAATGCTTTGTCATTTAACGCCTCTCATAAAGTGAACCCCCCAATTGTCCTAATCTTGTTCTACTTTCAACACATATTCACATTTCTCATTGTTGAGTTATCACCAACTCTCCAGATTTTACTGAGGAGAGGAATACTGAGATTGGTAATCATTAAAATAGTTGAAGACATAAATTGTAGTAGATAAAAGAATGGATGAGTAAATTGTGACCGCAGAAAATATGATTTCAAGACAGTGTCTTGTTTTAAATCAAATATAAGGTGGTCACCAGGGAAAAATTCCCAAATATTAAAATATATCCGACAGCTGGGTTTTATAGAGATTTAATTAATACAAATGAGGAACTAAAAAAAAAGGAGAGAAAGAGAGAAAGAAGGGAATAATGAGAAAAGGATAAGCTGGCCCTGGCCAGCCCTGGCCAACCCAGGCCTAAGCCCTAAGAGAAACATCAGTCAGTCCTTTATCCACTCACCACAAGATTTGTCCAAGCAAGAATATAGATACCAGTTCAGCCAGCCATCCTTCTCCAGAGAGAGGTTCCTCTGACTGTCACCAGCTCAATCCTGAATCTGAATCTGAATGTCCCTTCAGCTCTATCTGAGCTCCTATTTAAAGGGAATTTTCTCTTATGTCACCTCCCCTAAGTTCTTACATCTACCAATCACAGTAGACGTTTTCCAAAGGACATACCATTCTTAATTCACCCCTAAGAAGTCTAAACTTTTGAGTACTTCATGCCTGAGTAAGTTCTCACCTGTTTGCCTTTTGCAAGTTCACAAGTTGCCTGACCTTTATAGGTACTTAGCACCCTTTGTATTAGTTCTAAAAATAGGCACAGCTTAAGAACTTTTTGCCTTATTATAAGTATGGGTTTAAGTACTTTTCATTGTTCAGCAAAGAGTTTACAACTTTATCTTCCCCTAAAGCATGCTTAAGTAGGGGTGGAGTAGAGGTCTTCACATTCCTGACCTAAGTTCCTTCATTGTTTAAAATGGGGAATGGTCTTAACCCAACCTTCTGAAGTAGGGTCTGAGAATTTTAAGGTTCACAGATTATAGGGAATAATGAGTGTCAGGCCTTTGAAATACATGGATGTAGAGTCTTGAAGGGGACTTAAAGGACCTTTCTTCAGCATAGTATGGTCATGTTAAAGTCACAGATAATTATGGTTGGTATTTCTTTAGACTCTTGTCTCTTTGGACAAGTTTCTTATATAAGCAATGACCCAATGCAACCCTTTATTTTCTTTGATGGAAAATGAAAAATGACAGACAAAGGTGAGATGCTATAAAATTATTCTGAATTTTAAAAGAATTCAGAAAATAAGAGGGGAGGAGTTAGTGATGATTGTTGAAACTGTGTTTTTTTAAGATCATAAATGTGTGTTGTAAAGGATGTCCCTCCTTTTATAAATTAGGGGATCGCAGTACATACAAATTAGTGATTTTCTCAAGGTCTTGTATTGAGGTGCTGACTTGATTCTAGGCCCTTTAATATGAATAAATATTGCCCCCTACATTAAATATTTATGTTATGCCATGAATAAATAAATATGCCATACATTTTCCCCTTACTTATGAGGTAGATAAAATTGAAACGAAAGAAATATATTCAGAAAGTATTATGTTTTGTAAATATAAAAAAGAAGATAGAGTTGGAAGTGATTTGGAAGATCAACTAGGTTGAAGCAAATTAAAGCTAGAATGATTGAATGCCTTCTCCAAGTTCATTAGAACTAGGTCATGGCCAAGACTAGACCTAAACTGAGATATCGCTGCTCTAATAAAATTCTGGTTGGTAGTAAAGGACAGATAATGATGTGGAAAGAATTCTGGAACAAAATCAAGGTACCAGGATATAAATAAAGCTCTACCTTAAGTATCTATGTATCTCTGGAAAAGTCCTTGTGTTTTTTATCCTGTTTCCTTTCATGAAGTCTGGGATAGATAATCATGCTTATGTTACTCTTTGTCATTACAGACAACATTGTTGTACAGTATTGGATGTGGAGTAAGAAAGTTCTGCATTTTAATTCTACCTTTAATTTTGACTATGTATGTGACACTGACATTACTTAGATCACCTGACATTACTAAGCCTTATTTCCTCCTCTGATAGAGGAAAAACAATATGTGTAGGTCAAACCTTGGGAGAATTTGGTTTAAATAATGGTTGGTTACACACACACATATATACACACATACTCTATAAGTAAGTTGTCAGCGTGGCACACCGTGCCCCAGCAGCAAAGAGGGGGCTAATGTGTTCTCCTACTCCATAGCATCAGAGGACATTTTTGCATGCCCCTCCCTTCTGTCCAGCTGTCTAATGGAATCACTTCCTCTCTCCCCTGACTGGGTTAATACAGGGGAACTCATGAGCAGCTTGAATTTCAGTTTAGGCACATAACTTCAAAAAAGTTCACCAAAACTATGCCTATAGCATTCTCTATGGGTCTGCATGGTGCAGTCTCTGAAGCTGGGGATATGAAGGCATGGGAATGAGTCTCTTCTTTTTGGATTCCCATGGGTAAACCAGCTGATATTTTGGTGGTCTCCAAACATTTTCGTTTATTTTTATCACAAAATATTGGACCATGCATCCCAGGAGAGAAAAATGTGTCTGTCTATAGCAGTAGTAGTCTCTCAGTAACTGAGGATGACAATTGTCTTTGTGCGTTTTCATCTATGATAGATGAGTGTGCACAAAAACAGTTGTGTTCAAAGGAGATTTAAGTGGAAAAATCGGTGCACAGAGAAAGTCCCACTCTCTCTCTCTCTCTTGGCATTGGAAGCCTGGGTCCATTGGCACGAAAAATCGTTACACCTGGAGACTTCCTCAGCTGCATTGGATGGCCGTGTTGTTTTTTGTGCTCCAACATGCCCTTAGCTCTCCATAGTGCTTTGCTGCGTCGCCCTCTCAGCCGTTGAAACTTCTTGTTGGTTTCTTCCATCTGTTCGGCCGAAGCAGTCTTCACATGCTGGGTGAGCAAAGCCCTGGTTCAACAGGGGTCTACGACCCAATGGCTACCCTCACAAGGTTTAGCTGGCCTGTAGAAGCCATTGCCCAGGGTCTGGCCACTGCTGCATGCTAGCAGCTACTGGGAGTCACAAGTGAGAGCTGGGTGTCAGGTGGGGGTCAGTGGCTAGAGAGCTGCTCTAGGAGGGCACAACAAGCCCTCCATACCAGAGATACTACTCTTCCCTGAGCACCCCATACACCACTATATCATATACACACATATATAACATATAATATAACTATATATATGTACAAACATATGTATGTATATATATATGTATATATATATACACACTCAATATATTTGAAGATATATCCAAGTCCACATCTTGGTCTCTCTCTGTATCTCTGTCTCTGTCTCTGTCTTTCTCTCTCTCACTGTCTCTTTCTCCCATATCCTGGGATGAATGCTAAAATATTGTGTGTGTATAGGTATAAATGGATATGTAAACACACACACATAAATTATTTGTATATTCATGTACACATTCTTTCATGCAATTATAGTATGGGTATATTCATATGAGTATATGTGTGTGTGTGTGTGTATAAGTGATCCACTGCTTAGTACATTGTCTGTTTGGAATCAAGAAGCCTTCTTTCTGAATCCAACCTTGTTCTCAGACATTTACTAGCTGCTTGACACTGGGCAAGTCACTTAACCTTGTTTGACTCAGTTTCTCATCTATAAAGTGAACTGAAGCTGTAAGTGGCAAATCACTACATTTTCTTTTCCACAGAAACATCAAATGGGTTCACAAAAAGTCAAACATGACTGAACTGACCAAAAAGCAGCCAAATTGCATCCATGCAACACATACTTCATGTAAATACTGGCTATCCAGAAGGGGGAGTGATCTTAGTGTCAGGAAAAAAAAAAAGATTTTGAAACTAGATGAAAATTTGCTTCAAATACTGGTTAGCTGTGTCAATGGGCAAGTCATTTATCTTCATCTATCTCAGATCCTTATCTGGAAAAAGAAGAAATTAATAGCACCTACTTCCTAGAGTTGTAAATATGATAATTTAGGAAATAATGTATTAAGTGATTGGTCAAACTGAAATTGCATTTGAAAGAGTAGCTATTATCATACTGATCATTATGCAAATTGTAAAAATATCCAAAGAAATTTTAAAAATATGACATCAAAATAAAATAACATTTGACTGTACAGTTAATATGGAGCCACTAGAGTTTATTGAGAAAGGGAATATCAGAGTCATCACCATATATATACATATATAGCCTTTTGTATAGTCATTCTGTTAGTTATTTGGAAGATGGATTGAAGTGGAGAGAGATTTGATACAAGGAGACAAATTAAAATAATATTCAGTAAGACAGAAAACATTAATGAAACTAGTCCCAACAAGAAGGTCAGAGTTCAAATTCAACCTCAGACATGTATTATATAGCTGTATGATAATAAACAAGTCACTTAAAGTCTGTTTACCTTAGTTTTTTCAACTGTAAAATCAGGATAATTATACCACTTACCTCAAGGGTTGTTTTGAATATCAAAAGAGATAATAAATATAAACATTTAGGACAATGCCTTGTACATTAATAAACATGTAATTATTATTAACTATTATATAACATTTTAAATTCTTCAAATCACTTTACATGTTAGCTCATTTTTCTTCATATCCTTCTGAATTAGATGCTATTGATATGAGTTGGCAGTGGTAAATGATACCTTAAAATATTAAAAATATTTTTAAATCTTTTTCTTTTCTTTAAAGGTACTTTTAGATCTTTTGCTTTTTACTAGTTAGCAAATATTGTTAATTAGAATGTAGAAAAGTATAAGTCACTCTGTGTTTTCCCAGTTACTCCCAATTGATAAGAACTTGTCTAACATTGAGGTAACCAGGAGCACCAAAGCTAACTTGAAGGAAGTTTTGACTTCATCCCTTTTGAAAGGAATTTGCAAGACTTAAGCACTAAAACAACAACCTTGAATATTCCACAAATAGGACATGGGAGTGAACAGCACCAAGGGGTACTGGGGTTCTTTGCATACATCCTCTGTTTCTTCACCTGGAACATTTCCTGAAATGTCCATGGGAGGAATGATCTAAGGGAGGTAGAAAATTCTCAGAATGGGAGAATGACAAGATTCTGGATCCATAATGAAATCTAGAAACCTGAAATCCCAGCTATGGCTTTTTCCATTGCCATAACTTTTCCCATCATCCTGGGCTCTTCCATTGCCCTGACTAGACTATCTGTACTAGCCTTGAATAAAAACTCTCCTGCCTTAAGATGAAGGAGTCTGAGTTTTTTGGGCAAGAACCAGCATTTGCTTTCCCACAATAAAACTCACTCTCCCATAACACTATTACTAAATCCAAATTTACAGATGAGGAAACTAAGGCAGATAAGTTAAGTGATTTGTCCAGTAACATAATTAGTTAAGAATATAAGACAAGACTACAGCTCAGGTCTTCTTAACTCAAAATCCCATATCTTAATTATCTCGCCACTTTGGTTTCTTGAACTTAAAGCAATGGCTGTGTGAAATAAGTAATATTATCATAGACATGGCAAGATCTGGCAATTGTTTGAAAACATCTGGGTCACAGAATGTGAGGAATCAATAGATCACAGTAAAGTTTTTAAAACCTGAGTGAATAGCAGCATAATGAGATCCTTGAGAGTACTTGAGAATTCAGAGAGTTGGCAAGGTTTGGGGGAAGAGATAAAGTTATAATATTGGTTATTCATCTATTTTTATATACTCATTGCTTTGGATATACTGATGAATCTATCACACTGGTATTGTTCTTGAATTTATTATTATTTCTTCATATGGAAACCATCCCCCACCACCTTCTCTCACCCCCCAAAAAAAGTAAAAAAGAGGTTAACAGAGAGAAATTGCCAACCACTGGTGCCATTTCACTCAGGGACAAACATGGTTTATAAAGGCCATGGAAACAACTTGGTTTCAGGAAACCTATTTCACACTTGTTAGGCTGAGCTGTGGAAAGGGCAAGAATTTTGGACTGAGGAAAGAAATTAAAATTCTGTGTTTCACCTCTCCTTCTTGCTCCTCTTTTTCTAGGTGAGTGTTTTAACTAGGTTGGCTTTTCTTTAGAGCCAAAGGGAAAGGATCATATTGTTTCTTTCAGAGCATTTTTCAGATGGATTGTGTACTCTACCACAGTCCTCAATGGGTTAGTTTTCTAAATTTTGATAATGTTATATTTCTTTGTGTCTGCATAGAATATTGAATTAATTCATGTACATACCCTCAATTTCAAGAAAAGGTAAGTTCCTTTAGGAGGTCAAATTTGGAATCAAATTTTTGGGATTAATGACAATTGTCTTCAAATATTTGAAGGTCTACTATGATAAGAAGGAATGGCTTGTGTTTCTTTTCAAAAGGCAGAACTAGGAGTCATGGGTAGAAGGAAAAAAAGATTAAACTGAGACAGTGACAAGAATAAATAATAAAACAAACAAACCAAAACCAAAAATTTCAACTTCTTAACTATGACAGTTCTAGAAAATTACAATAGGCTCCCTCAAGATGCAGTGGGTTAATCTACATAGAAGGTTTTCTAGCAGAGGATTTAAAACCCTATATTAGATATGTTGCAATAATAGTTGTGAATTTGACCTAGATGACCATCAAGGTCTTTTTCATGTCTAAATCACTGTAGTTATGTGATTTAGAAAAATAATATAAAATTTTCAGTTACAGCATCATAGATCTAAAACTCTAATCCTCAAAGGGCATCTAACATTATTCATCTTGCTGAGGAGAATAGTGAGAAAAAGAGATTTGAGTTCAATGAGCCAATATTACAAAGGTATTTTAGATCCAGTATTTAAATTCTTGTACCACATAAAGATGAAATGTCAATAACCATTTATTTAAAATAATGTGTAAGAAAGATGATATGGAGAAAAACAGAGACAAATAGATATAGAGACAAAATGATAGAGAAAGGTAAAGGTAAAGGAGAGGGAGAGGGAAAGTGAGAGGAAAAGGAAGAGAAGGAGAGAGAAAGTAGGAGGCCTGTCTTAAGGTAGAAAGAGAGGAAGGGAGGAAAAGGAAGGAAGGAAGGGAGGAAGGAAGGAAGGAAGGAAGGGAGGGAGGAAGGGAGGGAGGAAGGAAGGAAGGAAGGAAGGAAGGAAGGAAGGAAGGAAGGAAGGAAGGAAGGAAGGAAGGAAGGAAGGAAGGAAGGAAGGAAGGAAGGAAGGAAGGAAGGAAAGAAGGAAGGAAGGGAGGGAGGAAGGAAAGAAGGAAGGAAGGAAGGAAGGAAGGAAGGAAGGAAGGAAGGAAAGGAGGGAGGAGAGAGAAGGATAAAAGGACAAAGAAAATAGAATCAACTTATCCTTTTTTTTTTAACAGTCTAGAGAAATAATTGAAAGTGGGTCTCCTCAGACAAGAAGTTGACCTAGCAATCTCAGAAAATTATGTAGCTGCTGTCATTGAAATCTAATCAGGAGTAGTCTTTTGTTCTCTTAACAAAGTGCCAACAAGAAGTCCACTCTAGGGAGACAGGTATAAAAAACATGAATTCTAAAATTAAAAAATTTCTCTCTAAGTAACCTCGGCTGAGGAATGAATTTATATAGATAATGATGAAGTGATGATGATGATGATGATGATGATGATGATGATGATGATGATGATGCCTTTGAAAGCCCAAAGTCAGCCCCCCCCACCTATCTGGAGAGACCTTATAAAGAATACAGTGTATTAATAAATGTTTAACTTATAGAATCCATTCTATTCTCCCTTTTATGACTCACTAAAATTATTGATTTCTTTTTGGTTAGATTTTCTTGAAACCCATCCTATGCTTTATTTTTTTGTGGGGTTGTTCAATTGTGTCTGACTTCATTTAGTATTTTCTTGGCAAAGATAATGAAAGGGTTTGCAATTCCTTTTTCCAGTTCATTTTACTGATAAGGAGTTATGAGAAGTTAATATAAATCTGCACCCCTTTTTCATCTGCCAAACAGCACTTTGATTTCAAAGCAATATATATATATTATATATATATATATATATATATATATATATGTATGTATGTATGTATGTATGTTTGAGATTAAAAGACTGAAGCTACAAACTAGCTTTTCTGCCCTTGCTGAGGCTTGGTGGAGACAAATTCTTAAGTAATGAAAGCCATGCTGAGAAACACTGAATGTGTGGTGTGGCCATTCTCCTGGCTGTGCAGTGATTTTAGAAGACCTTCCTCTTGTCCTTGTTGAGGTTTGAATAATCCAGTCAGAGTGTCTTGGAAAAGAGGGAAGAACATAAATTTACTGAGGAGATGGGAAATCAGGACTTTTTTTTCCTGGCACTATATATTTGGGATTCTGAATCTGAGCTGGCTCAGGCTGCCCAAGGAGGAGGCAGCTGAAAGGCTACAAATGGTTTGTGCTTCTCTTTCTGCCTCTGGCTCACTTCTTACTATTTAATAAATAATGATGCCAAAATTAAGATGAAGCATTCAGATAATTTTTAGTCAGAATAAAGGCAAGCAAGTTTAAGTGAGGTGTCCAAGGTCACACAGCCAGTTAAGTGTCTGAAGCCAATTTAAAACTTAGAAAGATGTCTTTCTGACTCCAAGCCAAGTAATCTGTCCACTTCCAACCAGTTGTCTCTTTATATCCTTTGAACTGACTTTGTTTCCTCCTTGGACAGCACTAGTTGGACCCCTAAATGTTTATATGATGAGAAAGTAAAAGGAATACTGACTATAATAATTGATTGGATTTGTTCAATACTCCATTTTCCCAGGGCTTTCTGATACATCACAACAATTCTTGTCAGCTTTAAGCTAAATTTGAGAAATGAGGACCTGCCAAAGGAACCTTGCCCTAACTGCACCAACAGAGCCTGGACTGAGAACAATTCTAGGATTTTTTCATGATATGATGATAATTATCTCCCCAGGAGGGACATTGCAGATTTGCAGATTAGATAACTGTTATCAGCTTATCTCCTTGATATCCCAAAAGTCTCTCCATATAGTTACTCTCAAGATTTTTCTGTTATATCCTTCCCCTCAAGCCCAGAATTTTGGGGGGGATTTTATTCCTTTTTCTCATATTTCAAGTAATAAAAATGTGGCTACTTTTTGTATCTCATGGGTTCCTAGCTCCCCTCCTTAGGAGAGGAGTCTTGATATCCATGATCATCTTATTTGGAGGAATACATTAAAATATTCTTTTCTTCTTCCTCAGTTTCTAGTGTCTTTCATTCCTTTTGACTCTGGTTCTGTAATATCAGACACTCAAGGGGACAATGGTTTAACAGTGAACTATTTGGTCATATTTCACCCTTATTCTTACTACATGTATGAGAGTATTTTGCTTATTTTTATTCTTATACCCCCTTTTCTTTCTATTTATCTAGTTTTATTTAACATATAAACAATGTTTCCATGAAATATATTGAACATTTTCCATTAGACTTCTAGTATTCACTTTCCCATATCAATATATTAAATGTCAGTAAAGTGTAGAGAATGATATTGAAACCAAGATGTTGAGAGAAGATCAGCAAAAAAAATCTTGTTGGGAATTCAAAGCCCTAGAAACATCTGGTTTTCCACTCACATAGATATCCTTTTCTGTTTGGTCTTTGGGCTCAGCTTCAGGAGCTGATCATTTAGGAACAGATGTAACATAAACAATTAAGGATTGAAAAAGAAAGTGAAACAAGTGTATTGGATACAAATGAAAATGGCCAGTTCACTTTTCTCTTTGTAACAAAAAGAAATGTTTACTTGAGTTTGATAGAATATTTCAAGAAAGAAACAACATCCCATCAGTGGTTGCATCTCAAACACATTCTTTTTTAATTTATTTTATTTAGTCAATTTAGAACATTATTCCTTGGTTACAAGAATCATATTCTTTCCCTCCCTTCCCTCCCCCCACCCTTCTTCTAGCCAACAAGTAATTCCACTGGGTATTACATGTGTCCTTGATCAGAATTTATTTCCATGTTGTTGATGTTTGCACTAGGATGTTCATTTAGAGTCTACATCCCCAATCCTATCCCCATTGACCCATGTAATCAAACAGATGTTTTCCTTCCATGTTTCTACTCCCACAGTTTTTCCTCTGAGTGTGGATAGTGTTCTTTCTCATAGATCCCTCTGGGTTATTCAGGATCACTGCATTGCCACTAATGTAGAAGTCCATTACATTAGGTTGTACCACAGTGTATCAGTCTCTGTGTGCAATGTTCTCCTGGTTCTGCTTCTTTCACTCTGCATCAATTCCTAGAGGTCTTTCCAGTTCACATGGAATACCTACAGTTAATTATTCCTTTGGGCACAATAGTATTCCAACACCTACATATACCACAATTTGTTCAGCCATTCCCCAATTGAAGGGCATCCCCTCATTTCCCAAATTTTGCCACCACAAAGAGCGCAGCTATGAATATTGTTGTACAAGTCTTTTTCCTTATTATCTCTTTGGGGTACAAACTTAGCAGTGCTATGGCTGGATCAAAGGGCAGACATGTCTTTTAGCGCCCTTTGGACATAGTTCCAAATTGCCCTCCAGAATGGTTCGATCAATTCACAATTAATTCAATGCATTAATGTCCCCACTTTGCCACATCCCCTCCAGCATTATTTACTTTCCATTGCTGTCATGTTAAGCCAATTTGCTGTGTGAGGTGATACCTCAGAGTTATTTTGATTTGAATCTCTCTGATTATAAGAGATTTAAAACACTTTTTCATGTGCTTATTAATAGCTTTGATTTCTTTAACTGAAAATTGCCTATTCATGTCCCTTACCCATTTATCAATTGGAGAATGACTTGACTTTTTTATATAATTTATTTAACTTGTTATAAATTTGACTAATTTGACCATTGTCAGAGGTTTTTGTCATGAAGATTGTTTCCCAATTTGTTTCTTACATTCTAATATTGGTTGCATTGGTTTTGTTTATAAAAAATATTTTTAACTTGCTGTAAAATATAGTTCATTTTACATTTTCTTATGTTTTCTTATTCTTGATTGGTTTTAAAATCTTTCCTTTTGTAAAGATCTGACATGTATACTATTCTGTCTTCACCTAATTTACTTTTAGTTTGCTTCTTTACATTCAAGTCATTGACCCATTCTGAGATTATCTTCTAGGGTGTTAGATGTTGACCTGAATCTAATCTCTCCCATACAGTCTTCCAGCAGTTTTTACCAAAAATTCAATTTTGGACCCAAAAGCTGGGATCTTTGGACTTATCATAAACTGTCTTGCTGAAGTCATTTACCCCAAGTCTATTCTAATAATCATCCTTTCTGTCTCTTAGCCAGTACCACATTGCTTTAATGACCACTGCTTTATAGTATAGTTTCAGATCTGGGACATCAAGACCACCTTCCTTTGCATTTGTTTTTCATTATTTCCCTGGATATTCTTGATCTTTGTTCTTCCAAAAGAACTTTGTTATTTTTTTTTCCTAATTCATTAAAAAAAGTATTTTTGTAGTTCAATGTGTATGGCACTAAATAAATTAATTAATTTGGAAAATATTGTCGTTTTTGTTATGTTAGCTTGTCTTTTCCATGAGCAATTGATGTTTTTTTTCCAATTGTTTAGATCTAGTTTTAATTTTCTGGAGAGTGTTTTGTAGTGTATTCAAATAGTTCCTGTGTTTGTCTCAGCAGATAGATTCCTAAGTATTTTATATTGTCAGGGTGATTTTAAATGGAATTTCTCTTTCTAATTCTTGCTGCTGAGATGTGTTGGAAATATATAGAAATGCTGATGACTTATGTTGGTTTATTTTGTATCCTGCAACTTTGATAAAGTTGTTGATTATTTTGAATAGCTTTTTAGTGGATTCTCTAGGATTCTTTACACAGACCATCATATGATCTTCAAAGAGTGATAGCTTGGTCTCCTCATTGCCTATTTTAATACCTTCAATTTATTTTTCTTCTCTAATTGCTACTGTTAGTATTTCTAGTACAAGGTTAAAGAATAGAGGTGATAATGGGCATCCTTGTTTCACTCCTGATCTTATTGGGAAGGCTTCTAATTTATCCCCATTGCAAATGTTTTTTATCTTTTATCATTTATCATTTTATCATTTTATCTTTTATCATTTATCTTTTATCATTATTAAACAGATTTATTTTTTTATCAGAAGGAGGTTTTAGATATATATTGTTTATTATTTTTTAAAGTCCCTTCTATTCCTATGCTTTCTAATGTTTTCAATAGGAATTCATGTTATATTTTGTAAAAAGTTTTTTTTTTTCTGTATCTATTGAGATAATGATATGATTCTTGTTGGTTAGATCATTAATATGGTCAATTATGTGGATTGTTTTCCTAATATTGGACCATCCTTGCATTCCTGGTATAAATCCTACCTGGTCATAAAGAATAATCCTCATGTTTACATGCTAGAGTCTTTTTGCTAGTATCCTATTTGAGATATTTTGCACCTATGTTCATTAAATAGATTGGTCTGTAGTTTTCTTTCTCTGTTTTTGACCTGCCTGGCTTTGGAATCAGTACCATATTTGCATCTAAAAAGGAATTTGGTAGAACCACTTCTTTGCTTATTCTGTCAAATAGTTTGTATAATATTGGGATTAGTTGTTCTTTGAATGTTTGATAGAATTCATTTGTGACTCCATCTGGTCCAGTGGATTTTTTCTTAGGGAGTTCTTTGATGGATTGTTCAATTTATTTTTCTTATATGGGGTAGTTTAGGTATTATATTTCTTCCTCTGTTAGTCTAGGGAATTTAAAAATTTATATATATATATATATATATATATATATATATATATATATATATATATATATATATATACTCATCCATGCCACCTAGATTGCCATATTTATTGCCATATATTTGGGCATAAAAATATCTAATGATTGCCTTACTTTCCTCTTTATTAGAGGTGAAGTCTCCTTTTCACCTTGGATACTGTCAATTTGGTTTTCTTTCCTTTTTTAAATTAATGGATCAGTACTTTTTCTATTTCATTTGTTTTTTTTCAAAGTACTAGCTTCTAGTCTTATTTATTAAATAAATAGGTCTTTGACTTTCATTTTGTTAATTTCTCCTTTAATTTTTAGGATCTCTAATTTCGTCTTCATCTGAATATTTTTAATTTGTTCACTTTCTATTATTTTAATTTGCAAGGCAATTCATTGACCTCTGCCCTCTATAATTTGTTAATATATGAACTCAAGGATATACATTTTCCCCTGAGTAATTTCTCCTTTGGCTGCATCCCATAGATTTTGAAAGGATGTCTCATCATTGTCATTTTCTTCAATGAAATTATTCATTGTTTCTATGATTTGTTCTTTTACTGATTTTGGAGAATCACATTGTTTCATTTACAAATAATTTTTTGCCTTTCCATGTACCCTTACTAATTATTATTTTCCATACACTGGGTTCTACATACATTATTTCTGCTCTTTTGCACTTGTTTGCAATGTTTTTTATGTCATAGTACATGGTCAATCTTTGTGACTACACCATGTGCTGAAAATAATATGTATTCCTTTTTGTCTCTATTTTTCTCCACATAACTACAAACTCTAATTTTTCTAAAATTTGATTCACTTCTCTTACCTCTTTCTTATTTACTTTTTGGTTTGATTTATCTACTTCTGAGAGAGGAAGGTTCAGGTCTCCCACTAGTATAGTTTTTTCTATCTATTTCATCCTTGAGCTCCACTAGTTTCTCTTTTAGAAATTTGGATGCTATGCCATTTGGTGCATACATATTGAGTACTGAAATTTCCTCATTGTCTATACTGCCTTTTATCAGGATGTAATTACCTTCCCTATCTCTTTTAAATAGATTTATTTTTACTTTGGCTTTGTCAGATATCATGATTGTGACTTCTGCCTTCTTTTTATCAGTTGATGCCCAAAAGATTTGGCATCTACCTTCCTCATGTGTGTTTCTTACAGACAGCATATAGTAGGGTTTTGGATTCTAATCCACTCTGCTATTTGCTTGCGTTTTATTGGTGAGTTCATTCCATTCACATTCAGTTATGATTACTAGCTGGGTATTTCCCAGCATTTTGATTTCTACTCTTGGTTTTGCCTTTTCTTTTTTCACTATTTGCTTCTATGCCAATGTTTGTTTTTAATCAGTCCCCCTAGTTCCCACCCTTATTTTATTTCCCTTTCTGCTCCCTCCCTTCTTATTTCCCCCCTAATTTTCCTTGTAGTCTTCTAAAATTACCCCCCCAACCTTTCTCTCCCTTGTACTGTTCCTCTCCTCACCAGTCTGTTTGTTACCCTTCTTCTTCCCTATAGGGCTCAAATCAATTCTCTGCCCCAATGGATTTAATTGTTCTTCCTTCTTCAAGTCAATTTCAATGCATGTAAGAGTTGAATATTTCCTATCGCCAACTTCTTTATCCTTCCAGTGTATTGATGTTCACCCCCACTCCCGCCATGCGCTTCTTTGTGACATATACATTTAGCCCATTTTGTTTCTTTTCCCATTTCTCTTTGTATTAACCTCTTTTTAACTCTAGTTGTATATACATACACATCCATATATTAATGCATACATATATATCTATATACATATTTATGTCTTGATATTTTATTCTATACAGTTTGTCACTGTTCCCTATCAGTATAATTCTTCTAGCTACCCTGGTGAAAATAACAATTTTTAAGAGTTACCAATATCATCTTTTCTTATAGGGATGCCTATAATTTTAAATTATTGGGTCCCTTTAAAAAGTTTTATTTTGTTTTATTTTTCTTTACCACCCCTTTCTTAATTACCTTTTTATGATTCTTTTGTCTTGTGTTTGGGCATCACATTTTCTGTTCAAGTCTCATCTTTTCTTTACAAATGCTTGGAATACTTCTATATTATTAAATGAGTATACTTTCCCATGTTTGAATATAGTCAGTATCAGTGGGTAATTGATTCCTGGATGTAGACCTAGTTTCCTTGCTTTCCAGAATATCATATTCCATGCTTTTTGGTCCTACAGTGTAAGTGCAGCCAGATCCTGTGTTATCCTCACTGTAGTTCCATGGTATCTGAAAGATTTCTTAGCAAATTTTAATATTTTTCCTTGGTCTCATACTTCTTGAATTTGGCTATAACATTCCTGGGTATTTTCAGGTGAGGATTAAATACAGGAGATGATCTTTTGATTCTTTCAATCTCCAATTTTCCCTCTTGTTTTAGAATGTTGGGGCAATTTTCTTGGATAATTTCCTGTAGTATGATGTCCAGGTTTTTTTCTTTTGTGTAGCATCCCAAGCATATTCACATCTATGAAATATAAATGACTGTATGGCTACTGTGTCTCCAAGCATAAGGTTATACCAATGAGGCTTGTGAATGTAACCTTGAACTGGCCATGCGGCCCTTGGCTAAGACAAACTCATTAACATGCTCAGACTCAATTCCCCGGGAAAGCGCAGTTTGCAATCTACATGCCCAAAGGTGTTCCCTCTACCTTGCCACCAAATCTTAATTGTCTATACTTTGTGATGTGGTTACTACGTCCTTGGGAATACTGCCCAAGCAGGACAGGAATAAATTCAGAGGCAAACCCATGAACTTCCTTTTGGCTCTTGGCTTTTCTCCCCTTCCATGGAGCTCCACTGGGCTCCTCAATGACTATGTCTCTCTCTCCTCTTGACCTTCTCCTTCCCCGATGCTGTAACCATCTTGGCCTGCATTCCCTATCTTAATCTCCTCATCCACCTCGTGTCCCTTTGTACTCATACTTTCCTATCAAAGGGAGTATCATAGGGATTGCCTGCCCTATTCAAACACTGACTTGTCTGTGTCTTTCATATCCACCCTGGTTCTCGGTTCCTACCTCTCGTCGGGTCCCATCACAAAGGTGAGCCCCTTCCCTTGTGGGACCCTGCTGGTCAGGGAAGTCCATTAAGGAAAACCCAACATTTTGCCATGGTCTTTCTGTAGACCACTGATTCTTAAGTTGTCTCTCCTGAAACCATTTTCTAAATCTTCTGTTTTGTGAATGAGGTGTTTCATATTTTCCTCATTTTTTTTCATTCTTTTCATTTTATTTTATAGTTTCCTGCTTCTTTGTGAGATCGCTTGCTTCTAATTTTTGTATTCTGGTTTTAAAGACTGAATTGCATCCCTGACTTTTTGGTCATCCTTATGCTTCTGGTCTGATTTTCTTTGGAGGTCATCTTTTATTTTCTTTGCCTCATCTTTCATCTCCTTTGCCTCATTTTCAAGCTGATTAATTTTGGCTTTCAAGACACACTTTTTTGGTTCCAGATCACTTATCTTGCTTTTTAAGTTCTTTTCCCAGTTGTCTTCAGCCACTCTTAATTGTGTTTTGGATTGTTTTTGAGTTCTTCCAAAGCCTGTGTCCAATTCACTGGAGTGTCTGTGTTTTTTCTTGATGTTCCTTGATCTTCCTCTGTTACATTTGCTCTTTGTTCTTAGTCTGGATAGAATCTGTCAATTGTAATTTCTTATTTCTTTTCCTATTTTTGCTCATATTTTCCCCTTCTTTACCCCCTTTAGTTGTCTGCACTCTTGTTCCTTTCATTATGTGTTGGATCTGTGGGTTTGGGCTTTTCTTTCAATCTTCACCTTTGGAGCTTAGCAAGGCATTCAGAGAAGTCTGTGAGGGAGGGGTGTTGGAGCCTGAACTTTCCTGCCCTCTGAAGACTTGAAAAGATTAAACCCAGCTGGGACTTGATAAGATTGAGCCCAGCTGGCCTTAGGCCAAAACCTCTAGAAGGAGGGGGATTTATGGATTAACTCTGCTGCTATCACTAGACTGCATCCTTTCTGCTTCTCTTAGAGCTTCCTCCCAGCCACCTGTGTTTAGAGCCGTGAGCCTAACACAGTTTTGCCTACAAGGTATTCTCTCCAGATGAGCACCCTTCCTCACCTAGACATTCCAGCCATTGCTAGAGGCTTAGTACTGTAGGTGGTGGAGATGTCCTGGACCTTTCTTCTTCCAACCCATTAAACCCAAGTATTCTCAAATTCAGGTTTTTTTGTGGGGGCATACCTTTTAAGTTGAATCCAGCAGGAGGGTTCCTTAGCTCTGTCCTGTTGTTATATTTGGTTTTCATTCCCCTAGGAACATTTGTTTTTTAAATGGTAAGGAAGGGTTTCCAGAGGTCTGAACTTTCACTGCCTTTATGCACCACCTTGACTCCATCTCCTCAAACACATTCTTGTTAGAATTCCTTCAATGGTCTCCACTTCTAACAGCAAGACAAACCTTAACCTTAAATAAGTAAGTAAGGAAAACTGAGATAATATCTCCTTTACCACTGCTTCCAAAATAGGCAGATCCAAATGAATTCAATTCAACAAATATAATTAGTGGTAGTCTCTCAATGACCGAGAATGACAATTGTCTTTGTGCATTATCATCTATTGATGTACCCTCATGTGGCTTTGAAGTCCAAAGTCTGAGGCTCAAAGTTTGTGGAATATGGGGCATGGGACGCCAGTTGTTAAGGGAGGTGCGGTTGTGGCCTTGTGTCGGTGTTCAAGCGCAGTGGCAAGACATCAACATCATTCATCATCAGAGGTGGTGGCGGCATGGTTAATGTGGGTTCGCCAGCTGCTTCTGTCAGAGGCAGCAAGTTCTAGTTCCTTTGGTGTAATGCCAGCCCACAAGTTTGACTTTACCTGATCCTTGAAACTTTTCTTTGGTCAGCCTTGTTTCCTGAGTCCAACTGACAATTCACCATAGAATACGTGTCTTGGTATTTGCTGTGTGTCCATGCAGATGACGTGTCTAGACCATTGTAGCTGGGTTTTGAGGACCATGATTTCGATGCTAGTGGTGTTGGCTCTGTTGAGGACTTCCTGATTGGTGATATGGTCCAGCCATCAGATCCTCATGATTGAGCAGAAAGAGCATTGGTGGAATTTCTCCAGCTGTTTCATGTGCTTTCAGTACAGTGTACATGTCTCACAACCGTACAGGAGTGAGCTGAGGACCACTGCATTATACACTTTGAGCTTCATCGTAGTGTTTACACCTCTGTGTTGGAGGACTTTGGAGTGCAGCCTCCTGAGTGCCTGGAGGGCCTATTGGATCCTGGCATTAATCTCATGGTCTAGGGACCCATCATTGGCGATGGTGCTGCCCACGTACTTGAAAGTGTTGACGTTAGAAAGCTGCGTGCCGTCAATTGTAATACACGGCTGGTTAGTTGGTCTCCCTATTGCAGGTTGAAACAGAACCTCGGTTTTGCTGAGGCTGAGAGTCAGGCCAAACAGTTTTGTTGCTGTAGAGAAGTTGTCCACAATGGTTTGCAGATGATTTTCTTGGTGGACCATGAGAGCACAGTCATCTGCAAAGAGAGCTTCCAGGATGAGTCTCTCTGTTGTCTTTGTTTTTGCAGTCAGGCAGCAAAGGTCGAATAGTGAGCCATCCAGTCGGTATTTGATGTAGACGCCCAGGACTAGATCCATCACAGCATGTCGTAATACTTGGGTGAAGTATAGGTTGAATAGCACCAGAGCAAGGACACAGCCTTGTTTCACGCCATTGGAGATGTGGAAGCGATTGGAAGTCTCTCCACCAGATAGGACTTCCACTGTGATGTCGACATGAAAGAGCTGGGTCAGTTTGACGAATTTTGCTCAGCAACCAAGCTTGCTGAGGAACACCCACAATTCATCCCTGTTCACTGTGTCGAATGCCTTTGTCAGGTCTATGAAGAAAATGTAGAGGCTTAGGTTCTGCTCAAGTCTCCCAAGAGTATGTTTCTCATTTGTGGGCACTGAGTGCAGGAAGGCACTCAGGTCAGAGTAGAACTGCTCAATGGTCTCCTCTGTGCTTGTCAGTGTTGGAGCATATGTGTTGATGATTGTGGCATACCGATCTTTGCTGAGAGGCAAACAGATTTTCATGAGCCTCTCGCTGATGCCCACAGGCAAGTGTGGCAGCTGTTTGAGCAAACTGGTCTTGATGGCCAGGCCAACACCGTGGATTCTGTCTTCATTTGAGGCTCTCCCTTTCCAGAAGGTGTATCCAGTGGTGGGTTTGCTGAGTGATCCCTCTTCTGGTAAGCGTGTTCCGCTTAATGATGTGATGTCTATGTTATATCGCGCCAGTTCTTTACCAATTAGAGCTGTTCTTCTCTCAGGTCTTGGGGTATTCTCTCTATCAAGTAATGTCCTGATGTTCCATGATCCTAGTAGGAGTTTCTTTGTATTATGTTTTCTTTGATTTTGACCGCTTAAAGGGATGACCCTCCTGCCATGGTGTGCTGACAGGGTGTTTGTAGGGCAGGCAATGTTTGGGACACCTTTTCTAGTCCCCACCCTTGATTAGGGTGAGCAGTGCTGTCCTAGAGAGGGCTGCTCAGTCGCCCAGGATGCTGCCGAACATCCCTGATGCCCTACAGGGCTGAGCGACCACTGGTCCATGGGCTGCCTATGTGCAGGATCATGACTACAACTGCCAGTGGTCACCTCCACCTGTTACGTCATCACTACCCCATCGCCGCAGGCCTTGAAGAGGGTGGACAGGGTTAGGATAGATGAGCATGCACAAAGACACTTGTGCATGAAGGAGATTTAAGTGGAAGAGTTGGTGCACAGAGACAGTCCCACTCTCTCGGCGTTGGAAGCCTGTGTCCAGTGGCATGAAAAGTCGTTACACCTGAAGACTTCCTCAGCTGCATTGGATGGCCATGTTGTCTTTTGTACTCCAACATGCCCTAAGCACTCCACAGTGCTTTGCTGCATCGCCCTCTCAGCCGTTGAACCTTCTTATTGGTTTCTTCAGTCTGTTCAGCCGAAGCAGTCTTCACATGCTGGGTGAGCAAAGCCTTGGTTCAACAGGGGTCCACAACCCGATGGCTACCCTCACAAGGCTTAGCCTGCATGTAGAAGCCATTGCCTGGGGTGTGGCTGCTGCCGCATGCTAGCAGCTACTGGGAGCCACAAGTGAGAGCTGGGTGTCAGGCGGGGGTCCGAGGCTGGAGAGCTGCCTTAGGAGTGCAAGACAAGACCTCCTTACCAAGTGTGCTACCCCTCCCTGAATACCCCATACACCCCTCATCAACTATATTAACACTAATAAAGCTAACAATAATAAAAAAATTATGATGATGACGGTGATGTTAAAGTTGAGAATACAGACAGCGATGAAGATGATAATGACAATGCTGTGCCAAATAAGTTGGCAAGCTCTGTAGATAATGTGAAGGAAATACTCCTTCTTCTCAGATAATCAGATTGTAATGGTAGTGAGTAGGGTATAGGAGGAGATGTTATCTTACTGCTATCAACAATATATTTCCCTTGAGGCAAAGTTCTTATTCAGTATATAGAAAAACTTTATAAGAAAACCAAAATTGAGCTAGCAATTTCCTTGATTAAGATATAATAGCAGCAGGGAGTAATAATGCTGTATAAAGTGTAACTTCAGAAGCTCACAACAGACACCCAGTTGTTTGTCCACATCATTTGAAATAGAAAGTGAAGGATAATACTCTAAGACCTTGCTCTATAATTAGAAGAGGAAAACTTGGAGATTTGGCATCAAACTTTGCAGAGAGAGGAGGAAAAATATTTAGGTGCTCGTTTTTTTTGTTGTTTTTGTTTTTGTTTTTGTTTTTCCTAGTAATATTTTATTGCATTTTTCCAAATTGCTTGAAAAAACAATTTCAACATTTTTCTGATATTTTATGATCCAAATTCTCCCTCTCCTTCCTATCTTCCCAAGATGATAACTAATCTGATACAGGTTATAGATGTGAAATATACATACATATATATATGTGTATATATATATATATATATATATTTCCTTTTGAATTGTTGTGAAAGAAGTATATCATACAAATAAGAAAGATAAACCAAAAAGAAATACACAATTATATTCTTGATTTACATTCAGAGTTGATCAGTTCCTTCTATGGCAGTAGAAAGCATTTTTTTTTATAATGAATCCTTTGGAGTAGTCATATCCTTTCTGTGTTAATAATAGTTGTCATTTATAGTTGATCACCATATAATATTGCCATTACTGTGTACACTGTTCTGATTCTACTTTAGTTCACATCAGTTCTTATAAGGCTTTCCATTTGTTATTTTTTTTAAGATCACCCAGTTCATCCCTTATTCTTATATGATTGTATTCTATTAAAATCATATACCACATCTTGTTTAGCCATTCCCTAATTAATGAACATCCCTCCATTTTCAATTTTTCCTCCCCCCCACAAAAGCTATTATAAGTAATTGTATGTGAACAGAATCTCCCCCACCCCCCCTTTTTTGAGATAAAGAATTAGTTATGTTATTTTGTCAAAATTTATGTATAGTTCTATAGTCCTTGGAACATGATTTGAAATTTTTCTCCAGAAGGTTTATATCAATTCATAACTCTACCAATAGTATATTAATGTCCCAATTTCCCCATATCCCCTCCAACATTTACCATGTTCCTTGTTAGACATATTAGTCAACCTATTAGTTGTGAGATGGTATCTCAGACTTATTTTAATTTGTGTTTCTCTGATCAATAGTGATTTGAAGCACTTTTTATATGACTAAATTTATTTTCTTTTTCTGAGAATTTCCTGTTCATATCTTTTGACCATTATATATATATATATATATACATATATATATATATATATAATGGTCAAGTTGGGGAAAGTCTAGGTACATTTATGGGGAAAAAAGACATAGCAGGAGTTTATATTTTATTCTAGAAGGTACAGGAAGTTACTGGAGTTCTCTGAGTAGGAGGTTGACATACTCAGACTTTTGCCCCAGTAAAAATACTTTGGATTCCATATTACATTTTGTGATACTTGAGGCAGGCTGGCCCACTATTAAAATGATCTAGGCATTGGATAATGAGGCCATGCTCCAGGATTCTTGCTATTGGAGAGAAGAGAAGTACATATATTGGAATGTGGAGTCGAGATCTTAGAGGGTGCAATCCATCCCAACTGCTAACATTCCCCTTCAAAAAACTTTAAAATAATTATCAAATCTAATTTTGAATTGCTAAAGGGAACAAATGGCATAGCCTTCAGGAATAGGTATGTGTTAGTCCTACTGTAATCTAATCTTGTTAGATCTATCTTGAAGAATAATACTCAGTTCTGGGTATGACAGTTCAAGAAAGTTGATAAACTGAATGGTCTTCAGAGAAGGGCATTTAATGTAGCAAAATACATTGTGTTCTTGTTATTTAAAGATCAATCAAGGAAACTGGGTTAACCAGGAGAAGGGAAAAGTCAGAGAGTGTAAATAGCTTCCTTTTAGTATTTCAAGGGTTGTCATCATGTACATGAGGAACTAGGCTTTTCTTTTTGGTCACAGAGGGAAGAACAAGGAGTAATGACTGGAAACTACAAAGAGACAAATTTAGCCTATATGTCAAAAACAAAATCAAAATAACAAATGAATAAAAACTTTCTAGATATTAGAAATACTCAAGACAGAAATAGACTTGATTTAGAAATGGTATGTTTCTAATCTTTGGAGATCTTCAGTGGAGAATGTATGATCAGTTGTGTTATATGTTACACAATGACTAGTTCTTTCTATAAAGTTTGAGAAAATGGATACTAATAGTCTAATATTTAAATTCTGTTCTCTATAGAGAATAGAAGGGGTAGGGTAATTATTATACTTGTAATTTGCTCAATAAAAGGAATTTTTTCTATTGAATAAAGGTTTGGCACCTTTAATTTTACAAAATTACCTAGAGTACTAAAAAGTTAGGTTATTCATCCCATATGTTTTGGAAGTCTATGTCAAAGACAAATTCTCTATTCATTTTATTACATTTCCCTTCTGTATATCACCCAATCTTATTGAGCCAGATACTTTATAGAAAACTGAATTTTAAGAAGATAAACCAGATTGAATTAAAATTCAGTTTTCTATAAATTAGCATAAATATATTTTTCTTATGAGATTAGTGTACACCACAAAGAAATACTGAATTTTTTGATATTATAAGATCATGTAAGAGAAAATGTTAGAGATGGACATGATCGGCAATTGCTTTTCAGTTTAGACTCTTAGAATTTTGTCTGGGCCTTTAAGAAATTAATATGTCAAAGGTTATATGGTTATTGTGTGTCAAAAGTAGAGCATATAAACTCATAATCTAGAATGTAGATAATAAAGATGGACAGTTAAAGAAATGATAGAGAAAGAAAAAGATAGAGGAGTGGGAGAATAGCTAGATTACACATATAAACTTATATATGGAGAGAAAAAAGAAGAAAAAAGAGAAGAAAAAACAAAGTAAGAGAAATATTGAATAGAAGTATAGACAGATGGATACATAGATGATATGAGAAACTTTTTTTTCTATGCCTTTTCATAAATAACAGGATTAGTACTTAAAAAGCATATTAGATTTTTCTAAGGTATTAATTTTACAAATAAGAAAACTGAAGCCATGTGATGTGAAGTAACTTTCCAGAGGTCATAAAACTAGTTTATGGAAGGAGTAAAACTTGAAACCAGACTTTTGATGCTATGATCAACAGTTTTTGTTTTTGTTTTTGTTTTTTGTGTGTGTGTGTGTTTTTGACTTAATACCATATCTAACTCTTAATGTTATCAGAAATCAGAATAGCAATAGCAGATAATTTTGTGGAAGGTATTCATGTCCAAATTGCCTCAGTTCCTTGTTGAGACTTTGGGAATTTTTTTGAAACATTTTTTTAATTCTCAGGTTCATCATCTATTAAATGTGGCTAATGTTTTCTCTAGTTTTCATTTCACAATATTGTTGTGAAGCTTAAGTTTGAAGATACATATAGAACCAGCTTGATCATTTATTATTCTCTTTGAATTTTCAAACTTTCATCAAGACAAATAGTAAAAAATGACTTTGTGCCTTTATTCCCAAAAGGAGTTGTAGATATAGAAAAGTTAATTTTAGCTAAATTTAAAATACTGGTAAATTGCTCCTCTCAATCACTTAATTGAATGACAAACACCTAGCAGAATGCAACTAATCAACTTATCTAGTTAGAAATAAACAGATCTTTATAAATAATGAAATATGCCAGATTAATTTCATTTTTATTTAACAAAATGACTTACTAGATCAAATTGAAGCAATAGATTAAATATATCTTGATGTTAATAACATTTCTGATGCTATCCCATATGGCATAATCATTATCAAACTGGAAAAATATATCAAATAACATACTTTGTTGGATGGATAGAAAAAAAAATACTTAATAAGCTATGGGCATATTGCCAAATGTGGGATGAGGGGGAGAGGGAAGGAATCTAGAAGAGTGCATAAAGTACAAATTGCTATTCCATACTAGTTTGAGGACAGTGTTGCATTATATTTATTAATCAGATAATATTAAATTCAAAATATAACTATTTTGTACTGACTTCAAATTCAAACAAGAATATTTCTATAATATGTATAAGATTTCATCTTAATTTTTTCTTGTAAATATTTCCAGTATTTTCCTTTTTTCTCCAAATCATTGATTCTATTACATTACAACTTTCTAAAGAAATTTTAATCATCTTTCCCACAATTTTTGCTAATCTTCATCCCTCAGAAACATTTTTGTCTTCCTCACACCATTCTATGATATACCTGGTAGTTAGTTTTCTATTTTGTCACACTTGAACTTGTCTTTATTTTATCTTTCCAGTAGAATTCTTTGAATAGTTCTTTTTTTCTATCTCTGCATTATCATAGGAGCATAGCACAGTAACTTACCATGCTATGAACAACCAACTAATCCATTAATGGGTCTTTAAAATAATTGATATGGTTATTCCCCCCCTATGATGCAGACTGGAACACATTTAGACCTGTCTTTCCTCTTGAATCTCATATAAGACCTCCCACAGTTTCATTAAATGAGGTGTGTTTATTTTGCATAGGATCTTACTCAGTTTTTCTTTTTTTACATCAAAAGGACAGCAGAGGACATGACATTATCTTGGAGTTATCTATCTCATTCATTATGTGAACTAGTTTACCATCATATGGAAACACTCATTTTATCACCTCTGACCATGCTTGGCCTTCAGGACTCATTGAATACTGTTTAATGGTTATTTTTCTGTCTCATTTTATATCTTTCCTAGTAAGATCCTTTGTAAATGGAGGAAAATCATGGGAAGTTCTGAACAAAATAAAACATTTTCCTAAAGATCCCCAATAAGATGATCAAAAAGGAATACCAAAAATATCAAACAATCTAATGTTTCTCACTAATGTGAGTAGTTAATATTATTAGATAACTGGATGAAGGCTTATGGCTAAGGATTAACTACATCTTGTTAATGGTAAAAGTCAGACTGTCCTCTCTCTGAGTAAGTGGAGAAAAGAACCAACTATTAGGAAGGAAAAAATGCTCTTGAAGACTTGCTTACAGTCTTTGGAGTGGGCAGGAAAGTGGAGGGACACATGATCTCCTCCACTTCCTTGGTTTCTGGAATGGTGTCAGAGCAGAAGCACAAATTGACATGCAATGGAGCTGAGTAAAGATGTAGACTTGAGTGAACATGTTGGCTACAAAGTAGAGAGTCTCATTCCTTCACATGTGACCATACTACCTGTAAGATGGAATACCTCAGAGTCAAGATTCCATAGGAGCAGACTTGGGTAGGAGCTTTCTGATGTCATGGTAATGATTGTGAATATTTTGTGGGTAAAAGGCAGTGCAATAATTAACTGCTGGATATCAGTATAGTCAAAGTCATCATGACCCTCTTGGTATTCTGACACCAACATTGGAGGGAATAGTGAGAGGATTTAAACAACTTTGCTACATTGGAGACATAGGTTTACCATTTCACCAATTACCATTTACACATGGTTTTACCACATCTGTTTCGACATGTGTGACTTTTCACTTATGATCCAATGTCTGTCACACTTTTCATTGATATTCTACTGCAAAGTAAAGGAAATTATGCCTTAGGTTTATGAGACCATATTTTGTGGCTACTATAATCACTACTGTGTTTTAATGAATATTTTTCCATTGATCTGTGCCTTTTGACTGACTGAAGGCAAGGAAAACAAAGCAGCATTGGCATTGGGGTACTCGTGAGTCATAGATTTAGGATAACAGACCACAGAGTAACTAGAATTCCACACACTCATAAATAAGGGAAGTATTTGCAAAGTGTCAATGTATATCCTGGAGAAGATGTTACAATCTTTTTTAATATATTGTAGCTCATTCATTCACCCATGCCCACCATGAATCTCCCTCCAGTGTCCTTTGGCTGAACCTCCAATTCAACTATTTGGATACCATTATGCCTAGAACACAGCATGTGCTTAATTCAAATTGATTGAATTGAGATTAGGTTATTTAATCATGAAGAATTAGCCTGAAGAATAAAGGTCTAGCTAATCAATTGAATACAACTATTAAACAACATACCAATCTACTTGTTTGAAGAATCTGGTACATATCTTTCAAGAATACTTGAGTGAGTTGTTTATTTATTTTCACCCAGTTCTGTCAGAAGCATTCAAAAGTTGTGCACTATCAATGTTATAAAACCCATCAGCACTGAACTAGTTGCTCTAACTAACCTAATTAGTTATTTCAATTAAAGCTGTTCTTTATACTAATTAGTTTCATGCTATACAATCTGAGACTCAATATGATCTTATCACCTTAAGGTTCTTTACTTGAATGATTCTAAGTCTGTGAATCTTGAAATTTCTCAGACTTGTGAATGTTAAAAATTTCCACATTGGGGAATTCTCAATTGGAACAATTCCCTACTGGGAACATTCCCCATTTTGACAGTAGTGAGAACTCTACTTGGATCAGAAATGGGAGGACCTCTGCTCCACCTATACTTGGGACTGCTTTGGGGAAGAGAACTCCTTGGTAAACAATGAAAGTACTTTAAGCCATACTTATAATGAGGCAAAAAGTTCTTTAAGCCATGCCTATTTTTTGAATTAATACAAAGGGATGCTAAGTACCTATTAAAGGTCAGGCAACTTGTAAACTTGCCAGGAGCAAAGAGGTGAAAACTTATTCAGAAGTATTTTCTGGTTCAAACTTACTAAAGGGATTAGTCGAACCAGCAGTGTATTTTTCTGATTCAAACTTACTAAAGGGATTAGTCGACACAGCAGTGAATTCAGAATGTGTTGTTCTTTGGAAAATGTCTACTAAAATTGGTAGATGTAAGGACTTAGGGGAGGTGACATAAGAGAAAACCCCCTTTATAAGAAAAAGCAGAATCTCTTGAAAGAAAATCCTTTTGGAGAATCTTTTGAAGATCTCTGGAGAAGGGAAGCTCTTGGAGGACAATCTCTAAGGAGGTCTCGCTGGAGCTCCTCTGAGGGGACTCTGACCTTCTGGAGGCTCTTGAGAGAGGTCCTTTGAAACAGTCTCTGGCTGGAAGGCTCTTTGAGAAGGACTCTGGCTGGAACTTTCTCTGAGGAGACTCTTTCACTAGAATCCTTGCTTAGACAGACCTTGTGGTGAGTGATAAAAGACTGACTGACTGATCTCTCTCTCTTAAGACTCAGGTCTAGGCCATGTTGGCTTAAGGCCCTTCATACTTATTTCCTTTTTCTCTCTTTCTCTCTTTTCTTTAATTCCTCATTGTATTATTAATTAAATTCTCTATAAAACCCAGTTGACGTGGGTATATTCATAATTGGGAATATTTCCCTGGCGACCACCTTATATTTGATTTAAAACCAAGACACTGTAGTGAAACATATTTTCTGCGGTCACAATTTACTCTTATATCTATCACAATTTATATCTTTAAGTATTTTAACTCTTACAGTTTATGACCCCAACTCTTTTAATTGCCACAGTTTACGACAGACCACTCTTTTAAATGTTACAAGTCCAAATATTCCTTCAGACATTATGAAACTTCCCCTATATCTTCAAAATGGAATTAAACTGTTCTTGATATGACTACTTATTTAATATGTTTTATATGAATATGTTTATTCTAATCCAATTAAATAGTTCCTTTGAAGTTTTTAATCCTTTTCCCCATTGCTGTACTTGAAAAATACTTGAGTTCAAACACCTCGTTTTTTTAGGAAACAAAGTGTCTATCTAGAGAAAGTGAATTTCCCAATATCTCACAGCTATGAAATTTGATGTTAGATTATTTGATTATAAATACAGTGCTCATTCTACTAAATAATGCTGCATCCCATTGATAGCACTCTTCCTCTCACTTATTTATACATTTGAGAGTATCATAAATTTACAGTGTGAATGGAATTTTGAGGTTATCCAAGCTAACATTCTCATTTTTATAAAACAAAAATATTGAGATAGCCACATTATTATTAATCAAGAAGCATTCATTAGGCAGCTACTTGGAACCAATGATTTTGGGGAGAATCTGGAATAAGGTGCCCAAATTGCAATGTTTGCTGTCAGAAACCTCATATTCCATTGGCAATCATGGAGATTAGGGAAAGATTCTTTCTTCCTCCTTCTCTCTGTTGCTTTATTTCTGTCTCTTTCTGTACACATGTATATATATATATATATGTGTGGAAATATGGATTATATATAAACATATACAGATCACATTCACATATATGTACATATAAATATATACTAAATACATTCAATATAATTATTTGGGGGAGATATCAGTTGAAGGAATCAGAAAAAAGATCTTAGTAGGAGGTGTACTTTGAACTATCTTTGAAAGAAATTAAAATAATTCCAATGAGAGCTGTTTAAATCATAGAATTTGGCATTGTTCTGTAATAACATGTTTGAAGAAAAGTAGATCAAGTGGGTGCAAGACTGAACCAATACACTCCATTTTCCTTCTCTGTGTCTTTTCCTTAACTGTCCCTACATTTGTAATCTGCCTTTTAAATTCTCCCTATTAGTTTCACAGTCTTCTTTCAATACTCAACTCATATTATATTTTCTGTAGGAGGTCATTTCATGATTTTCCTATTACTCATACCATCTCTTTCCAGATTGCTTTTTCAGTCATTCTACATATATGTATATATGTATATATATATATATATATACATATATATGTTATATAACCTAGTTATTTACATATTGTTTCACCCAATACAGCATAATATAATATAAATTTCTTGAGTGCAGAGTTATTTTGCCTTTCTTCTTTCATCTCCATGGTAGAAGCACAGTGCCAGATACATTGTAAATGTTTAATAAATGCTCTAAAAATACTAATAAATTGTAAAATTATTTTATTTTCAAATTCTGAGTCCCCAATTTTCTCTCTTCTTCTCATTGCCTCTCGTAATGTAAGAAATATGATATCAATTATACATGTGAAATCATTGCAATTTTTCATTATTAGCCATATTTCCATAAAAAGAAGAAAAATAATCAGAAAATCAGACTTCAGTTTGTATTAAGAATTCATCAGGTCACTGGAAGCACTTTTTATTTTTCATCATGAGTCCTTTGGAACAGTGTTGTATCATTGTATTGATGAGAGTAGCAGTATCTTTAGCAGTTGATCATCATTGCAGTGCTGCTGTTATTCTGTGCCATGATCTCTCAATTCATTATCACTTCACTTTACATCAATTCATATTCATGGGGCTCATCAGCTTCTCCAAGTTCTTATCTCTAAGTGCTTCCCAGACTTCTTCCCTGAACCCATCTCCCTCATGTCAGTTCCCACAGAACACCTCATCAGCCCCTTTCCCTAGTATATATGTCCCCTTTACCATTTCATCCATTCCCTAATTATCCATCCTCTCCTTTATTTGCCACTATTTCTTTTACTTCTACTAAAGCATATTAGATTCTGTTCCAACCCTTTATTTCAATTCTGATTTTTTCCTCTTTAGAGAGAATCTCCTTAAAATAACTCCTTTGGATTCTGGTTTCTAATCTATACTCTATCTGCTTCTTTTTTATGGGTAAGCTCATTCCCTTCACATTCACAGTTATGATTACGAACTATAGATTTCCCTACATTTCATTTATATCTGTTCCTTACTCCATTTCACTTTTTATTATGTTCCTCCTCAAAAGTCCTTTTTGCTTTTTACCATTGCTTTCCTTAATCTGCTCTCCCTTTCAACAAATGCTCTCTTCTTTTCTGTTATTGCCTTCCTTTTCCTTCTATTTCCCTATTGAATAGGTTAAATTTCAATACATTACCATTTGTGTGTGTATATATATATATATATATATATATATATATATATATATACACTTCCTTCTTTTGGGGATTTTATATATATATATATATATATAATTATATATATTATATATAATCTTCCCTCTTTTGAACCAATTCCAATGAGAGTGAGATTCAAGGATTGTCTGCCATCCCTTCCCATTTTCCTCCTCTATCATAAAAGTTCATCTTAGTGTGACAGATTAATGTGAGAAAACCCTTTCTGCCTCTCTGTTCCCTACTTCTATGGTATCCCTCTTTTTCAACCCTTCATTTTTTGGAGTTCATTCCAACTTAATCAGCTTAGTCCCATGCCCTCTGTCTGCAACTCCTTTAAACAGACCTAAATTTGGTAAAGTTATTATGAGTTGTAATATCATCTTCCCACATAGATATGTAAAAAGATGAACTTTTTTGAGTCCCTTATGATTGCTTTTTCATGTTTAACTTTATGCTTCTGTAATCTTGTTCGAATGTCAGATTTTCAAATTTTCAAGAGCTGACTCTTGCCTTTTAATCAGGAATGCTCAAAAGTTCTCTAATTCATTAAATATCCATATTAGCCTTAAGCATAATACTCCATTTTATTGGAAAACTTATTCTTGATTGTAATTCTAGTTCCTTTGCCATCTTGAATATCATGTGTCAAGCCCTCTGCTACTTCAATGTGCAAGCTGCTAAATCTTCTGTGATTCTTACTGGTGTTCTCTGAAATTTGAATTTTTTTTTTTATTTTGCTATTTTAAGTATTTTTCCTGACTTTCATCTGAGTGCTCTGGAATTTTGCAATGATATTTCTGGGAGTTTATATTTTCATATCTGTTTCAAGAGGTGATGGGTATATTCTTTCAATTTCTATGTTTACCTCTTGCTCTAAGGTATCAGGGCATTTTTTCTTGATAATTTCTTGAAATATAAACTTACTTTCTCTGATAATGTGATAATGATTGTCAGCTAATCCACTAATCTGTTTTCTAGATAGTTCTTTTCTCAATGAGATAGCATACATTTTCTTCTATTTTTTCATTCTTTTGAATATTTTTTTGAAGTTTTCTACTATAATTTGCATAAATGTGTCCAGTTCTAAGTTTTAAAGAATTATTTTTATCTTACCTGAGGTCTTCTACCTCTTTTTAATTGGCCCCTTCTCTTTTTAAGGAGTTCTTTTCTTCAGTAATTTTCTTACTTTCTTTTCAATTTGGCCAGGTCTGAAAACCTTTTAACAAGCTGTAGATTCTCCTTTTCATGATTTTCTTCCAACACTATTTTTTTTCCAACTTTTCCCCTACCACAAGTCTTTTAAATTTTGTAGGAATACTTATTAGTCTCAGTTCCACCCACCATTTATAATTCAAGATTTTTGGTACCTGCTTTTATATTATTGTATTTTTTCTGAGTAAAGGTCTTGGTGTTTCCCACCATCATTTTTGCTATTAGTCTTTTTTAGTCATTTCTCATTCTTCTTGAGCACATATGGGATTTTCTTGGCAAAGTTGTTAGGATAGTTAGAAATTTTCTTCTCTATTTCATGTAATAGGTGGAGAACTATTGCAAAAATGACTAAATAACCTATCTAAGGTCATATATGATAAGTTTCTGAGGATAGATTTGAATTCAGGAAGATAAGTCTTCCTGACCCTCTATTCACTGTGCCACCAGTCTTCCTTCCTCTGTAGTAGCTTTTAATGGTTACTTTTGGGGTGTTATGGTTTACTCATTTTTCTATCCCATACCTTGACTTTTAGCTTTACATTAAAATTAGGCTTTTTTTCTTGGTGTGGAGAGACACTGCAGGTCTTTTTGCAATGCAGTTCTCAGAGATGCAATGCAGGAGGTCTGAATTTTTTTGTTTTTTTGTTTGTTTCTTGTAAGGCTCTATGTTCCTTGAAGATATACGGCTTCTGGTCTCCATGTCAGTGTCTGGCCTTTATCCAAAAACAGCACTTGGTACTCTCAATAAAAAGGCCTAGATCTCCTCTTTACTTTCTATCTGTGACCACACCCCCTGCTCCCTTATGTGACCAATCCCACTTTTCCTCTCTGCCCTGCATCTGTGACTCAGTACTACATATGGGAAATAGAGTTGTCAATCAGTTCCTGCTGTACTCAGTGTTAACAAATGGTTCCCTTTAATGTCCATCTGAATGGTTTTCTTAACCTCTTACTATCTCTGTGTTGAGAACTCTAGAAGCTACTGTTGCTTCTCTTGCAGCCACTGTTACATCTGCAGTATGTGTAGAATCCAGATAATCTTCTACCTGAGTGACATAGACTTCTCATGCTGACCCCTTAAGACTTTTTCTTGAAAAAATATCTCATTTCAACCTTTTGTTGAATCTGATACTCCAAAATATTATTGGAGGCATTAATTTAAAGTTTCTCAGTGGGAAATGCTGGGAAAATTCTGTTGGGTTTTTGTCCCTAATCTATGACCCTGGCTTTGCTGCAATCATTGACTCTTGATTCAGTATCAATTAAGAAACTCTAACAGTACATTTCTGATAATGTAAACACAAATTTTCCATTTTTATCAAAGCTCAATGACATTTAATTACATTTAGGAAAATACATTTGGAGAGGAAAATCAAGTGATTCCAATACTAGAGACTAACTATTCAAAAATAAGCTTGATAGGTTTCTGGAAGTCACATTTCCTTTCTAATTGACTTCAAATCTAGGTATCTATTCTGATATTCTACACTGAGTTCCAGCTCATCATCATGAATTGCCTTCTTGAATCTCTCTCTTGATGTCCCATTGGCATATTGAACTCAATATTCCACAATAGATCTCATTACATTTTCCTCCAAACCTTTCTCAACTCCAACCATATATCATTCTGTTTAGGGAAACATTATTATTCCTCCAGGCTCTCCACTTCAAACACATTTTCAACTTCTGACTTCTGATTCTCCATTTGTAACCATATTTCAAACATAAATTCAAGCAAAATAAATTCATTAAATACCTACTCTGTACCATGTACTAATGATGCAAATATAGAGACATATCCTGAAGAAATTTCATTGATTCTATCTCCACAAATCTGATATATATATATATATATGTATATATATATATATATATATATATATCCCTTTTACTCACCTTGATTGTCTCTGTCCTAATATAGGTCCTTATGACCTCACAAATGTGATATTGCATTTTTGGTTCTTTATCTGCTCCCATGCTTTGCCCTCTCTTTTCCATCCAAACAAAGCTATAGAATTGTTATTCTTAAGTACTGGTCTTATATTATTATTCATTGCTCAAGAATCTTTAATAATTTTTGATTATTTCTTTTTATTTATTTTAAATACCTCCTCAATCATTCAATTATTTTTCTATTCTGGTTTAATCTCTCTGAGGCATTGAGAATAATATGATAAATTGAAAGTTGGGAATGGGAGCTATTAAAAACTCCCTTCCCTCCCTTCTGTGACTAAGAAATGTTCATTATTTGAGTTTACCAATAAAATAATAGCCTAGACTTCTTTGGAAAGCAAACTAAATTTCCTTGAAGGATAGGTTGGTAGTGTAAAGATATGAAGCTTGTTTCCTTTTATGGAAAGTCTCATCTCCCAAGTTTAGCAGAATTCTTTGAACCATGAACAGGACAGTGATTAGGAAGAGAATGAATTTCTGAACTTAACCTGTTACAAGCCAGTTGAATTCTGAATGAAGTTTAAAGAAAGAGAATCATGGTTTAGGCAGCTATAGTACAAAAGAAATTAATTGTATATAATATTAAAAGAAAACAATACAGAGTCCATTTTAGTCTTATTTCACATCAAAATATGCTACATATTGTTCCCTCTATGTAATATCTCAACTCCAGGCACTTTAAGTGGCTATATGGAAACAGAGGCACAAAAATTTCCCAAGGTCACACAGGAAGAAAAAGGCTGAACATGAAATTTAAATTATTCTCTAACTTCAGGTATCATTCTATTTTCCCTTGAGCACCAAGCCTTTTATAATGCTAGGTCTAATTCATAAATCCCTTATAAAACATTTAAAAATATCTATTTTTTCATCTCTCTATCTCTCTATCTATATATGTGTGGGTTCACATGTTAATAATGAATTTCTAAATTCTCTTTTCTATAATGCAAAAAAGAAAAATCCATAGGGTATTAGATTCAAAGCTTGATGGGACCTTAAAGGTCATTTCATTCAAATATTTTATATTACAGATGAGAAAACTGAGGTATAGAGTGGGAAAGTCATGTCCCTAAAGTCACACTTGCAGTAAATATGAGAACTCAATTGAATCCAAGTCTTCGTCTCTAAAACCATCAATCTATCATTTTTCCCCATTCCTTCAACCAAGTCACATATGCCATGGTTTCTATCCTGCTTTTTTTGTAAACCATTCTTTACAATCACTTTACTTGTATATATTTCTATTTAAAATAAAGTGTTGATACCACCATGAATATGGTACCGATGATTTAACTCAACCATGTGAGGGAAGAATTAGAATTCCTTACATGGTCATGGGGAGGATCATGGAGTTTCCCTTATCATATTTATCAAGGTTTCCATTTAGAGCAGATAAGGCTAATTTATAGAAAAGATGCATCCAGACACACAATATGAAGTCAGGTAGATCTGGATTTAATTTCCACTTTGTACATTCACTTGCCAAGGGACTCTTGTCAATTTTCTTCCTTTCTCTGCACTTCAGGATCCTTGTGTACAAAATGAAGACTTTTGACAAGGCAACTTTCAAGGTTCTTCATAGCTTCAAGTATCTAAATTTACTTTCCTATAGTTCCTCCTTCAAGAATAATTTGGACATTTCAGAAGACAATATACCTTAGAGAAGGTTCCCTTAAAGGCAGAGAAGACTATTTAAGTATGGATATAAAATCATGACCAACAAAGCCAAGGTAATCCTAGTCTTCATTAAGAAAGGCATATTGCCTAAAGTAAGGGGAGGAGATAGCCCTGCCTTACTCTACTCAAGTTATACTTCAAAAAGCCCATCTGGGCAGACCAGCTAAATGAGGTTGAGGGTAACCAACTGGTATCAAACACATTATTGAGGTAGGATGATGTCTACCCCAAGCTTGTGATAAATTCCCCTGGCAGAATGGGGGGGGGATAAGAATACTTTGGGAATGAAGGAAATCCTCTTTAATGTTTGGAACTTGATTAGATGTTGAAGATGTCACAATCATCTACAACATCCTGGGCCATTGCCAATTCTCCTGACTTTTCTCTTACCACTGGACTTTTATTGCTCAGTGATGTCATCAGTCCTTTTTGAAACAAAGTGTGAACCATTGCTTAGAAAGATTTGTCTTTGGATTAGAGTATATTACTAAAGACTATGTAAATGATGTGTATTTAGACAGTTATCTAGGCTACAGAGGCATCTGAAAAGCTGGGCCAGATGTAAATTGTTTTCATTCATACATTTAGTAGATCATTTTGACATAACTCTGGGCTTTATTAAACTTTAGTAGCTAAGTGGAAGTACAATTTCTAATAGTAAAAATTTTAAAAACTCCTTACACAAACAGAAGTGTTTCTATCTTTCTGTATTTAGAGTTCAGAATCCTAGAACCTTTTCTCAGCCCAGAAGTAGCTGGGAGGCCTAAGAGATAGAGTAGCATTCCTGAAATCAAGGAATTTCAAATCCTGCTTCAGATGTTTCATAATAGTGTGGCATTGGCCAAGCCATTTAATCTCAGTTTTGTCATGTGTGAAATTAGTATAATAATAGTACCTATCTCCTAGGGTTGTTGTAAGTACCAAATGACATGATATTCATAAAGTGTTTTGCAAACCTAAAAGCCTTATATAAACAGTCATTATCTCATGGCATATTCTTGAAATGGTTAGGATTCAGAAAAATATTATCTGTACTTATGTCCTTAAATATAAAATTGAACTGATAGTCATCTCTCTCAAGGAGCTCCCCTAGCGATTGTGAAGAATAGTTATTGGTTGGAAGGCACTTTGGGGGGCATCAAGGTGGGAGAGAGAAGGAGGGAAAGCCAGGACTCTAAAAATACTTTGTAAAAAGTCCATGCTCCCAGAAGATCAGTAATGCCAAGACCTAATAAGTACTATCCTTTAACTAGTCAGTCTGTTGCTCCACTGTGAGTCACTTGCAGGGGTGATCAGCAGTTTTTCCAGTGCATAAGCAAAGACAAGTATTTGCTACATATTTATATTATGTTCATTTGTTCCTTGTCACAATTCTAAGGGAAGTCAGCTTTTAGGTTGAATAGTTGCTATTTAGCTTGAATAATGACTACTCACTTTATTACATTTCGAACACAGGAAGAATGAACATTCACACAATCTGATATTTATTCGGCTGCTCAAGGAGCCATTCACAGTGGTGGACAGTCTGAGGCTAGTGCAGAACTCCCTTATTGAAATTCAGTTCATGTCATTTGATTAAAATGAAATCTTTTTTTTTTAATCTGAATCTGATACTAGAAAGGCACCATCAATGATTGGTGTCAGCCAGAGAATGGAGACTCCAGTCGCTAGCCCTACACTGTTATTTGGTGAGGCCAAGGGAAGCAGCTTGAAATTATATATATTTTTGGTCTCCTTTAACCCCTTTTAGTAGGAGTTGTGCAGCATCCACTGCTTGGGACATTAGCCAAATGAACTCCTGGGTACTTTGTCTAGTTTTCCTCATTACGCTAATGTGAAAAATTAACGAGGAAACACATACTTCCTCTCCCTTTGGACGGGTTGTACATTTAAGAGGGCATCGTCAAGATTGTTCCTTTCATCCATCTCTAGGATCTCTCTGGGTAGTCAAAGTTCTCATTTTCAAGATTGCTCTTTGTGCTGTCTGAATATTCAGTTAGAAATCATGAAGAACATTAGCTGAAAAGGGACTCTAAATATGGATGTCCCTTTGACAATTACAGAATCACCAACATTTATCAGGGGAGCAGGGGAAGCAGGCATCATAATGGTTGAGTATTTGAAATTAAATCTGCAAAGCATATATCTGAAAGCATCCAGAGAAAATTAGACTTAGTAGCAAAATCAAACAACAAACCAAAAACAACAGATCTATAAAGAGACATTAAATAACTTCTTGAAGGTCATTGAAAAACACATCGATGAGGAGAAAAGTTTAGACTTGCCTCCTCTGTACCTATAGCTTCGTGCTCCGAGATTAAAAATTCTGGGTCCCATTTTTTTTGCTTTATGGCTACTTCCAGATTTCATTTAGATCACAGTAATTTCCAAATCTTTTATCCCCCCTTTCCTATAAAAAGTCATCATCTCTCTTAGAAGTAGCCTCTCTTCTTGTCTCTCTTCTCTACATTTCCCTTACGTCATGAATGTGCTGTTTTCAGTGTGAAGAATGGATGTGTACTTTCTAAACAATTGTCCTTGAAAAAGAGAATTAAGGAGGAAAGGCAGGCCCAAAAGTGGTTGGGAAATATCCAGAAGTAAAAGTGATTGAAAGGATTCTTTGGTTCTTGTTTCTTCAACCTGAACTAAATTCATTCACTTTTTACTGGCATCTCAAATTGATCCATAAACATTTCATTACTAGGAAGCATGTGACACTTTCATTAGGAGGAGAAAAAATATATTTTATTTCCTGTGATGCTAATTGCATCTCCACTTCCATTTCAGGGCACCAGGCTTTACAATCAAAACTCCTTTGCAAACAAGGAATACAAACCCCAAGCAAACAAGAAGCCCCCCAATCCGAGTTTGCTGGCATTTCCTTCATGTTATTCATGGATCCTTTTTTGTTTCAGTAAACATTACTTGGGAGCTATTGAAAAGGGCAGTTTCTTCTTTTTTCTGTTAATTAGGTTGTCAGATTAAGTGGTTATCAGCAGTGTGTATATGTGTTTGACACAAGCCCAGCCCACCATGAATCATTTGTCAGTGAAACCCCTCCAGCTGATTGCTGAGTTTTTTCTTCTTTTCCACCTGAAAGTTCTCCAATAGACACACTGTAATCCATTGCCAAGTGTGGAGGTAACATTTTGAAAATAGTCCTGAACATGGCTAGAAGCTTATAATATAAGCATTTAATTTGGTGAATCCCACTGCCACCTCCTTAATTCAAGCCCTTTCTAAGCCATGATAATTGCAAGAGGTTCTAGCTGGCCTCATTGATCCTCATGTGCTTCTCTCCATTCCATCCCATTCACTTGCCCATTTAATCTTCCAAAAACATGCCTTGTCTGTAGGTTGGATGCTGATTTTATGGGGGAGGTATACTTTATAAGGAAATATACAACTGCTACAGTTCCACACAGTGCTCTTCTTTCATAGTGTACTGCTTGAGTCTCATAGCTCAGTGTGTTAATATCAACATGGGAATCTCTTGCAGGTGTGTGTGGAAAGTTTTGCCACTGAATTCTCATGGAGGACTGTCTTTTGCTTCTCTTTTTCTATCTCTTTCTCTGCCTCTGTCTCTCCCTCCTCCCTCTCTGTCTCTGTCTCTCCCTCTCTCTGTATCTTTCTCTCCCTTACGCCAAGACAAAAATTGAGCTCTGATTTCCTGCATCACCACCTCCACGTAAAATCAACAAGATTTTAGTAAACACTATGTGTGAGGTCATAAGCTATACATTCTGAATTCAAAAGTTCAAATAAATAAACCAATACTCCTTGCATTCAAAACTTTATTTTCTGGGATTAAAACAAGCATAGAAACATATGCAGGATAATTTTTGAATGAAAGAGTAGTAATATCTGGGTAGAAGGAGAAAAAAATGTCCCATGGACACTAATACACTGATAGTGGAGTTGTGAATTGATCCAACCATTCTTGAGGACAATTTGGAACTATGCCCAAAGGGCAATAAAAGACTGTCTGCCCTTTGATCCAGCCATAGCACTGATGGGTTTGTACCCCAAAGAGACAATAGGGAAAATATCTGTACAAAAATATTTATAGCCATGCTCTTTGCAGTGGCAAAAATTTGGAAAATGGGAGGGTGGCCATTGATTGGACAATGACTTAACAAATCATGGTATCTGATAGTGATGGAATATTATTGTTCTAAGGAATAAAGGAATAAAGAATTAGAGGAATTCTAGGTGAACTGGAACAACTTCCAAGAACTGATGTAGAGTCAAAGGAGTGGAACCTGGAGAGCTTTGTAGAGAGAGACTCATACATTTTGGCACAATTGAACATAATAGACTTTTCTACTACCAGCATTGCAATGATCCAGGACAATCCTGAGAAACTTGTGAGAAAGAATGCTATCCACATCCAGAGAAAGAACTGGGGGAGTAGAAACATAGAAGAAAAATATATGATCAATCAAATGGTTTGATGGGAATATGATTGGGGATTTTTCTTTAAATAATCATTCTGTTGCAAATACTAATAATATGGGAATAGATTTTGGAAAATGATACATGTATAACTCATTGGAATTTCTCCTTAGCTCAGGGTAGGGGAAGGAGGAGAGAAAAGGGGAAGGAAATAAGATGAATCATGTAACCAAATTAATTAATATAAATTAATAAATGAACAAATAAATAAAATGTCTCAGGAGCCAAAAGTTATGGTGATCCTTAAAGGATAATAGAGATTCTAGGAGATAGAGCTTAGAAGGGACATCATCCAAGGAAAGGGGTAAAACCAATACAAGGATACAGAGTCAGGAAAAAGAAATATTAAGCTCAGGTAACAGAAATTGTATTTGTCACTAATTAATAATCACTTCCTTCTATAACCTATATTTGAGCTACCTTCTAAAGTCAAACTGCTTTACCTTTCCCTGAACAATAATTGGGTTGTTTTTAATTTTTTAAATACAGCTATTTATTTACCCTTGCTTATCTTGTTTCTTCTTATACATTATTCAAAATCAAGTCCTTCTCAGGCTTATTGGACCTCCATTTAGAATTCTAAGCATTCTTTGTTTTTCTCATTTTTGGTGATTATTATGAACCTCTGCTTGCAGTAATATTTATGACTACCTTACTACTAGATACTATTTTCATTTTCTTTTACTTTTGCCTTATTGTTCCACCTAAATTAAGACCAACTTGAGAGCATGAATGTGTCTTTTTAACCTATTTGAAATTTCCAAAGAACTGACTTTGGGTAATAAGTAAGGAATACTTTATTTTTTTTTTATTTCAAAACTCTGAAAAGAGTCAAGGAAAAAACCTTATGACCTGACACTAGAGAATTCCTCTCTGAGATGGTAATAGTCAATTAAAAATAAAAGTATGTAATTAAAAATATCTTTAAATATGTTCAAATCCCACCTCAAACAAATGTTAGCCCAATGACACTGGGTAAATTATGTAAATTCTTTGTGTCTTACTATCTCGTGCATATAATGAGGAGGTTATACTGAATGACCTTGAAGTTTCTTTCACCCTCCAAACCCCAGATTCTTTGATTCAGATTCCATTATAACCTGAGCTAATTCAATTCAGTTATTAATTGTTCCCTTTTTACAATGCAATGTGGTCGATGTTCTATCTTTTTAAAGTTTATACTGCAATGGGCAATTTTAGCTAGGATGGTAGTCTGCTCTCAAAAATATTCAAGTTGGTTTGTGCTTTGTCTCACTTCTAAGATACTTACCAATCAAGATCTCAGTTCCCTCATTTTTTTAAATGAAGGGAATAGGTACCATCTAATGATTTTTCAGCTACAAATCAATTCATATCCATTTTTTCTATCTCTCTTTGAATTACATTATTGACCTCTGATCATTGTCTTCTAACATTTATCATGTCATGGATAATGTAGTTTAGCCAAAATGAAAAAAACAAACAAACAAATATACTTAGCTCTTGTCATTGTCACTAGTTATTCTTTAAGTGTCTCTTATGTGGAACAAAATACTGGCCTGAATAAAAAGATCTGAGTATGAATTTTGTTTGAAGCATTTACTAGAATTTCTAGTATAATAAACACCCCCCATTTAGCTTGTCAAATGGTACTATAGATGATACTACTTTATAACATGGTATCAGCATATTTCTTTCTTCCAATCTCATGGAGATAATGTAGGAAAATCACTTTGCAAACCACTATTTCTATAGCAGTTTGGCTTACTATCATTATATGTCATGCCCATAGCTAATCATTGGACAGGCAAGATCTATACAATCTAGGAGCTCAGTGATTCTCTCAGTGAGAATCCAGGTGAATAACGAGGATGAGAAATCATGTAATCTTGTAAGGATGATTCAAAATGGCATGTGATGATGGTGATGAATACAATGGTTATGATGATGAGAATTGTAATTAGAACTCACATTAATTCTTAATGAATATCAGATTTTATCCACAAATAACTAATTAAAGAATTGTCCCTTGGAAATCAGTATAGAAAGGATAAAGGGATGAGTTATATGGATAACCTACATTACTTGTAGGTTACTCCATTTCACATCTCCAAACACTGACTTGACTTGTGCCCCTATTTATCCCTGCCATTCTGACTTTGGAAGCAATCAAAATTTATGGAAGAATAATTTTTAGCCTGGTCAATACATGCTTTTTAAATTTTTTTCAGTTTATGTATTGGAACAATTTTCAAAAATTATTTTCTTGCATTTTTCAATTCATATTCTCTCCCACCTCCCTTTCCCCAAGATAAGAGCAGAAAATATGATAAAGATTGTACATGAATTTATATATATATATATATATATATATATTCATGTTCATCTTATTTAGGAAGAAGTTTTGTGTCATTCACATGAGAGGAAAATTCATGGAGGGAATAAAGTGAAGAATGGCATGCTTTAATCTGCATTCAGATGTCATCACTCCCTTCTATATCAAGAGGTAGCCTTGTGAAGATTGGATTTGGCTCTCTCCTGATTGTAACAATGAAGGTGCTTAGCTCTTCCTTGATTGTGAAAATTAAATTGTAATCCCCTGTCTATTTTTAGATTTTAATCCCCAAAGTGTAAGAACAGCACTTAAGGGGGCAGCTGGGTAGCTCAGTGGATTGAGAATCAGGCCTAGAGACGGGAGGTCCTAGGTTCAAATTTGACCTCAGACATTTCCCAGCTGTGTGACCCTGGGCAATTCACTTGACCCCCATTGCCTAGCCCTTACCACTCTTCTGCTTTGGAGCCAATACACAGTATTGACTTCAAGACGGAAGGTAAGGGTTAAAAAAAAAAAAGAACAACACTTAAAGTAGATCTACCAATTTTAACAACAAAATGGTGTGAACACCCATTTCATACATTGAGTGGGAGGTCTGTGACCCATGTGTGAAAGAGTGGGCAGTCCTGGAGTAGAGCATCAACTGTGATTGGTAGACAAAATTTGGGGGAAGTGACACAAGAGAAAAAAAGGTCTTTAAGTGTCTAAAAGGGACACACAGAGACACTTGAAGGGAGACACTTGGAGTGAACACAGATACTTGGAGAAGAAGACAGACACTTGGACTTGAAGTGAAGAGGGACACTTGGTTGTGGAACTCAACCCTGGTGGAGCACATGCAGGAGACCTCAGACTTCTTTCCTTTTAGAGGGTCACCATGGTAAGTTTAAAGGTTGATTTCCTTCCTTGCATTTCCTAGAGGTGTGAGCTTCTGGGAAAGGCCCATCTTCTTGAAACTCCTTTCCCCTGGCTAGGGTCTCAGAATTGGTATTTCCATCAGAGGAAGCTGGAGCTCACTCACTTTCTCTCTCTCTCTCTCTCTCTCTCTCTCTCTCTCTCTCTCTCTCTCTCTCTCTCTCTCTCTCTCTCTCCTCTCTTCCTTAATATCTTCCCTCTTTTGTAAATTAAACTACCATAAATTCCATTTGACTTTAGTAATTCAATTTTGGGATTTCGAAATTAAATCCCTGGCGACCAATTAAATATTCAGTCCCACTATATAATTAACACCTTTTCCTTCACAGATCCCATGGAGCTGTCCTATATGCTTGCATTGTTGATAATAGTTAAGACATTCACAGTTGTTCATCATATTTCTGTACAATTTCCACCTGGTTTTGCTCACTTCACTGAATCATTTTCATGCAAGTCTTCTGAGACTTTTTTGTGATCATCTAGCTTGTCATTTCTTATAGAGCAGTGGTATTCCATTAAAATCAGTCTGAGGTCATGATTGCCACCCCTGACTTTTAACTTTGGCTAAAGCATTATAGATTCTGTTTCATCCCTTTATTTTCACTCTGTGTAACTCCTTGATAAAACATTCTCATAATTAATTAGTAAAATCACAACATCAATCTCACCTAAACAACTAAGTACAGAATCCATATTCTCTTTCATCTAATATAATGTATTTAATAAAACTGAGGAAATTATTTTCTAAGATTTTCCATCCATACTCCTCCTTATCCCTGCTCCTTTCCACAAGAACTTTGGGTCTAGGTAGAGATTGTGGGAAATTGGGGGATTCTAAACTCTGATAGAGGAGATGATCTTATTTTTTTCCAAAATCAGGAATCCCTATCATTCCTTTAGAATTTTAGAATCAAGCTGCTATGTGTTTTTCTTGGTTTTATTTATTATGCTATTATTTATTAGAGTGCTAGACACATACCCATGCCTAATGTAGACTCTCTTACTTATCCCCTCCTCCTTATCTTTTATTTAAAAAAATAATTTTCTAATATTAAATAACTATATAAATATAAAATAAAAAATGAGTGTAAGCATTTACTTACAATGTTACATCTGAAGGAAGACTAATGAAAACTGTCTTCAAAATTTTTCAGGATGATTATTGTTTGTAACTTTTGAAAACCCAGTACTACAGCATTCAGTTCATTCAGGTTAACAAAGTTATTTTGAACAAATCTTTTGTGTGTGTGTGTGGGGAAGAAATTTACAAAAAATTCATAAATAAATATAAATAAATAAAGATATTTCAATTTTTTTTCTCATTATTCTCCAACTTTTCCCCATACCAAAGAAGAAGATAATCTATTTTTCCCTTTTTGCCAAGCTTTCACTCGTGAATCTTGCTCTAGATTCACTTCTCATAAATTATATTTAAAATGTTTCTTTTTAAAATATTATTTAATGTAATTCTAAGAAGAAAGATGTTTTCCCTTATCCTCTATCTCTGTTCTTCATGCTGTATGTCATAAACTCTTGTAGATCAAAGTTTAACACACACATCATGGAGAGACAGAAATGTTATTCATCATTTTTCATTCCTTAATGAGATAGTAACTTATATAGATTTATGTAAAAGGGCTCTTACAATGGAGGTTCCATCATTAAGATTCATCCCTGAGTTTTAGTTACTTGAAATAATTATATACCTTGTTTTTCATTTATTAGTCTGAAATATTGGCTCTGTCTTTTTATTTCATTGGTATAAAGAGTTTATATTGGACAAACTCCATCTAATATTAAAAATACAAACCTTCTGTACAAATCAAAGAATTAGAAATGTGACAGAGGACAATGAAAAGATTAGTGGTCACGTACATTGAAAATGTCAAAGTCAAGATTAGAAGAGCAAGTCTATCAATGAGCATTTATTAAATGCCTATTAAGTTACCAGACACTACACTAAGGTGGGGATACTAAAAAAGACAAAAAATACATCCTTAGGCAGAAGATACTCCCAATAGAAAAAAACATACAAAGAAATGTGTACTGAAAAGATATGAAGAGGAAGAATATGGAAATATCCTATAGATGGAAGGCACCATCAAGTTTGCAAGAGTACTGCTAAAGGTTTATTTTTTGCAAGGTGGCATTTTAGCTAGGACTTGAAGGATTCCATCACAACAAGAAGGCCAAATTACAGTCATGAGAAACATCCAGGGAATTTCAAAGAATCATTGTTGAGGAAAGAAAGGATAATAATGTTACTGGATCAAAGAATACAAGGCAAGAGGTAGATAAAGAAGAAAAAAAAGAATGGAAAGGTATTGGGAGAGTGACAGGTTATGACAGTTTTTGAATGCCAAGCAGAGTGTTTTCTATTTGATCATATAGATAATGAGACAGTAGACTTATTAAATGGATGGGAGTTAAATGGTCAGGTTTATAGAAAGACAATTTGGACACTTGAAAAGAGAATGATCAGGGGAGAGACTTGTGGAAAGGAAACTATTCAAGTTGCCCAAATATGAGGGAATGAGGTCCTATGCCATGTTGAGGGCAGTGCCCAGGAGATTTTTTAAAGGAAAATCAATAGGTCTTGAAAATAAATTGGATACAGGAGCTAGAGGGAATGAGGAGCCTAGGATGACACCTATTGTGAGTTCCTGGCAGAGTTATGGTATTCTCAAAAGTAAAAAGGAAGTTAACAAGAGAGTGTTAGAGATGAAATATGTCAGTCTTAGAATATTATGTTTGAGAAATTTCTGGATCATCTAATTCAAGATGACCAAAAAGAAGTTGTAGATGCTAATTTAGTTGTGAGCAAAGAAATTGGAGATGGACAAGTAAATCTGTAAATCATCTATACAGAGATGATAATTGAATCCCTGGGCATGGGTGAGATTAACAAATCAACTTATATAGAAGAGAAGAGTATGCAGGGCAGAGCCTCAGGGGACCACCCACTATTACTAGATACAAATCTAATAAAAATAATATTAAGAAGGAGAGGACAACAAGTGGTGTTGAAGAAACTTAAGGAGAAGAGAAAATCAATGGGGGATTGACTAACAGTGCCAAAGACTGCAACAAGGTCATATCCTCATGTTACTGAAGTCAGCTCTCCATGCAACTTAACTAAAATGAAACTAACTCATTTATATACCACTTTACAGTTCAAAAAATTCATTATAAATTCTTTATGCCATTTGATATTGCTCAAAAACTCCATGGTAAAAATGCTATCAATATATAATTGCCATTTTACAGATAAAGAAACTAAGCCTAAGAGTTTCAGTGATTTGCTTAAGGACACACAGATACAAAGAATCTGAAAAAAAATCAAAACAAAACATCAAACCCATTTATCTGATTATGAACCTATAGGGACACTGATCAGTGACTTCTACGACACACCACCAATCCTTTCACCTCTCAGTGTGAGTTTATTGGACATATTTCCTCTTGATTTTTAGATCCATTTACTGGAATGCCTCACAGACAATTGTTTTTCATATTAAAAGCAATCCTCTGCATTTTTGAACAGGGTTGTCAGTTTGGATTAAGAATAACACCCTTTCCCCGTTCACATCCCTCTGAATACTTGAATTAATTAAATCAAGTCAAGATTTTCTTCCAACCTAATGACTTATAAATGTGACTCCTTGTGGAGATGTGTGTGTGTGGAGAGGCAGTGGGAGCTTTTGACACTGCTAATGAGGAAGGTGAGCTCCACTGGGAAGATGAGGTACTTGTTTTTATCTCCAGGAGTCTTTACATCTTTGTTTTTTTGCCTTTAAAGAGTTCTCTCCTGCTATCAAATTTTGGCAGTGTGTGTGTGTGTGTGTGCGCGCGCATGTGTGTGTGTGTTCCACAACCTGCTATGGGATGGATCATTTCTGACCATCTTGAAAGAGAGGAAGGATAGAACACTTGATACAGCAAGGACCAGGAATTAGGAAGATCTGGATCCAAATCTTATTTCTGATTCATAATAGCTACATGACCTTTAGGAACAATTCTCTAAGCCTCAGTTTACTGATCTATGAAATGAGAATGATAATATTTTTAATAGCTATTTTGCAGGCCTGTGGTCAAGCCTAAATTAGATTAATAATATCAACTGTTTTGGAAACTGGAAAACACTGTTAATATTAGTTAATATTTAATGAAAGGCAGCATCTTGGTATAGTGGATAGTAAGAGCTGGACAGGAAACTGGGAAGTCTTGTATTTGAGTCCTTAAACTGAAATATAATGGATATAGGTAAGTTAACCAAGCATGGACTAGATTTTGTTCTTCATTGTACTCTAGGTTGCTCTCTAAGTTTATAAGGTATAAAGCAGCAGATAATTTGAATTCACAGAGAGAATTTCCTATTTGAGTGTTCCCTATAACAATGATCCCATAGGCCTAGGCTCTATCCATGTGATGAGTGCAAATGCAACAACTGCAAAACAATACATTCTTTCTCCAGGGCAAGACAATTGCTTATTAACAGTAATGGTATAGTTATTAATATAGTGGATCAGACCAGCCTCCTTAGTAAGTCAGCAACCCTGAAGATATGGCAAAGACCATTTTTTTTAGTTTTTAAAACATTATTTTATTTGGTCATTTTCATACATTATTCATTGGAAACAGATCATTTTCTTTTCCTCCCCCCACCATCACCCCCCCTGCCACCCCTTCCCTAGCCAATGCGCAATTCGTCTGGGTATCACATGTGTCCTTGCTCTGAACCCATTTCCTTGTTGTTGGTATTTGCATTAGGATGCTCATTTAGAGTCTCTCCTCCTTCATGTCCCCTCAACCCCTGTAGTCAAGCAGTTGCTTTTCCTCTGTGTTTTTCCTCCTTCAGTCTGTCCTCTGCTTGTGGATAGTTTTGTTTTGGTTTTTTCTCATAGATCGCTGCAGATTGTTCAGGGACGTTATAAAGCCATTACTGGAGAAGTCCATTATGTTCTCTTGTACCACAGTGTGTCAGGCTCTGTGTACAATGTTCTCCTGGCTCTGCTCCTTTCGCTCTGCATCACTTCCTGGAGGTCGTTCCAGTTCACATGGAATTCCTCCAGTTTATTATTCCTTTTAGCACAATAGTATTCTATCACCAACAGATACCACGATTTGTTCAGTCATTCCCCAATTGATGGGCATCCCCTCGTTTTCCAGTTTTTTGCCACCCCAAAGAGCGCAACTATGAGTATTCTTGTACAAGTCTTTTTCTCCATTATCTCTTTGGGGTACAAACCCAGCAGTGTTATGGCTGGATCAAAGGGCAGAAAGTCTTTTAGCACCCTTTGGGCATAGTTCCAAATTGCCCCCCAGAATGGTTGGATCAGTTCACAGCTCCACCAGCAATGAATTAATGTCCCTATTTTGCCACATCCCCTCCAGCATTCATTACTTTCCATAGCTGTCATGTTAGCCAATCTGCTAGGTGTGAGGTGATACCTCAGAGTTGTTTTGATTTGCATCTCTCTGATTATAAGAGATTTAGAACACTTCTTCATGTGCTTATTAATAGGGCAAAGACCATTTTTATTGAGAACTAAAAGGAGCAGGAGGTTCAGAATACTTGGTAAGTTTTATTATTAGCAGAATATAGGAAAATGTTTTGACTTACAATTTTCCATGATAATTGAGGAATGTTGATTGCTTTGTGGGCCTCACCTGTATTTTCTTCATTCTAGCAAGTACTCTATATCATGAAACTTAGAGATACCAGAAGCACACTTTAATTTCCATCTCCACTACCGGATTATGTAATTGATGACTACTCATGCTGCTTAATTGATATGTACCCATCTTAACCCATTGTCACTTTCTTAAGACATGTGTGAATCTCACGTGCTCAATACAGTATGATACACAGAGAACATTTTAGAAAACCTTGCTGATTAACTGAAAAGGCTGAGAATTCATGTCCAGAATAGTCTTAATCCCCTTCCCTCCATTTCTTATATCTTCTCAATGTTATTCATATTTTCTCCTTTCCTTTCAATAAAATAATTTCAGGAAAGTTATTTACATGTTTTAGTATATTTAAAAAGTCTATCTTCCTACATCCCTACCTTCCCTACCTTTCTGTCAGTCAATCAATCAATCTCTCTCTATTTATGTATCATATCCATCTATCTGATTATCCCTTCCACATTGTAACTTTTCCCATTGCAGTTTCAATATATCACAAGTCAGAATAAGAAATTAAAAGGAAATATTTTGGTAATTTTATGGAAGACACAGACAACTAATAAAGGCCAACAGATATTACAGAAAATGTATAAAAACTCAGAAATGCATAGTTACCCTAAATTTTTCAAAAAGGTGCTGTAAAAAAACATAGAAAAGAAAAAAAAAAAGAAAAATTCAGACTTTTTTGGTATGAAGATGGCCAAAATTTTGATGTGTATTTTCCATGTCATGGGGATGCTGTACCCTTAACCCCCACAATATGTAAGGGATAACTGTATACACAAACACTGATAAATATATACAATTATAGAATACATATATATGTATATGCAACATATATAATTTCACACCCCTTTTAGAAATATGTGATATTCTAGTATTGCCACCTTTTATAGCTCAAGAAACATTCTCATAAAGTTAACTGAGTATTCCAGAATCATCCATGTCATCACCATTTGAGATAAAATCTGAAGTCATGTCTTCATGGTTATGAGTTCTAATATTCTTTCCATAATGTTATACTGCTTGCCTGAGTAATCTAAAATGCTAATAGAGATCTTTTGTAATGGATCTAGTACATTTTTATCCACATTTTCCAGGATCTGATTTAAGTAGTCATAATTTATCTTCATTTTTTTCCATATTGTTCTTTCCCACATGCCTAAGAATATGATTAAGGACCACTCCCCTTTAAAAAAATCATTTTGATCTTTCAAGTCCATCCATGAACTGGTCTCTCTCCTTTTCACTGATATATAAATTTAAAACATTGTTTATATTTGATATGTTCACCTCCTCACTGTCCAATCATTCCTGAATCCACGAAACTCATAAAATAAGGTCAATATAAACTCTTCCCTTCCGAACATTAATAAAAAATCCTTCTCTCAAAGGTCACTAGTCACAATCTATTTGTCAGATTCTAAAACTTTTGTTTTTTCATGTGGGGTTTTCCTTAATGGACTCCCCTGACCAGCAGGGTCCCACAAAGGGAAGGGACTCACCTTTGTGATGGGACCCGAGGAGAGGTAGGAACCAAGAACCAGGGTGGAAATGAAAGACATGGACAAGTCAGTGGTTGGATAGGGCAGGCAATCCCTATGATACTCCCTTTGATAGGAAAGTATGAGTACAAAGGAACACGAGGAGGCGGAGATTAAGGTAGGAAATGCAGGCCGAGATGGTTACAGCCTCGGGGAAGGAGAAGGTTAAGAGGAGAGAGACAGAATCATTGAGGAGCCCAGTGGAGCTCCATGGAAGGGAGAAAGGCCAAGAGGAAGTTCATGGGATTGCCTCTGAATTTATTCATGTCCTGCTTGGGCGGTACTCCCAAGCACGCAGTAACCACATCACAAAGTATAGACAATTAAGATTGGGTGGCAAGGTAGAGGGAACACCTTTGGGCATGTAGATTGCAAACAGCGCTTTCCCGGGGAATTGAGTCCGAGCATGTTAATGAGTTTGTCTTAGCCAAGGGCCGCATGGCCAGTTCAAAGTTACATTCACAAACCTCATTGGTATAACCTTATGCTTGGAGACACAGTCGCCATACAGTCATTTATATTTCATAGATGTGAATATGCTTGGGATGCTACATTTCAGCCTTCATTCTAAATGTGAGTCAACAATATGATACCAAAAGGAAGAAATGGATATTTACATTATGTTAAAGATAATCAAGAATTCCAGAATAATGGAAGTATGAATTTCAAAACTACTTCACCCTAATCAGACCATTCTTTAGAAGATCTGATTTAGCTATTTCCTGATCAATAACAATAGAGATACTTGGAATAACAGAATCAGGTCTTGGAAACCCACATTCTCCACCCTACTCAGTGTAACAAGATTAGAAAGGGCTGCAGCAAACTCAAGATTTAATTATTTGAGAAAATGGCCTTCAACAGATATGTTCCAAAAAAAGACAGACCTCTGGGCAGTCCTAAGTCAAGCTTGAGCCACCATTGGCACATGTGAGATGCAGGAAGTGAGGTAGAGAACAGCCTCTGGAGTTCTTGGGAGTTCCTGTGAGGAGGCCTAGAGTACAGTTCCATCCTGGCACTTGAGCATGGAAGGGCTCCGCAGACAGCTTTCCTTCATACTGGTCATGTGAGTGATAAGGACTGACCTTTTTCTCTGCCTTGGCTTTCCAAGGCCTTAAGGCTCTCTTTGGCTCAGCCTGAGCCAGAGTGGTTCTGAGTTAAACTTCTTTCCTTCTCTCCCTTTTCCCTTCTGTCTCTTTCTCTCCCTCTAATATTTTCTTCCTCCTGTTGTAATTAACACACCATAAAATTTTGGCAGCTGACTTGGATATTTTATTATTTGGAATTTCCCTTGGCAACCATTTAAATTTAGATTTTTTTCAGTCTCAACCATAATATACACCCTTTACAGAAGACATTTATCTCCCATAGCAAATTCCAGAGAAGCAATATAGTGAGTATTTTGCTTTTTCTTTGAAAACTAATTAAAGGAAAGGTCTGATAACCTAGAATTTATACGAAAAAAATCAACCAAGATTGAATTGGAGGTCATATAGGAACCTGATACTCAATATATGGCATGACCAGAGATTAGCACAGGATGACATTCTCTTTCTCCTATATGAATATTTTTTTCCCTTAATGCAATATACTTTGTATTCCTTGAAGGCAAAAATTGTTTCATTTTTATTATTATATTTACAGTACTTACTAGAGTGATTTGATTGAAGCATAAACATAACAAATTTTTGTTGGATTAAATTCAATGTTTTATAATCTAGGAAAATGTTGTTTTGTTTTGTTTTTTCAGGTGAACTGCTATATGATCATGCTTATTTTATTTTGTATTTGTGAAATTGATTTTTTGAACTTATGCAAAACTTTACATTAATATCCATTAAATTCCATGTTGCTATTCACTCAAATAATTTAGTAATTTTTGTTTACTTATTTTTATTTCAAGTTACTTGCTTCTTTAAATACTATCTTCATGCATGTCAGTTTTGTCTTTGGGTTTGAAGTGATCACAGTTTATATAGGTCATACAAATATACTATAGAATATTAGTTGAAAGAACTAGGACTGTTATTCCTGAAGAAGAGATGCCTGGGTACAGTTCTCATTAATATATCTCAGGGCATCATGAGGAAGGCAGGAAAATGAAATGGAAATATAATTGAACTTCAGAGTCAGACCATGTACATTTAAATGCTAGTCCTACTATTTCCTACATTTTAAACAGAATAAACCATTTAATCTTTATGGACCTTGATTTGGTTTCCTTATCTATAAAGTGAGAAAGTTGGTCTAGACAGGTTTTAAGGTTCATTTCTGGTTAATATTTATGAACCTTTTTTATACCTATTCAACTCATTATTCTTGAGCTTTGAGTGTAGAAGTACAAGAAGTATTCAAAGTTGCAAGGAACCAACATTAGACTTACAATAAGGAATGAAGTGAGAAATACATTTGAGCTATCTTAATGGGTATAATCTGCCAAGAGAGCCAGTAGATTTACTCCTGCTGAAGACAAGACTGGATAACAACTTTAGTTTGTCAGTGTGCTGTGTAGAGTGAAGATATTCAAATTTAAGTGAGTCTAAATTCTTTGAAGTTTTCTTCCACATTGGTGAATTTATAATTTTGTTATGTGTATGCATAACGTCCTAGAGTTTCTTAATATTCGATTCAGGTAATTCTGCCCTAGAAAGGATTTATTTAGCAATGTAACCCAATTTCTAGTTGGAAAATATTCTCTTATAAGGAAAAAAAGATACGTGAGAAGGGATTGTTTGCCAGTCTTCTCAAATTCCATAGAGTAAGAGTCTTGTATCAGAGGGCACACTCTATTTTGGGAGGTTGTTAAATAGTAAAAAGTCACACACTTGACCTTGTATATCAAATGGAAAACATATACATTTTTATTTAATATACCAATTATAATAATCCTTTTTATGCCCTCTGGGACCAAAAAAGAGCAAATCTAATCCCTCTCCCAAATGATACAGTTTTTAAATCCTTGAAGAAAACTATTATATTCTTATTGATTCTCTACCTGCCTATATTAAACTCTGATTCCCTTCAAAATATTTTCATGTGCTATGATCAACAGATCTTTTATCATTCTGCATGTCCTTTTCTTCAGTTTATCAATGTCCTCTCAAAAATATCTCCAAAGGAAAAAAAAAGGAGGGCAGTCTCGTATTTCATTCTTTTTAAGTCAACTAAATGTCTATGACATTTTTATTCAAAAAATACTATCTAGCCTCAAATCCTACATTTTCGGATTTGTGAAATTTATTGTTTCAACCCAAGTGCGAGTGTTTACATTTATCACTATTAAGTCTCACAATGATAAATTCAGTTCAAATGTCCTAGGCCAGCAAGACCTTTTTGGCTCTGGATGCTCATCCACTGGGTTAATTATAATTATCTCTTTCAGGTTTGTGCCATCTGGATTGCTTTAGGATCCTAATTAAGAGTAATTTTAAAATTCACTATAATAATTAACACTAATTAAATTAAAAATTGACAAGAACAAATAACACTGAATTTTCATTTTAGCCCTCCATTCTATAGCTTGTTATGGAAGATTATAGGTTCTACTTGTGTGTTATCATTGGCACCAAGAAAGTTTCAGATGTTATTAAACTTAAAAAAAAAAATGTTTTCCTGTCTATATTTTCCTGGATTTTTCTTTCTTCATCTTTTATTACTGAATCCATTTGCATGAAAATAGCCTTGGTTCCTTGAGGCAGTTTATATTTTATTTCATTTTGCCCATAATGGTCCAGTGATGAACAGAAGTTATCATGGTCAGAATACTTATTTGCTTCACCCCAGAGGCAATGTTGAGACACAGAAAGCATCTTTTTTGCCCTCAGAAGGAGGCAGCATCATGGACTTGGCATGAAATCATATCTGATCATTCCTTACTGAACTGGACAGCATCTTTGTTTGTACAGGATAGAATAGCATCTGTTTCTCCAAATCACTGCTCTATACAGCTGATCATTTCAATTAAATTATTGAAAGGCTAGCTTCAAATTTTCAAGAAAGGAGATAATCAAGAGGAGTTTAGAAGTCAATGGCGATCTTAAAGGGAGGAAATTCATTAAAGGGAAGGGGCAAAATGAGTAAGTCTCTTAATAAGAAACTTCATATTTATTTCATTGTTAATCATCTCTTAGTAAGACAAGTCTTGGGACAGTGATATAGAGATTCGTGCTATCGTATTTCTTACGATGTTGAGAAATATTTTAATTGTGTACATTATCCACCTCTTTTGTCATATCAGGAAAAGAACAAAGTTAATGACAGGAAAAAAAATCACAGTAATTTTAGAAGAAATAAATGGAATTTAAAAAGGGTGATATAAAAAGGAAAGTATGTATTTTAGGATATGTTAGTTATACGGAAAGTTCTTATATTTATTAATCTACTTAATGCACTATGAAATGGCACTATTGGTGAGTCTATTTGTCACTATTCTTGTGAGCATTGTGAATTTTTTTGCCTCTATTCTCTTTGTTTCACTCTGTGTTTGTTGGGGCCATGGGTGGAAAATCTTTGGCTTGAGGAAGACAATACTATAATACCAATAATAACAGACCTAGAATCCAGAAGACCTGAGTTCGAATAAGTGCTATAAAACTTATTAGTTATACTAGTTATATGACCTTGGGTAGGTTCTTTCATCATACTGAGTGTCAGTCAAGTCCCTAAGATTAGTCTATTGAACAACAAAAGGCATGAATTCTCATTTGATGAAAGAAACCCCAAAACTCAGAGTTCTCTAAGAAAAGGAAATCCCTGATCCTTCACATAGCCTATTTTATATTGCATTTTCTGAATCAGGAAATTATATGGCAAGCTTTTGGTTAAGAATAAATGAGATTTCCTGTCTCAGACACAAACTAGCTGGATGACCCTGGACAAGTAATTTAATGAGTCTCTGCCTCCATTTTTATGCTGTAAAGCAATAAGATCACAAAGTAACCATAGTAATACTTATTAGAATTATATTTCTATTACTGTCACAATTTGGAGACTACAAGAGCAACTAGTCCATATCTACACTTATTAATTGCATACTATGTGTCATGCACTATGCAAAGCTAAGTTAGCCAAAAAAAAATCCAGTGCATTTTCCCACTATTTTCACATGGGAGGATGTTAGATCCTTTGGAAATCCCTTTGTACTTTGATTATCATGTCAGTATCAATTTCTCAATTGGATTTCTCATACAGGATAAGCATGGCAGCAGGGCCTCCAATTGTTCATTAGAGCTATCAGAGGAGTAGGAGAAGAGGGGGCGGATGTAATGACCTAATAGTTCTGGATTGGTGAAGTGGATAATGAGAATTGCTGGGTACATGAGTTTCTTGGGGTTGTGCCATTTTATTTGTTTTCTTTTAACTCCTCTTACCCTCCCCTTTTGATTATTACTATAATTCACAATGGAGCTGTCCTCTCACTTCAGCTGTTAAGAGAGGACAGAGAAGGCAGCAGAGCTATATGGAGCTTTAAGTTCCCTGGAAAGGGGCATGTAGTAGACTGGAAAAGATTTGCCAAAAAGGAGGATTTTGGAGAGGAGAGATTTACTCCAGACTCTGCCAATAAATCACTATGAGCCCTTGGATAATTCACTTCCCTTTTCTGCTTTTCAATTTTAATTGTTAGCATAGTGCTTGGCACATTGTAAATGCCTAATAAGTGCTTGTGGGCCAATTGAATTTATGATCTCAGAAGTCCCCTCAATGTCTTATTTTTTAGAACTGAGTGACATGTCATTGCCAGACATGACATTAAATTATAATTGTTAGCATATACAAGAGGAATCCTGATTTCAGTGTCATATTGACCCTCACTGTCCAGACCAACACTAATCCCATTAGAGTACTAAGAAGTTTAACATCAGCCAGAATAATGTAAAGTAAGTACATTCTTGGGTATGGGAATCAGTTGTTTTGAAGGCTAGAAAAGAACTATGAAACACACTCCATTTGGGTTCTGGGTATACTATGGATTGTGGTTCTACACTATGCAGTGTGGGAAAAAAGGGATTTTCTATATGTAAGAAATTGTTCAAGTGGCAAAGAATTGCATGATTTCATAATGAACTGATAATGAGCTTGTCATGAAGGGAATCAGAGAGAGTGAGTGGTCTGAAAGTCTGTCACTTTCTTAGCTGCCCTATCAACATTTGCCATTTGATCTTGAATAAGTACATAGCAGAAGAAGGCATCTTAGTGATGTGATATCCAAAGAAGGGGAGAGGAGTAAATTCTTAACAAATTTCATGTAAGTGCTAGAGTATTACCTTTGGAATCAGAAGGGGCTGATTTAAAATCCTGCCACACTGGCTGTGTTACACTAATCAAATCAATTAGCACCCTTCAACTTTACTCTCCTTATCAGTAAAATGAAGTAATAATAACATTTACCTCATAGTGTTCTATTAAGGGTTAAATGAGATAATAAGCATAAAGGGTTTCACAAACTTTAAAGCAGTAAAGGTATTTTGTTATCTATTTTTAGTGAAATATGAAATAAGATTTTTGGCAGAGAGGTTTGAAGAGGAGGAACAATGGGGAATTTGAGGAATAGTGGAAACATCTTGTGAAGTGAATGGCATAATGAAATGATTAGAGAGATTGAAAATGATTCCTTACAATAAGGGCTCAATTGACATTGTGTAACATAAATTTGTGGTGGACCCAGGCAGCATGAATTCTTGATTTTCTCCAGTTTCATTCAGTAGCTTGTAAATAAGAATGAAAATAGCAGATGGGAAGAGTAATCCAAGGCTGAGACTCAGAAAGGCAAATTGACCAATAGGCTAGGAGGAAAACAGACTTGAGAAGAACATAATAGATTTGAATCCATTTAACAAGAGGTCAAAGTGGGGAGGGAATCATAATATTGCCAGTACAGAGTTGACCTTCAGGGCAAGAACTAATGGATGAAATGATTGGAATACACAATGAGGAAGAAACTCAGGGTTATGAGTCAAAAAGCAGAGGGTAACATTTAATGGAAAAGGATTATCTTCAGATAAGATACTTATAGAGTTCATGAACATTGAAATAGATCACATAGATGATGGTAACATCAAGAATATGACTATCTCTGGGTGTTGCTGAGCTAAGGTGCAGAAGCCAGTCATTGGGAATGAGTAAATTGATGGAAGCAAAGATGAACTCATTGAGGTCAGAGACTCTTTCATCTTGTATCCCATATTCTGAGTATAGTGCCTTGAATATGACAGGCCCTTGACAAGTGCATACCAAATTGACTTGAATGTATTTAGAGATATAGTAGATTTTTTTCAATTGAATTGTTTCCTGACCACTTCTTCTGATCTTGTATAAGCACGATTGAGTTTTTAAAATCAAATATATCATTGTTCTTGACTTTGTCAATGTCTATTCACTAAGAATTTCATCTCTGCCTTTAATCCAGTTCACTGAGAGAAAGAATTAAATAGCACAAGACCATAGATATATTCTGGGATGACTCCATGAGGAACTTTTTTCTGTCTTGAGATGGATCCACATATGAGTATCTTTTCACTCCAAGCATTCATTCAGTTCTGAATATAACTAAGTGTACTTATGGTATTCTATATATCTTTAAAATTTGCACAATAATAGCATAATAACATTTGTCAAAAAATATCATAATCTATGAAAATTGTATCTACAGAAGTCCTTTAATTTGTCACTATCACAAATCTGACACAAAGAGTAATGATTTAGTTTGACATGGCAAGTTTTTTGATGAACTTGTGCTATAACTTTGAAATAACTGTTTCCTTTTCTTTTCTTAATGCTCATGAATGATTGTTTTAATAAAACTCTCTACAATTTCGCCTGAGTTAAGCTTTATAGGATTCTGAAGATTCAATAAGTAGAAATGAGGATATACAATGTGACTAATGAAGGTCATCCTTGGAGAGATCAGGAATTTAAAACACTATGGTAGTTCAAATCAATTTGGAAATGTTTTCAGTATGTCAATGATAATTATGCACCTACAATATGTGGACTGACTCATTCCATTTTCAGAAGTTTAGCATGATTTTAGTTTCCAGTTAGTGGTATATTTATTGTTGTTATTTCATTTTGTTTCATCTTGTAAGCCCTGGAAGCTTTCACACACACACACACACACACACACACACACACACACACACACAAATATAGGCACACTTTCAGAAGCTTTATGATTGGCATCAAGGAAGGGAACCATCACAAGAAGAAATTCTGCATGATATTGGTTTATTAATATTTTTAATTGAAGATCAGAACCAAAGTTATCTCATAAAAATAATTGATAATTTACTCTTTTTCTCTTTTGAAACTATTTAAAAAAGAAAATCTGATGCTTAAATATGGGTGAGAATTCAGTTGTGGATCTATCTAATTTTAGTGTGATAACTTTTTTATGACTACTCCATAATGAATGTTTAAATTATCTTTGTAATGTTACTTTATTTATATTACCTATTTCATCTTTTGTGTATTACATATTTTAAACAATATAGTCTTTTATTTTTACATTCATAGTTTTGTTATCTTATAACTAATTTCTCACAATTTCTTTAATTTTCCATACTATTTATTTCCTTTTTAAAAATGTAACTATATGCTTTTATAATTGTTCCTTTAAAATTATATTTTACTTATCATTTAACATGTTCGTAATTTTAACCAATTTAGATGTGTATATATGACTTCATTTTAGTAAGTAATAGAATTTCTAAACAGAAAGTAGGTTCTAAGGATATTTATTACAATTTGTATCCCTCCAGGATTTCATAGTAGAGTATCTTTGCCAAGTGACATTTAAGCTTTGTTTGCAATCCACTGATGAGGTGAAACCTGTTCTTAGTTCATTTTACTCTTGGATAACTCTTTGTTTTAGAACCTGCCTTTTCCCTCTCATTCCTCCTCCTCCTATTCTGCACATAGATTTCAAACTTGGATATGACTTTTTGCAGTTTCTATCATTTGCATTAGCTCTGTCTTAGAAGAGAAAGAAGAATAAATCTAATTGATTTTGTTTGTGTTTCAAAAGTATTAATTCATTCTTTAATTGTGTTGATTTCCTGTTTTATACTGGGTTGTAACATTTTGATTTGTTGATTTTCTAGAAGTTTATCTGCTAACTGATCTCATTAATCTTTTCTATCTCCCTCTTGTTGTTATGAGCATTCAGGGATATAAATTTGGCTCTGAGAACTGCTTTATCTGCATCTCATTAATTTTGATAGGATAGGCAGGGATGGTAATTTACCTTTAACTTGATATAATAAAGAAAATAGTATGGAGTCTTTAACTCTGCTTTTTATTTTTTTGGAAAGAATTTTTAACACACATTTCAAATATACAAAACAAATTTAAAAGCACTCTGATGTCCAATTCAAATATTACGTCTTTCATGAAGCCTTTGCTAATCCCACTCAGAGAACACATGGTATTTTATTTTAAACCTCCTTAATGTGTGAACCATATGCTAACTTATTTGTCATTCCTTATATATGTCTTTGCTTACTCCACGAGTGTTAGGTCATCGATTCAGATACTTTTGAAATCAATAAAAATATATGCATAGCAATCCCCTTACTGATGGACACTAATCATATTAAAATCTAATAACCCTTTCATAAAAGTTAATGAAGCTGGACTTGTATGATGCTTTTCCTTTAAAAATCAAGCTAGTTTTATCATAATTACTTCTTTTTCCATACTTTCACTAAATATACATTTAATAATATGCTCTATAATTCTGGTATGTGTTGAAGTAAAGATCACCAAAGTAAAAATTCATGAGGGCATAAAGTATAACATCTAATTTTGTAATTACTATCAACTTATCATCCTCTCTTCTAATTTTTTCCATTATTCCACATAATTGTTAAGTTAAAATGAATCAATGTAGGAAAATAATATTTTATTACTTCTATTCCTTTCTTTAAAAAAGCAACTCTTACCTTCTATCTTAGAATCAATACTGTCTATTTCTTCTAAGGCAGAAGAGTAGTAAGGGCTAAGTAAAGGGGGTGAAGTGACTTGCCCAGGGTAAGAAAGCTAGGTAGTGTCTGATCACAGATTTGAACCCAGGACCTCTGATATCTAGACCTTGGCTCTCTGCCCACTCAAATAACTAGCTTCCCCCTGCCCTATTCCTTTCTAAGATTAAAAAAAAAAATAAAGCCTGCAATGAAAAGTTAATACCAGAAAAAGAAGAAAGAGAAAAAACAAATGCTTAATTACAATACTTCTTTGAGTTTTTAAAATTATTTATTTTGTTTTATTTCAAGTTTTGAGTTCTAAAACTTCTCCCTACCCCTCTTCCATATATTGAGAAGTTTACAATTACAGTGCCAATAATAATTGTGAAATCACGAAAAAACATTTCCATATTATCCTTGTTATTCTTCCAAAAAAGGGGAAAAATGTATAAACACACATATACTTCAATTTGCATTAAAATTTCATCAGTTCTTGGGAAGTAAATGACATTTTTCATCATGAGCCCCTTAGAATTGCCTTGAATCATTATACTGAATGGAGTAGCAAAGTGTTTTCCAGTTGATCTAATAATGTTGCTGTTACTATTTATGATGAATTCCTGGTTCTACTCACTTCAATTTTCATTCATTAATATAGATCCTTCCAGGTTTTTCAGAAATTAATTTGCTCTCCATTTTTTATAGCAGAATAGTATTCCATCAATACACATACTACAACTTGTTCAGATATTCATCAAATAATGGGCATCCTCTTAATTTCTAATTCTTTGTACCACATTAAAAAATTCTATCTATCTATCTATCTATTTATCTATATTTTTCTTTTTTTTTTTAGAATCTCTAGGATATAGATCTAGTAGTGATATTGCTGGGTCAAAAAATATGCACAGTTTAATTGTCCCTTGGATGTACTTGCAAATTATTCTCCAAAATTGTTGAATCATTTCCCAAATCCCTTAAGAGTCCATTAATATCCCTGTTTTTCTACATTCGCTCCAGCATTTACCAATTTCCTTTTCCACCATATTAGGCAATCTGATAGGTATGAGGTACTACATCAGAGTTTTATTAGTTTGAATTTCTCTAATCAATAGTTGTCGAATAATTCATTTCATATGATTATAGTTAACTTAGACATTTTCTTCTGAAAACTGCCTGTTTATTGGCTTTGAAATTTCCAATTAGGAAATGGATTATTCTTGAGTTTTTATTTTTTACTGAATTATATCTTTTTCTCAATATTCAAGTAACTATTCTCATTATATTTTAAACATTTTATATCAATATGATTATGAGAATTAAGTTAATGAATGAAACAGTTTTGTTTTATCATTACTTCACCTTTGATTCAATCCATAGTCTAATTCTTTCATTTATGTGTTTGTTCCATATTTCTTTATTGAAGGACCAATCAAATATGTAATCTATGAGCAGATATAAGAGGAATGTAATGGAATTTATATGTGCCTTTATTTAAAATGGATTTAAACTCCTAAGTGAATATTCATTAGCTATAGAAATTACATTTTCCAACTGATGAAGAGTTATATGTAGATACTTTTACATTTTCTTCTTCTAAAAGGATTCTACCCAATCATTCAATTTGTTTCCTCCCTGTGTGTGTGTGTGTGTATTTTCCTCAAAACCAATCTCCTTATTCAAATCTTTTTCTTCCCTACATCTGGGTCTTCTCTTCTATTTTCTGACCTCTTTGGCCCACCAGCAGACCAATTCCTAGAAGACATCACCTTAATGTCTCCAAATTAAATACATTTTTCCAAATTGCTTCTCTTCCAAGATGTTTTGTTTTGGAACTCCATGATGAAAGTTCTTCCTTACAGTGAATCACTTGTGCTATATCATCCAGCATGATCTAATATATGGTTTATATATTTTTTGCTATTTATTTTATGTATGGCTTGTGTTTCCCACCATGAACCAATCAATCAATCATCAAACTGTTATTAAGCACCTATTATATGCTATGAACTTGGGCTATAAAAAATGAAAACAGACTCTGAATTTGGTTAGTTTAAGGTTTTTAAATGGAGATGATGTTTATAACTTGAGAATAAGAAATGTATTGCCAATTTGGACTTTGAATCCCTCAAATCTAAGAGTTTTGCAAAGAATAAGAAAAAAATGTTTAGCTAATGAAGTAGAATTGAATTAAGGAATCCTAAGTAAATATTTGCAGGAAGTAACTGTTATATATAGTTTGCCATTTATCTGGTAGTATTACATCTTTAAAACATGGCCATAGATTCTTTTTTGAGCAAAGCTCAGTAATTATGTTTGTATGTCCAAGACTAAGTTAAAGAAGAAAATCATACCTTAAGTACATTTTCAATCAAGCTAGCCTTAGCCACTGAATTTTTCCCATTTTTCTGCAACTCTATTGCATCTTTCCCACCTTTTCTGAACTCATCTAACCAGTTTTTTTCCCCTTCCCACTGTAAAAAAAAGTCTTATGGGGGGGACCTGAAGGTCCACTTATCATAGAGATGTGTAGGGATTAACCAGCCCATAGTGACAAGAAGTAATAACTGGGGAGCCCCATGCTGAGCCAGAGTCAATTGTTGACAGTCAGTGCTGGCAGTTGCCAGGAAGTTGACTTCTTGGTGTGAGTTGGTCATTGAGGGAATTGGTGCTGGTAGTGTGGGTTGGTGTTTAGTAGCTGGAATATAAAAGTGGGCCTGAGCTTAATTAAAGGGCTTTTAGCTTTAGCCTTTAAAGGACTTTTTGAGTCTGGGATCTCAAGAGAGCAGGAAGTCTGTCTCATAGGCAAGGATCTGCTGTCAGTTGGCTAATGACAGTTTGGGCTTCTATAGAAAATTGATTGAAGGAGTGAATTAGTAGTAGCTGTCTATTATTTTAGGTAATTGGATAGTTAGTTAATCATTCATAGATAATGTAGGCTAGATAGGCCTGGTGTTTGCCAGGCAAAAAGAATTTTAGGAATTTTAGGTACATTTATAGGGTAAAAGATTAGTAATCTCTCTCTTTCCTCTTTTCTATCTTTCCCTTATTTACTATATTCTTTTCTATCTCTATTTTAATTAAACTAAATTGTCAATTGTTAAAAGCTGCTAAAGTTTTCTTTTCTCTGACTTAAACTTATAATGTTAATTTATAACTGTACTTTATTCTCATTAAAACTTAAATTATTAAAAGCTGACCTCTTATTTTGTGAAATCCCCTACTTTAACCCTTACATCCCTTTTCAGAAGGAGTGCTTAAATAATAGTCACTTTTTTATATAGCTCTGTAGGAAGTCCCAATACTTGGGTTCTATGTGGTGTCACCCTGAAAAATAATCACAACTCCCAGAGTAGTAATAATAAGTCTTCAATCAGGGTGAAGGAGGCTATTATATATACATATATACAATAAAGTTACTCAGATTCACTGCGCTGAGACAGCTACAGGGGAATAATCTCACTGATGCTTGGGAAATAAGGGCTAGTGATGGTCATCATAGATGCACTAGCCATAGCCCTATGTACTTGGATGATTGAGACATGACTGCAGGTGCTTAAGAATTTGTTTGTTTTGTTACTTTTGCCTTCTTTTAACTGGGTCTTTTGGAAAGAAGAAAACAGAATTCACAGTTAATTCAATCTTTGTTGAGTGGTTAGAGTGGCTGTGGGTGGATTTCTGATTCTTCATATTTGTTCTTCCCCTTTCAAATTCAGCACTGCAGTTTCTGGGAATTAGGAAAAACTGATTCATAGTCAATTAAGTCATTTGAGTTCTTTGTTTTAACCTCTAAGAGAGTCAGTATTGAGATTAACTAAAATTATGCTCTAGCTGGCTCTGACAGATTATATTCCCAGGGTTACTATGAATCTATGTGATTTCCTCAATTATAATCTCCTTGCCCTAATTGAAGACCCACTGATACTTCTGTATTCTGGGGGTTAACTATACATATTTTCAACTCTGATGGTAAGTGTAGTTTTCAGATTTAGAAGAGGATATCTTTATGATATCCAATCAGACAAAAGAGAAATCGACTGGGAAAGAATATATCTTCCCCTATCAAATGCATCTTGGTTTTATACTTTAGCTCTCCTTCATGGATATTTCATTTATTCCAGAATTTTATACATCAGTAAAAAAAAAATCAAATCTTGGTCAATATATCTAAATTCTTACTCCTCTAAATTTGTTAACGTCTATTTTTTTCCCACTGATTTTGTGTACTTTCTATTTTGGAAACTGAAATTTACACACTACAGACTCCTTCGTTCTTGAGAACATTTCTTATTAGCAGGTGAATGGGCACTGCCTGGTTTATGGAGCTGAAACAAGAGTTGCTTACTCAATGCTTTTCAGGTTAAGTGCGCTGGTTCATTACCTACCCCACCCCCTTCTCAGAATGTTAAAAAGAACATGAAATGGGGAGTTAAGTCAATGCTTCAAAACCAACTCCTGTTCTTGCCTGATTTTGAAATGAAACTAAGACTCATATGCTGAAAAGTGTTGGTATGGAAAACAATCTATGTTAGAGAGGACAGTGAATAGACCAGGGATCGAAGCAAGAATAAGGACAACAAAACAATTTTTTACAATTATGTTTCTCAAATTAATTTATATTCATTATTATTGAAATGTGGTATGGTAGGTCCAACAAGAAATTTCATCACCATTTTACTGATAATGAAATTGAAGAATTAAAGATGGTTGTAACACATGCTTTTGAGTCACTCTGCCAAATATCATTGATTCTAATGAATCAGATCCCAGAGGTCATTCAAAACCTTCACTCCGGGTTTTAGCATTAAAGTGATAGAGTGGGGGGGGGGGGCGGGGGGGCTTTACACTTTTTTTAGCTCCTAAATTCTCACACTGCTTTTTCACATGACTATAATTTGATACCAAAAAAAAAAATAAATCAATGACTCACATTCTGATAATAAGAAAATTTACCACAGTGGATATAGTGCTGGGTCCATAGCCAAGAATATTCATCTTCCTGAGTTCAAATCTGGACTCAAAAATTTACAATCCATGTGATTTTGGCAGGTCACTTAACCCTCTTTTTTTCAGCTTCCTCATCTGTAAAATGAGCTGGAGAAAGAAATGGCCAACTGTTTAGATATCTGCAAAGAAAATCTCAAAATAGGATTCAAAAAGAATAAGACATGACCAAACAATAACAATCACTTCAAAATTCTGTGACATCATCCTACCAATATTTACAAAATCTAGGAGGATATGATTCAGGTATAGAAAAGGGAGGACAATCTGGAAGAATTTTTCCCCACATTACTGAGGTACTAGGAGACACATCTTAGCATAGTGTTGTTTTCTGATGGGATCCTTGTTCAGAAGTCTGAATCTTCTTCTCTCCTGGGTTTAAAAGAAATTTCAGATTGAGTGAGGGGGGGAATCTTCCTCCCTTTATGCAATTATCTCTCAGGGGTTTTGTGGGAAAACTCTCTTTTTTAACCTGCCCAATTATTCAAATCCTCTTTTACAACTTGAACTGGCTTGCTTTTTTGTAGAAAGTCCCAGAGCACATGAAATCATGTACAGTATTTAATTCATTAAATAATGATGTTCTCTTATACTATCCTGATGAGTAAATATAAAAGTGGGTATGTAAGTTGAATTATTCTTAGATTTTTTCTTAGATGCTTTTGTAACTAATTAATCATTTCTAATCAATTAACAATTTCTAAAGTTGTTTCTATGCATTTATCATTTTTCTTTCTTCACATACCAATTGAATCAATCTTTCAACACCTCCAGTTTTGTTGCCTCTAATATGGATTTTCCCATTTTAAGTTTAGTCTGATTAATTTACTTTCCTATTTTTTTCTGTCATCTCTACTTTTTTGTATACTCACATCAAATACCATGATTGTGAAATCAAACTGTGATAGATCCAGATATTCATGGGGAAAAGAAGGGTTTTTTGTTTTGTTTTTACAAATCTTTTTCTTTCATTCATTCATTGTTCTTCATTTCAGCCCCATTTGAAAGATTTATCTTAGTTGAGTCTCTTGGCAAACTGTCTTTAAAATGATTGTATTTCTAATAATTTTCTCTCCTTGATGAAAGTGTTGAAAGAAAGTCACATTTTCAGAAGTCATACTGCATGATTGGTTTCAACATTGTTATCACACATTTACTAAAATAGAGAAGACAAAATCTCACTGTGCCAATTGTTTATCATGAGCAATATTTTACTTGGTAGAACAAAATTCTACCTTTAATGGCTCTTCTTCCAAAAATTTCATTCCATCTCTATATTTGAATTATTTCCTAATAAGATAACTATATTCAATGACCCTCTAAACATTAATATAAAACTAAGGAATGAATCTTGAAGCCTAGATAACAATATGTATCCATCAACTGTTTTATGCCAAAAAAGTTAATGTATAAGAGTGGAAAATTGGAACTGACTTTGAAAATACTATTAGATATTCTGTTTCCGTTCATGATATCTAGCACCTAGAACAGTGTCTTGTACATAGTGGGTGCTTAATAAAAGAACAACATTTCTATAACAGAATTTATCAAGTACTTTATACATTTTACTTCGCTTGATCCTCACAATCCTGAGAGTTAGCTATTATATTTGGTGCATCTAGTCCAAATGTGGTCTTTTTTTCAAATGAGAAAAAATGTTCAAGTAGAAAGGACTTGCTTGATTTGGCCCAAGGCACACAGAGTTTCAATGATTAAAAATCAAGATGGGCTCAGGATCATAGTATTAAGAGTTGGAAGATATTTTAAACCTGTTTTGTAAAGTTGAAGAAGCTGAGGTCAAAAACAATGAATTAACTAATCTAAGGTCACAAAGACACTCTGAATCATGCAATGGCAGATCATGAAACTAATTCATTTAAAAGGCATAACTGTGTCTTCAGGCCTTTCTATTTTGAAAAATCAGAATATCAATAGTAATGATTTCCACAGTCTTTGAAAAAAATCATGCCATTTGAGGTAAGTAGTCCCTATAGAAGTTTTCCATTGATTTTACCTTGATCACTGACAACAGAGATGGAGAGCATTTTGAATCTTTTAAACAATAGAATGTAAACAGGGGAAAAATTCCAGTGATGTGATTCTGTCTAGCAAGAATATGCAGTTGAAGAGAGAAATAAAAAAAAAATTGGGAGTCTTTTAGAGTAAGAGTTCAAGTCATCTCTGAATTCAGGAGAGTAAGGAGATACATGCAGCTTTGTAATTAGAGATAAGGTTAAAGTACTACCTGTGAAACACATTAGCTATGTGACCTTGGAAAGTCACTTAACCCTGCAGTTCCCTCAGGTGCTTCCTAAGACCAGAAGTGTTAAGTGTTTCCCATTCAAAGGAGCAGAGATTGATTCAAAACCAGGTGTCAAAAGTATTTTAATTAATCCCATTCCTGACTGTTCCCAAAGGTTAAAAAAATCAATTGACTAAATGGACAATGAATGCCTCTTGTCTGTTTCCAAGAAACTAGAAGACAGAATTTGTAAAAGTATAATCCAATCTGAAGAACCTGAGATCCACTCCCAGCCACTCATCAGAAATGTTTATGTCTGATTTACTTCTTTCCCAAGGACTTAGTTTAAAAAATATATAATGACCCTTTAAGCACCAATCAATAACTGAAACATCTGGGACTAGGCTAGTGCATCTTTCCCAAGCATCTGTGACTGGCTATTCCTTAGCCTCTGGGTACCCACACACAATCCATCCCTTTCTCTTCCTAATATTATAAAAGTACCTTTATTCTTCAGTATACTGGAATTTAATTTTGGGGTTACTATATTATTGTCTATCTTTCCCAAGATATGGCCATCCCTGGGTGGCCTCCCTGCTTGGTTCCTTGGATTACTGTTTCCCTTGTCCTGACTAAAGATGTGCTAATACAACTATTCTAGTTGTTGTGATTTATTTTTCAGTTTGACACAGGAATTCTTTACACTAAGAACTAAGAGATACAGACCTTCAGCTACATCCTCCCCAAAGGAAAAGCATGGGCAGAGTCAGTTTTATAGCAGAATGGGGCAAATAAAAGATTTACAATTTGAAATAAAGTGTGAGACATGAGGTTTTATCTGAGAAAAAGTTAAGAGGCTGATATTGAAAAGGGCAATGACCACAGTCTTCTTTTATTTCTTTTCAAACCTTTTGTTTTTATACCACCTTTACTGGGAAAGTGGGGATGATGAGAAATGTATGTTGTGTTCATACTGTCTTAAAAGAGTTTCATTTTTCTATTAAATCATTCTCATTCTGAGCAACTACTTCAGACAGATACTGCTTTAGAGATGGCAATTAATACTTTAAGATTGCTAAAACTCAAGATTATGGAAATTAAGTAGAAAGCCTGATTGATAAATAGACCAAAAGAAAGATGAATAGACAGTTAAAAAAAGAAAAGAGACAGAAACATTTATTATTTACTTCCTTGGCCTTTATATGCTATGTTTCAGTAAAACAAATTTCAGCAAGCATTGCAATACTTCTAAGAGCTTAAATTCTAATTGAAGAGAAAAATCACATTAGAGGAATGGAAAGATGTAGGATTGGAGATGGCCTTGAAGGTATTACAGATCTCATATTTCCAAAGATAGAGCCCAAGTTTCATCAGAGTTAGTAATAAGACTGATGGGCCTGCTGCAGTCATAACTTAAATAATTTTTAGTTTTCTTATAAGGGCAGGAATATCTGCAACACAAAATATGCTATAAATTGTGTTTGTGTTAGAATACATTTATTTACAAGAAACATAGGATTAAGAGCTACAAGATGTCTCAAACATTATTGTCTCATTTAGCTGAATTCCAGAGACAGGAAATGACTTGGCTTAATTGCACGTGGACAACAAGGAGCAGGGAGAGGATTCAATACTAGGTTCTTTCTTTCTTCTAAAATAAAATGCAACCTCCTCCAGTTAGAAATCAAAGCCCTCCACAACCTACCACCAGAATATTTCCCCAGTATTTTTAATATTCCTTCTTTTATTTCCCTGTGTATTTTCACCAAACTGATCGTTTTACTATTCTTTAAACTTGCCATTGTATATTCTACATCTATGATTCTTGGCAAACTTACTCCTATCAGGAAATCTCTATGCTTAGCTCTACCACTTCTTATTTCCTCCAAGGATCAGAAAAAGTAACATCCCATCAGATCTTTTCCTACATCATCTAATCATTAATACTCACTCTCTTCTCAAAACATATGTAAACATAGAATAGTCATTGAAGTTGGTATCATTCTCAACCAATGAATTGGGAGGAAGTCCTGTTCCTTCTATTTTTGTTTTGCTTATTTTCTCTTTGAGTTCATTGCACAGAGCTTGGCAGAAATTAATTTTTCCACCTCATTTTTCACTGAAATGATGAGTTCACTGGATTTTTCAAATAAAAAGTGATCCAAAAAGACTTAAAGAATTGAAGATATTCTCCTTGGAGAGAGAGAATAAAGAATTAGAAGATGAGAAGAAAAGGAGATTATGGATATCTTCAAATATGAAAGGTTTCCTGCTGAAGATAAAATAAATTTTCACTGAAAGGATTCAGAGGACAGAACTGAGACCAGAGCTGTTATTAGGAATTCTATTTCTTTAGGGAGAATCAGCTGAAGTTTGGCAGTTGCAAGTGTTTTGAGAAGATGGCATAGTTGCAGATGCAGTTGTGCCAGCATTGTCCCTAATGGCCACACTCCCAGAGACATATGGTAGAAAGTCAGAAACCTAGGACCAGAGCTCCATTAGGACATGGCCCTGGAGGACAGTTGAGGAGAAAGAGTAAGTATTCCAAGTCCTAACATCAGCACCTGGCACCAAATTTCATTCTGTTTGAAACAAAAATGTCAACAAGCAATGCTGATTTCAGCATCATCTAAGAACTTATATTGAATGAGGAATTGTATAAGACAATGTAAAAAGGCCTGGTTTGGGTTCTTAGACCTGCCCCTTCTAGCCTTATGGCCTTCTACTCAAGAACTTTGGCTCACTGGACCCCAAATTTCCCATTGAAATGAAAGGATCGAGCAAAATAACCGTCAGAATTTCCTTTCATCCACCAAATCTGGGATCTTATCCTTTGCAGCCATATGAAAATATTTTAACCACTTTGTTGGTAATTTCCAGAGTGAATATTCAAATACAAGTTAAATAGCAACCAAACAAGAATCATGACAAAAAGGAATTGTGATTAGGCAGGGGTTAGAGTATGATGTGTGGTACAGCAAAAAAATAAAATAAAATCCTTAGACTTTAAAGTACAGCACTGATTTTGAATCATGAGCTTTGACACAACGTAGCTTAGACAAGCATCTTTATCAGGTATGTGGTAGAGTGTGGGCACCTGGGGTCAATAACATTTGAGTTCAAATCCTACCTCAGACACTTATTAGTTTAAGGCCATAAACAAGTCACCTGACTTCTGTCTGCCTCAGTTTCCTCAATTGTGAAAGAGGAATAATAATAGCAACTAATTTCTAGGGGTATAAAAGTCAAAGGAGATAATTTGTAAACTTCTTTGCAAATATTATTATTAGTATTCTCTTCTATGCAGATCAGGTTCCTCAGAGGAGATGGCTGAATAAGTCATCTCTAGTTTTCCTTCCTTCTCTATAGCTTTGGTTTGGTGATACTTTAGTCTCTTGAGAAATGCTTTCTAATTCTCAGAGTTGTTCATTTTATAAATTAGATGAGTCAGTCTGAGGGTCCCTTGCATCAAAGTAAGGGCTGAAGTCCTGGTGATCAAAAGCCTAGGTTGAGTTTACCAACAAAATGAATAATATATTCATAGCTAGCAGTGGCCTGAGAGATCAATGAGTCAGGCACCACAATTTTATGGACAAGGAAGAAGAGACACAGAAACATAACTAATTTGCCCAGGTTCATGAAGTTGATTGTTTGGCCAGTTGTCCTTAATACTCAAAGAGTATTAAAGTGACATCACTGAGTCATGACTTTGAACCAAAGCATAAATTGGATTTAAGTGAGGCAGAGCTGAACAAAGTCATTGACTTCACTCTCTCTTCCAAAGCCATCGAAATCCACTATCTAGACAAAAGTCAAAGATGAGCAATGGATCCAGATGCGAATTATGATATTGGCTTCCTAAATATCTAAATAAATTCTAAATATTCCACAGTGTTTGCCTCAGCTTCTTTCAGGGACATTGGAACTAATTCACTCTCCTACTCTGGAAGAAGTCTTCACATGCCTGTTGTGGACACCACCATAATTCACCCAGGGTCTGAGATCTGTCCTTTCCCCTGTGAATCTTAGAACTGCTCAGACTCTACCTTAGAACATTTGGTTAAGGCTATTCCCTTATTGTAACAAATGAAGATACTTGATCAGGAATGTATTGGGAATTTTAAAATTACTCCACCCTGCTCAGACAGTGCCTTAGGGGAAGATAAAGTTGTAAACTCCTGATGGAACAATGAAAAAGTCCCTAACTCATACTTATAATAAAGCTAGAACCTTAAGCTAGGTCTATTTTTAGATCTAATATGAAAGGGTGCTAAGTACCTATAAAGGTTAAATTAATCACTAAAAGATCAAGCAACTTACAAAGAGCAAGCTTAGCAAAGAGATGTGAAATACTCAGAAGATATAATCTAATCAGAGAAGGTGATAACAAAAGAAGATGTGAACTAAGAATGGTCAGTCCTGGGGAAAATGTCTATTGTGATTGGTAGATGTGAAAATTTAGGGGAAGTGACACAAGAGAAATTTCTCTTTAAAAGGAGCTGGCTCTCTGAACTTAGTTGGAGTTTGGAGTTAGTTGGAGGAGCTGGGTCTCTGAACTCAGTTCAGGAGTTGAGGATTTCACTGAAGGATTGGAATTTTGCTTGGGACAAATTTTGTGGTGAGTAATAAAAGACTGAGTAGTCTCCCTTAAGGCTCAGACCTAGGCCATTTGGCCTAGGCCCTTCATACTATTTACTCTCTACTCTCTCTCTCCCTTTCCGTAAATTCCTTCATTTGTATTAATTAAAATCTCCATAAAACCCAGCTGACTTAGGTATTTTCATATTTGGGAATTTTTCCCTTGGTGACCACTTATTTTTTATTTAAATCAAGACACTAAAAATTATCTTTACAGTTTTTCAATTCAATTCAAATCATAAAACCCACATTTTCATGGCTACAACCCTTAACCAGGTTTAACCCATTTGATTGTGACTGCTATGCATGTGACAACTTCTTGGGGCTACAGTTGAGATCTTGGTGGCAGGTGGACAGGAAAGAAGGAAAGTAGTCCTAAAAAGTATGGCAGAGGTGCTAGTTTTCTTTTAATAACCTAAATAAATGAAAGTATTTTTTTTATGAAGCAGAATTTGATCCCAGGTCTTCTCACTCCATTTCTAGCACTATACATAATATGCCAAGGTATAACCAATGGAAATGAAACAAGGGGAAAATAAATAAAAAAAAAGAAAAAGAACTATTTTGTTTAACCCCCAATTTTATAGCTTCAGAAATCTTAGTAGTAAAAAATATCTAACCCTTTCCCTGGATGTATGTCTGTCCTCTTCCATGGCACTTCTTACTCTACTTTCATGATTATATTTAACTTTCTATTAGGCATAACAACTAAAACTGGTCATCTTTCCCCCTCAAAATTTTGTAGTTTAATTTTGAGAATTCACCAGATCTTTGGTTGCTTCCTTCACACATTTATACACTATTGTACATTGTAAACTCTCAACATGCACCCATCACAGGAAAATGGCACCAAAATAAAAGTGGTTGAAACAAATATTCATAAATTAAACCCCCTGAATGATCTTTGGAAAATTATAAAATACTTATTAACTAAGTAATGCAATTTCCACATTAGATAGAAAAGAATGCCAATGTAGTTTAATTGTAGATATTTTCTAAATGGTCTTTTTCCCACCCTCTCAAACCTATTAAAAGGACAACATCATTTATTTTTGAGGTTGTTTTCTTTTTTCTTATGCCTTCAGTATTTGAATTATAAAACCACTAAAAAAAGAGGTTTCAACAACCATCAGATTTTAAATTTATATTCTTTCTGGGCTACTTGTCTACCTTTTCGATGATTTTCATTCCTGAAAAAGAACTCCCCTAGCTCTTTATTCTACTTTGTTTTCAGCAACTATTTAACTAAAAGATATATATCTACATATGTGATTGCTGGACTAGAGCTTATAGGAGATACCAGCGTTCATTGTTTACATGAGATTCTTGTAGAGAACTTGGGACTTGTAGGCAGAACCATACCCAGAAATATGGATATCCAGGCTATGGGTTGCAAAATACAACTGTAGCAAGTATCCTTTTTGTCCTAGAGTTTATTACAGTATTCGATAAAGTATCTCTTTGGTGACTTGTTGCTTATCATCTGTAATGTGCCATGTGCCAAGAGAGCCAGCCTCCATCAATGGGTATCTTCTCTTCTCTTTGTCAATCAAGGATATTAATGAAGAAACATTAGAGACATGATCTAGGTTGGAGGAGAGAACTCAAAACACCTGCAGAAAATCTGTTAATTAATGTTTGAGAGTGAAAAATACACAACCCAAAGATTCACTGGTTGTAGTTAATTAAAACCATATGCTAGAGTCACAGCACAATGTAGTCTTGATAAAACAAGTGATATCTTCGATTCTTATATAATCAAATAAAGAAAAATATAAAATACATCAGAAATAGATATTTTGAGTATTCCTTTTTTCCTTTTAGATTCATAAGATATGTATCTCTTGATCCTGACCCAGAGGAGACCAGAAAAGTCACAGGTATGCTGGACACTCACCTTTGGCTTACCTCCAGGCTACAGACTTCTTCAGGGATTTCTGAACCACTCTAGAGTTGAAAGTGATCTCTGCTGTGTAAATAATTATCCTATCACTTTAGATCTAGATGGATAATTGGAAATAATCTAGGCAGGCTCTTACTTTCTTTCTCTGATGAGAAAACTAAGGACCAGAAACTTTATAATATGTTCAGCCTGTTATTTAGATTGTTTCAAAATCTGGACATAATTTACCTTTAAAATCAAATTTAAAAAACTGTAAATCAATGTTTTTCACTAGTTTAAGTCATGTCCAACATTTGTAATCCCATTTAGAGTTTTCTTGGCAAAGATACTGAAGTCATTTGTCATTTACTTCTCCAGCTAATTTTACAGATGATAAAACTGAGGCCAATAAGGTTTAGTGGCTTGCCAAAGGTCCCATAACTAGAAAATATCTTTTTCTGGATTTGAACTCAGGTCTTCCTGACTCGAGACCCCAATGCTATATACACACTGAACAATCTAGCTGCTAGGACATGCATAGATTGCAGGAATGACACTTAGGCATATCTTTCTTTACCTGAATAATAAATAATTACCATGAGAGTGGTTTTAAGAACACATCTTTAAACAGAAGGAGGTAGACAATGATCACAGACACTACCCAAAGCCAAAAGCACTAAATTGACCATTGAATCAGGAAAGACATACAGTAATAATTATTGGTAATTTCCATCAAAATAGAGAACTCAGGGTACTATATATACTTTTTAGGGAAGCCAGAGAATAAATGGGAGTTCATTGAAGCTTGAGAGGAAAGTGATAGCCATAATCACAGAAGCTTGGTAAAATGCACCAGCTCAGCCTCAAGTATTTTGGGTGCTTAAGAAGTGACTATAGTTGCTGAAGGGTTAATTGTATTTTTAATTAAATTAAGTCCTTGGGAAAGGACTAAAATCCAAATCATACTTAAACTTTAAATCTTTGCACTGGAATTGAAGAGTGGTCAGAGAATCTGGACATGGATTTCAGATTCTTCAAACTTGATCATCCTCTTTCAGATTAAATCTTCCAGTTTCTAGGATCTAGGTAAGATTGATTCATCTTTTGTTTACACTGCTTAGTTCTTTTTTTTTTTTTTCAACTTCTGGAAAACTCAAGAATGGGAAACTAAATTACAATGATAGTTTCATTGGAGCTTTTCTCTTCCTGTTTACAAACTTGCGGTCCTAAGATGGGGAGCTTCTTTCTGCATTAATCATCAAAAAGAACCACAAGGTACATGGAATATGATAAAAAATGGCCCCAACAAATGACTGGGTAATATGGAGCAACAGAAATAAGGTAAGATTCATTTTTAGCAACAGTCATATATTTCCATTTCTATCCAAATCAAAGAGAGGTTTTAAATTATAGCACTCTAATTTCAGTGTGGATAAACTATCATGATTTAGTTTCTAATGTTTTGATGTTTTTTTTTCCTAATTTACTGGAAGATTAGAGGTCTTCTACAGGAAACAGAAAGTTTGAGAATTGTTCTCTACTTTTCTTGATGGCTGCTAAGATACCAAAGGTAGAGACACTCCAAGCTGACTTGTTTATTCTACATCAGGAGACTGGAAATAAATAAAAAATGAGTAGAAAGATATTTGCTGAGATTGTTGAGTCCCATTTTGTTTTAAAATTTTACTGCTTTTTAAATCAAATTTAATTAAACAAAATAACTGTCACTGAGTAAGTGACTAAATCCACAGACTAGGTCTACAAAGGAATGGAAGCTATCAATACATTGAGTGGGAGAAATGGGCCAAAGAATGATAAATATTATACTGTAACTGTTACATGTTCCATATGAGAGAAATTAATAGTGTTGCATAATCCATGGTGACATTTCTCATTATCCTGTATTCTAACTAATAGCTTAAAGGCATGGCTAAATGTTATATGCTCCTAGTAAATTTTAAGGTTTTTTGTGGAGAGAAAAATGTATGCCTTCATTCCCTTGAACCCCAGTAGTTACCATACTGATAGTTTTAGGGAGTGATCCTCCCATTTAAGCAAGATGAATAACTCCAAATGTAGAAGCTGCTTCTGATTCTCCAGGACAGCAAATTGTCCATAACTTATTTTTAGAGAGGTTTTTGTCTAGAGCTAATTGAAGTGTTAAACAAATCATGCATGGTATCACATCATATTACAAGTGTTAGAGGCAAGATTTGTACTCAGTACTTTCTGATTCCAAGGTCAATCTCCCTTTATATCATCCTCTTATACTTGTGAAGTAAATACTTATTAATACCTTCAATTACATTTTGGATAATGAGCATACAAAATTTTGTGACACTTGTCAAATTTATATATATATATATATATATATATATATATATATATATATATATATATATATATATATATATATAGGTAGGTAGGTAGGTAGAAAAGGCCAGTGTTCATTCAGAGGTTCAGAGGCAGGTAGGTAGCTCAATGAATAGAGATCTAGGCCTTGAATCAAGAGATCTTGGGTTCAAATTTGACTTCAGAATTGTGCATGATGCATGGGCAAGTCACTTAACTCAAATTACCTAGTCTTTACCTGGAACCAATACTAATTCATAATTTTATGGTGGAATATAAGGTATATAAGGTAATACATTATAAAGTATATATAACTATAATAAGGGATATATAATATATGATGGAATATATTCTAAGTGATCAGAAAGAGAAAGAGAAACTAATGCCCCTAAAATGAATCTTATATGTCTTTTTTTTGAGATATTAAATAACCCATGGTTACAAAGCTATCTAGTGGCATTACAAGTACCACAACTAAGACTGCAAAAGACCAAGTCTAATAATGTTTGTCCTACATGATGCTGGTTAGTGCAGAAGGCATTGTTTGTGTTCAGTAAGGGTTCTTTATATGGAAAGGTCATCCCTTTCCTGTCCCAGCATGAGCAGGGGAAAATTAGGAAAAAAAATATATTTCAGGAAGAAAAATTCAAAATGTTGAAATTAGGTTATGATGCCAACAAGACTCTTCTTGATATTAATCAGATTGACTACTCTACACTGCCTTGAAGAGCTTTCATGCAAGTGGCTAATAGACAGGCTCTCATAAACCTCTGGCTCTCCCAGATGTGTCTCATGAATCAAGATTACATTTAGCTGCCCCAGTTTCTTTGTGTTGCCTGGGGGAAGTGTCTAGGGAGCAGGAGGGTTAAATGAAAGGAAAATGCATGGCTGGAGTAGCAAGTTTCTTTTCCTTTTCTCTCCATCTCTATCTGTGATCAAGGAAACACAATATATGAGTCCAAAGAGACCATCTACTCCATTTGAAGCCTCAATAAAAATCCTCTCTTCAAGTTCCACAATGATTCACTTTTCAGTCTTCATTTGAGGAATCTCCCATTTGGGGATCCCTTGTTATCTAAAAGTAGCCCATATTGCACCAGATCTAATTGTTAAAAAGTTTTCCTTACACTATCACAAATTTGCCTCCTTGTGACTCCTCATTCACCCTTTGGTGGCCAGTCAAAACAAATTTGATGCCTTTTTGTCATTGTAGTCCTTGAAATGGTCAAAGGAAATTCTTATTCATTACCCTTAACTTCAATTTTCTCCACTCCAGACTGAATGGATAAAAACTTCCTAGCTACTCTCACTAATCCTAATTTGGCTGATATTTAAGGACTTTCCCCTTCCAGTTGCTTATATAATAATGCTTTGAAGTTACTCCACAAATAGTGTGCCCAAATTTTAATGTCGAACTCTTGGTGTGATCCAACTACTGCAAACAGGTCCATTTCTATGGAACTCTTGGATATAATAGGACTTTCAGAGAACTGTGAGATTTCTTTAGTTGTCTTGATTGGCAGATCCCACTCCTGAATCCTTTTCAGTCCGTGGTCTACAGAAATCCCCCAATGATTGATTCCTCATATTGGAGAAATTTGGTGGTAATCTTCAACAGACAGCTTTCTGAACTTACCTAACACATTTTAAGCTTCATCTTCATTGCTAAAATTTTCCTATAACTTTATTAAAACTAGAAACTAACAGCATAATAAATCAAGCCATACTATGTTTGCAAATTTTCAGGACATACATGTTCACAATGAACATTTAACCATCAGCTCTTATAAGCTAGCACAAAATAGTTGTAGCACATCCTTTTCTCTTCATCTTTTTTTGTGAAAAAGATTTTGAACCCACCTTTAAGATATATATCTTATTTATTCCTATCAAATTATCTGGGGATGGGAGGGATCTCAAAGTTCTACAACATAGAGTTGAAATCTTATAAGATAGAATTTAATTTGGTTAGATTAAGCACCAAATATTAAGTTTTAAAATTGAATTCACCGATATAAAAATCGTTTTTTGTTTGATTGTAATTTCTAGGCTGGCAAATCACTGTGTTTTTATCCAGGTAAACTTTCTCACTAATAATTTAATCTAATTTAGTCTTAAGCAAAATTAAAATAGTTCCAATCAACAGGAATAACAATAATGTATGATGGTTAATTGTGAATAGCATAACTGTTATCAGCAATGCAAGGATTCAGAACAATTCTAAGGGACTCCTAATAAAAAAGGTTACTCCCTGTTATAGAAGAAACTGAGAGTCTGAATGTTGATTGAATCTTATCATCACTCACTATTTCTTCTGTGAATTTTTCTCTAATGTAAGAGCTGTGTCTTCTTTCCCAACATGGTGAATATCAAAATATGAAATGTATGATAACATATGTATACCATACCGTCTCCCCTCTTGGGTAAAGGGAAGGGAAAGAACATGGATCACAAAACATCAGAAAACAATTGTTAAAAATTATATCAAAGTTCAATATGGAAAAATCAAATATAAAAATCCTTTCCAACTGACCCTTATCTTAATGATTTTATTACAGAAAATGAAAACAAAATTAACACTACTAAGTAGGAGGTTTTGGCCAACTGACTATATCTCTTATCCTCATTTTCCTCATCTGAAGAATGATTGCAGGGGCCATTGTTTCTCCTGAGGCTCCCTCCAGATAGAAGGCCCTATTATTCTAATAGCTCTTTTACTGTATATAGTCCTTTTTATATTTCAAAAAGCTTTCATATCCCAAAACCCATTTCTTCCTCATTGTCCAATTCCAGATGGGATGAGAAAAATACAGAGTAAATTGACTCAACCAAGGTCACACAATTTGGGCAGAACCTGAAATACCACACTCTCTTCAGGGAATGATTTACATGTGACATGTATTCAATAATCTCAGTTTGTTTTTCTAGGTGCTGACTTCACTGTATTAAATTTGCCTTATGTTTTATGTTTATCATCTCTTCCAAAATGGCTAATTGGTTGATTATATAGAGAAGAATAAATTACAATAAAACTTGGGAGAAAAAAAGTGCAAAGATTGTAAAGATATTTAAATGTCAAATAGAAGACAGAAGGTTTTAGATTGGATTCTGGAGGTGAGAAAGTCAGTCCTTAGTTTACTGATAGATGGAGGTGGCATGATAAACATAGGTATAGCAGCCAATATTTTAGGGAAATAATAGGCAAATATAATGTGCCTATGAATGGTTTTAAAGTTCAGTGGTGTGATTTTATTCAGTTACTCACACACACACACACACACACACACACACACACACACACACACACACAGAGAAACTCCCTGATCTTTAAACTAGACATTACTTAGAAGTCCTAAAGTATTTATTCAGTTTCTTGTCCCAGATTTGAAGTCTTAGGCAGTGATCTTGTCAGCATAAACTGAGAAAGACTGAGGTAGCCTAGAATTCTCAGATTGTATCAGTGGGTCCAGAAATAATTCAGAGAAATTCATGGTTGATATTTACAATGGGTGCTGATCTCAGCTGTCTCTTGAACTGACATTCTCTCTTTTCTTTTCAAATACTAAGGCCTTAATACTCCCAGTTACCACTAATAATAATAGATATCATTTGACATTTACATAGTGCTTTACAGATTTTTTTTACTTGATCCTTATAACAACAGTAGAGAAGTAGGTGCTATTATTATTCACATTTAACAAATGAGGAAACTGGGGAAGGTCCAAGGGAAGTGACTTGCTTAGTGTCCTGGGTAGTTAATAATTGTCTGAGAAAGGACAGACTCAATTCTCCCACTTTTTTCATTTGGGTGTGTAAACCTTAAAATTTCACAGACTAATGAATGTTAAAAATTTTACTCCACCTTGAGGAATCCTCCAATTCCCTACTTGAGCAGTCAAGTACTTTAATTCACATTAATACATGTAAAGATTAAAATTTAGGGGAGACTGAGGCAGGTAGAAATAAGTTTCTCTCTGCAAGGAGTACTATATTTTTTAGGGGTTTATTAAGGATTAAGGATTAAAGAAAATACAGGATAAGGAAAACGTGCCTAGGCCAGAGGCCTAGACAAGACCTCATCTACATTATGGAAAGAGCCACATCTGCTCCAAAACTGAATTCCAAAAGAGACCCAAAAACCTTTGCCACCAGGTTAAATACCTTCTCAATCTTGGCCCACCTGAGGATTTCCATGAATAGTTTATGGTGACCTCATGAAGTTGGTGAGAAACCCTCAAAAGACTTCTGTGAAATCTCTTTCCTTTATCTCTTTGCTTTATTACTTGTCTATCAGTCAGTTTTGTTTTCTGTTTTAACTTGACTTCAAATTTCAGCTGCAAGAACAGGTGAGTAAAAAACCCTTTTTGATTCTCCTTAAATTAAGCTGTTTTAGATCTTAGCAACAGGGACCTAAGATCCTGGCTAGCAATTGCCTAAATTAGGATTAGAAAAACCTGGGAAAACTTTTTGGCCTTGTCCTGCTTCCCACGTTTTTACTTTAGAAATATGGAGTCACAGACAGTTCAGAACTTAGTTAACAACTGGAGTTTCAGCAAATACTTTGTTCTTTTCTTAGTACAAACATTGGTCTGCAGCTTACTTAGCAGCTGGCTCATCAGCCCCACGACCAAGCTTATAAACACAGAATTCCTTGTCTCTCTGAAAGGGCTCATCCCATGGAACTTATGGCAAAATCTAATTGACATACTACATTCCCTTGAGTTTTTGATTGTTGTAATTTTAATATTGTATTTCCTTGAAGAATTCACTTCTCAGTCAAACCAACCAATTGCTCCCTCTCATATTCAACAAATTGAAGAACTAAATACTCGACAGGAGCTTATAGAGGAAGGTCAGGGAGAGATTGTAACTTTTATGAGAAGCATTAACAGAGGTGGAGTCATGGTTTTTCCAAGGACCATCCTTAAGATTTTAAACTGTTTCATTTGTCCTTGTTAATTTTAGGCACAAGAGATAGAAGTGGAATCAGAGTGCAGACATTGCTTCCATCTCAGCACTGACACCAGTTTAACCAGAAGAGGCTCAGAACTTGTTTGGACTAAGCTATATGGTAATGGAATTTAACTACAAGTCTAACCTCCCTCTCCAGAGACTGAGAAAAGGAGAGGAGACAATGCCTCTCTCCAAGTAAAGGATGAGGAGATGCTTGAATGCTTGCTTTTGTTCTTCCTCTGAAAATAGATTATTTAAAATATTCTTCCAGTTTTTAAGTTGGTAAATAGATCTTTATGGATTCATGAGACTCCTAAAATTGGGGGAATACAGTAGATGGGAACTGGAATCAGTGACAGAGGTCAAATATTTCCACAGTCCCTTAAAGGTACCAGAGATCACTGGGGGAGGGATAAAATGTAACATACCTGTCCTTCAGACAATATTCAGGGCTAGTGTGGTCACTGTTAAACAAGGAAGACATGAGTTTAAGTGCCTTTGCTTCTTTAGTCTTAAATAGTATAAAAGTACATCAATAATTTGTTCTCTATTCCTTTTCTTTCTATTATTCACCATCCCTTAGTGTATGAGGAACTAGCTTGTCAGTTAAAGACTTAGAATCATCTGTCATCTCCCTGAGCTGGTAGAATTCATTCTTAAAACACCAGAACTTCTGGTATTGCATATTGTTTTTTCCCTTGGCAATACCAAAAAGTGTTATACTATCTTTTATCAAAGATTCCTCTATTGATCCAATCCCCATTTTTAGGACTTCTCAGAGTGACATTCCATCCTTGGCCAAAAATTTCAGACAGTATATCATCTTCCTCTTTTTAGACTGTAAACCCCTTAAAGACACTTAGGTTCCCTTTTGTATTTCTATTAATCATTCATTCAATCAATAAGCTGTTATAAAATCCAAACCAAACCAAACAATATTATCTGGCACTGTTCTAAGCACTGGGCATACAAAAATTAGCAAATGATGGGCTCTTCCCTCAAGAAGCTAGCAAACTAATGTAGATAACAATTCAACAAATAAACACATTGTATACAGGATAAATAAGAAATTAAAAGATTTTTAATTGAAAAATGTTATTTAATTAATTAATTTAGAATGTTTTTCAATGGTTACATGATACGTGTTCTTTCCCTTCCCTCCTTCTCTACCCCTGTAGCAAACACAAAATTCCACTGGGCTTGACTTGTTTCAATGATCAAGACCTATTTCCATAATATTGATATTTGCACTGGTGTGACCATTTAGAGTCTACATCCCCAATCATATCCCCATCAACCCATGTGATCAAGCAGTTTTTTTCTTCTGTGTTTCTAAAGAAATTTAAATACAGAAGACTCTAGAATTAAAAAAGTGATGGCAAGAGCTGACTGTAGAAGATGAAATTTTCATTGAGACTTGAAAGATGCTAGGGATTCTGGTAGATAGAAATATGGAGTACATTTCAGTAATGTGGAACAGATGAAGACAATCTCTGGGGACAAGAGGTGGAATGTCTTTATCTTCAAAGAAAAAGGAGTATAGTTTCTCTAGATCTAAGAGTCTGTTGGGCAGAATGAGGGAAAGAAGACTGGAAAGGTAAAAAGAACCTAAAGAGCTTTTAAATGCAAAACAGATGGTTTTATATTTGATCTTTGATGTCAGGGGAGACTTTGGGGATTATTAAGTATGGGGTGAGATGATGTGTTTTAGTAGAATCGTTTTGGCAGATAATTCAACAATAGATAAGTGTAGGGACACAGAGTTGCCCAGCAAACAACTATTATAATAGTCAGGTTATTAGAACCTGTCCAAGAATGGTAGGAGTAAAAAAAAAAAGATGATGATATATTCAACAATTATTGCAATGGTGAAATTGAAAGACCTTCACAACAAATTGGATATGAATATGAGGTAGGTGTAAAGGAGAGTAAGTTAAAGATGACATTTAAGTCCTGAATCTGAGGGTCTATAAGAATGGTGTTACCCCGTAATACAATTAGGAAATTGTGAGGGGAATTTTAGAGGGTGACTCATGAGATGTGTTTAGGACATGTTGAGTTTAAGATATCTATTGGATATTCAGTTTCAGATTTCTAAAAAGTAGATGGAAACATGAGACTGAGGTCAGCAGGGAGTTTAGGCCAGAATATGTAGACTTGAAAATTATCTAATAAATTCTACTGAAATTATTTTTTACTAATTTGTTTTGTTTTTGAGTATCCATGATTCATATTCAAAGGTATAAACTTTGTTAAATAATAGAGCTTTAAACTTTCATTCAGGATAAAACAAAAACAGAAATAAGAAAACTTTGGTTCAAATCCTTCCTCTAATAAATTCTAGACAAATTACATAATATCTTAGGGGTTCAACTTTTCTTTATATAATGTATTTGTACATAGTTGTTTGTATGTTGTTCCCTGGGACTTTCTTTTGACTTCCTGTGTAGATATATAGGAGATGATTAATAGATTAATATATGCTTATTAATTAATTGATGGAGATTGTAAATTGCAGAGAAGATACTGAACTCCATTGGTATAAAACATTTCTGAGATTGTCACTGGGAGCTCCTGAAACCAAGGAAATAATAGTAGTAATATGACAAAAACAACATGAATTGGCCTCAGCCACTTCCTAGCTATGTGACCCTGGGCAAGTCACTTGACCCCCATTGCCTAGCCCTTACCACTCTTCTGCTTTGGAGCCAATACACAGTATTGACTCTAAGATGGAAGGTAAGGGTTTAAGAAAAAAAAACATGAATGGTTACAGCATAATATAGCATGGCACGATATGTTAAAGAAAGATATTGATACATTTTAATATCATGTTATTGTTATATATGTATATAGATATATGCATGTTATATAAATCTATACAAATATGTGGTTTTTCTCCCAAGAATGTCTTTTAATGATCATTTAAAATATTAAACAGTTGAATTTATATTCATTTTATTCCATACTTTACAAAGTAAAATTATACCCTTTAATGATGCTTAAATATGTGACTCACATATACAAAAATCTCCTACAACTGTTAAAAACAGCCCAAGTAAAGAAATAGAAGAAAGTTAAATTATGGTTACATAGAGACAAAATGAATAATTCCCTGTTCAATTTCAATTCTCATCATGGAGGACAAGTGCATTTTGGTGGAAAAGGAATGATCTGAGTTTATATTTCAATGTATTCTTTAGCTTGATAATATGGAATTTAATAAAGTGAAGTGACATATTGAAAGTGTACATGCAAACTACGCTGCCAACACCAAGACCTTTTTGCCCCAGAGAAAATTAGATTTTAAAAGGAAGCATTGATGGACTCTGTCTAGAAATAAACACAATCTTATTCTTTTAATTTTTTTTTCATAAAACCATATCTGTGACACCCACCCACACAAAAGGTTTATATTGTAGATATTGACTAATAAAATTGCTAAGCATGAAAAGCCTCACTCTGTAATAGGGTTAAAGTGAATACTAACTACAGTTATTAATAATCAAATGATATTTTTAGAGAAAGTATGTTACTTTCCAAACCTATTATTGATGTCAGAGATAGAGAAATTTAAATATGTGTGATACCAACTTCTCCCCCTCCACAAAAAAAAAAAAAAAACAGAACTGAGATTGAGAAAAATCCCTGAAGTCAGTAAGATTATATAAATGAATAAAAATATTAAGAACCTGGTCTCATGGTTGGCAAGAACATGTTGGATATAACTGAAAGGCCTTAAACCCATAACTGTTAGATTTAAAATCGTTGAGGTCTTAAACTGAAGTGAGTTAAAATGGTGGAAGATATAAATTATGATAGATATAAGAGAGGGTGAGTAAATTTAACTGCAGAAAATATGTTTCACTACAGTGTCTTGGTTTTTAAATCAAATATAAGGTGGTTGCCAGGGAAATATTCCCAATTATTCAAATACCCAAGTCAACTGGGTTTTATAGAGATTTTAATTAATACAAATGTAGAATTAAAGAAAAAAGAGAAAGAGAGAAAAAGGGAATAAGTATGAAGGGCCTTAAGCCAACATGGCCTAGACCTGAGTCTTAAGAGAGAGAGATCAGTCAGTCTTTTAACACTCACCACAAGGTCTGCCTAAGTAAGGATTCTAGTGACACCAGGCCAGCATCATCTCAGCTGCTTTCACCAGCTCCCTCCTCCATCTGAATGTTTCAGAATCAGTCCTTCCTCAATCTGAATGTTTCAGAATGAGACCTCCTCAATCTGAATGTTTCAGAATGACCTCCAGCTCTTCTCTGAGCTCTTATTTTAAGGGCAAAATCTCCTATGTCACCTCCCCTAAGTTCTTCCATCTACCAATCACTGTAGATGTTTTCCAAAAGACAGCCCATTTTGAATTCACAGCTGAGTAGATTAATCTCTTTAGTAAGTCAGAAAAAAATGCTGGTGTGTCAACTAATTTCATTAAGAGAAAACCTCTGAGTAAGTTTTCACCTTTTAGGTCTAAGTAGTTTATAAGTTGCCCCACCTTTATAGGCACCTAGCATCCTATTGTATCAATTCCAAAAACAGGCATGGCTCAAAGAACTCCTTTCCTTTATAAGTATGGTTTTCAAGTATTTTCATTGTTTAGCAAGGAGTTTTCTCCCCTAAAGCAGTCTTAAGTAGGGGTGGAGTAGGGATACTCACATAGCAAGGAGTTTTTACATTCAAGTAGAGTTCTCACTATCTGGTAGGGAATTATTTCAAGTAGGGAATTGGAGGACTCCTCAATGTGGAGTAAAATTTTTAACATTCATAAGTCTGTGAAATTTTAAGGTTTACATAGGTGAGTTATTAGGGTGTCTACTCAGACTTGTGAAGACATTCCCCTGGAGGGGAAGCTTGGGTAGATCCCAAGGAAGCCAAGTCTTCATCTGCATCCCAAGTCAATACAAGCGATTTTGACTTTTGTCTCCCCACTGGATTTTGATGATTCTGGAAGAGAGTGAAAAGGATTTCTTTGTGCAACCTGACCTCACTTAAATTCAATTCATGCACAATTCAAAGGACATTTCATGATGTCATTTTGTTATTTCCAAGTATGAAGAATAACAACACTATTGTGTGACAGGCATTTTGCTAAGTATTAATATAAAAAGAGGCAACTAACAGTTTCCCTTCTGAAAGAGCTTACAATGTAATAGTGAAGATGATACGCATACAAATACATATTTCATTAAAGTTTTATTTAGGACTTATAAATCTATATTTTTATAAATATACATACATGTGCATGTATCGCTATGTATATACATATCAAAGAGAAAGGGGAGAAAGAAGGAGGGAGAGAGAGAGAGAGAGAGAGAGAGAGAGAGAGAGAGAGAGAGAGAGAGAGAGAGAGAGAGAGAGAGAAAGAGAGAGAGAGAGAGAGAGAGAGAGAGAGAGAGAGAGAGAGAGAGAGAGAGAAAGTTGCTGTAAAAATTTTGAGTCCCTTCATACCAGAAAAGATTTTTTTTTCTTTTATGAGATATTGGATCAAGTCTTCATTTTTGAGTTTCTAAACTTTTTTATTTTTTTTTTAAATCCTTACCTTCTGTCTTGGAACCAATATTGGTTCCAAGGCAGAAGAGTGGTAAAGGCTAAGCAATGAGGGTTAAATGACTTGCCCAGGGTCACACAGCTAGTGCGTGTCTGAGGTCACATTTGAACCCAGGACCTCCCATCTCTAGGCCTGGCTCTCAATCCATTGAGCAACACATTTGTCCCCTAAACTTTTTATTTTCTGCATGATATGCTGGTCTTCATGTATAGATATCTGGCTTCTTGAAAACTCCAAAGAATTTTCCATTTTATTATGCCAAACTGTACTATATTGAAACCATAATGGAGAAAGCCAAGATAGGAAGGGGTAATTCTATACATGCATGCATATGTATAATATATGTAGGCATGTATGTATTCATATATATACTAATACAGGCTAATTAGGGAATAATTATCAGTGGGAAGACACTGAAATTAAGAAAGGTTGGGAAAGACTTCTTATAGAATGTGGGGTTTTATTTTGAGACCTAAAGGAGTCCAGGGAGGTCAATAGAGCAGAAGATAGAATATTCTAGGCATCCAAACAAGCAGAAAAAAATGTCCAAAGACAAGAAATACAGTATTTTTTTTCCATAGAAAATTCAGGAAGTGAGTATATTTAGATCAAAGATTACATTTTTAGGAGAAATGTGTAAAAAAATATTGGAAAGATAGAAAACAGCTAGATTATGAAGGCTTTAAAGTCTAAACAAAGCATTTTGTGTTTGATCCTGATAGCAATAGGATGCTACTAGAGTTTATTGGATTGGGGAGAGCCATGGTTAGACCTGTGATTTAGGAAAATGACTATAGGGTCCAAATGCAGAACAAATTGGAGTAGAGAGAAACTTGAGGCAGGTTGAGCCATCAGCATATGACTGCAACAAATAAGGTATGAGGTGATGAGGACCTACTGAATAGTAGTTGAAGTAACAGAAATGTTAATGGAGCCTTAACAACAGATTGCGCATTTGAGTGGGGTAAGGGTTAGTGAGGAATCCTGATACACAAGACTGAGAGACTAGGAGGATGATATTGCTCTCTATGGAATTAGAGAAGGTTGGAATGGGGTTCTAGGTTAGGAAGAAAAATAACAAGTTCCATTTTAGGCATAGTAAGTTTAATTCCATTGGATTTCCAGTTTAAGAAATCTAAAAACGAATTAGATGTAAGATTAGAGGTCAGTAGAAAATTTGGGGAAAGATAGAAAGATTTGTTAATAATCAGAATCAGGATGGTAATTAAATCAATGAGAACTAATGAGATGACCTAGTGAAGTAGTACACTGGGATTAGAGAAGAGGTCCCAGGACTTTGACTCACATTCCAATAAGGCAGCAAAGTGTACACATAAAGTTCCCATCCTGAAGCTGAGTTAATTAAAACCTAAGTAAGAAATAATTAAACCAAAAAAAAAAATTAAAAGGCTTACTCCTATTCCGTAGAATCATCTGGGTTTCTTTACCCAGGTATATATCCCCATTATATGTTGGATAGAAAGCTGGTTTTGAAACTAGGAAAACCTGAATTCAGTTCCCACTTCTGATACTTGGACATTGTTACTCCTGAGAAATGCTACTTAACTCATAATCTCTTATAACTTGACACCTTTCTACCTTTACAACCAACACATTTTACTATAATCACATACTACACAATATGGCAACAGTGGATGGTGATTTTTCTCTCACAAAACTCTCTATTGCCTGAATTCCTGCCTTTTCACCAGCTTTCCCATTCTCCAATAATCCTTTCCTTCAAGCTACCTTGGCTTCCTTCACGTTTCAACTTATATCCACTTGTCTCCAAGACTAGTGTCTTCCCTTTGAGATAACTTCCAGTATTGCATAATTGCTTGCATGTTGTATGGATGTGATCTTCTTGTAAGAGTAGGAATTAACTTTTTTTAATCCTCAACACTCAGTAGAATGCTTGGCATGTCGTAGGTGATTATAAATTCTTGTTGACCAAACAGCCCCTCTGTAGGCAGTGCTCTAGGACTCAATTGCAGGAAGAATGCTCATTTCCAGTAGATGAAGGAGTTTTCTTCTCTGAGGGTTTTATAGATCCTAGAAATTTCAGATCTAATCCTTGACCACTATCTTATGGTCCCAGCTTTCAGAAATATATTTTACACAACAATAACAAAAATGATTTTATCAAAATGCTAACTTGATTCCATACGCTGTTTTCATTCCCAACTTTCCATTTGACTAACAAATGCTACTCCTATGTCCTATCATATTAGTGCAGATATAAATCAACAAATATAATAATAGAATTCCCTCTTGAATGATAAAACATGAATTTTAGGCAACATGTTCTTGGCAAAGGGATCTTTGGGGCATTAATCAGATTAAGTAGAAGTTTCCATTCTGAATTACCAAAAAGATTGATAGATCTAAATTGTTACAAAAGAGACTATGGAAAGTAATGAAAAGGCCAGAAAACTGGAAAACAATGTTGGACTTCCCTTCTAGATCCCAATTAATGTCTCTATAAGAAGATATGAACAAGAAGCAATTAAATATGAGGTCTGTTGTATAAACTGGGGGGCACTCTATAAAGAGAATGGACCAGCCAACTTCTATTCCTTGATATGAATGACTCCAAACCAAGTATATTCTCTTCTAATGTATACTTCCCTTGGTTTGGTTTCTAACTCCATCTCATGTCATAGGTAGGTCTATCACAGAGAAAAATAATATTTTCCTTTTGTCTCCCTATGCTTAAAAACAGCTATTCAAAGTTTCCAGCCCATCTTATTTTCTTTCCTAAAAGAAACAATTTTAGTTCTATTTTCAATGCCAGCTGCAGACAGCACATGATCCAGCTTAATTCCCCTCAATCTTTTCTTAATTTTAAACTATTTATAATGTTAAGAAATTGCTTGTGATTGAAGCTTATATGGTAGACAGGAAGAAGATATCGTTGGATCAAACTGTCACCCAACTGGAGTCTTTCCTTTCGGTGACATCTAATAAAAATTTGAATGTGACTTTTTACTAATCTGAACTTTGATCTATGTAGCTTTTAAAAATTCATTTTTCCTATGCTGCATACTTTACAAAGAAGCCCTTGTATAAGAATATTTTTATTCAGGAGTACATAGAGTTTCTTAAGTTATTAAAACAGTAATCAACTTTATCAATAGAGTTAATTAAAAGAAAAGGCCTTAAAAAAGCTATCTGATTATATAATGGGCAATCAAATTAAACATCTAAATTGCTGTGGCTCAGACAAGATTTCACACACCACCCTACCTGGAAATTATTTTTCCTTTTGATGTTCCCTTAGCCAGATGATAAACTCCAAGAGAGCAGGGTTGGGGTTGCTTGGATCAGAACCTTTAACATAGAATGTGTTCCCCAGCTGTCAAATTTTATTACATTTTTACTTTTAAGCCCAATGAAGTTTCCATTCTTAAAAAATCCCGGTATCTTTCTTCTATTGATTATTTTCTATTTCTCATACAGGTAGGGTGTTGGTACATATTTATTTGCCTGTTGCTTCTTTCATTGTATTGGGAGTTCCTTGAAGACAGCAATTGTCTTTTGCCTTTCATTGTATCACTGGTGCTTTGCAGAGTTTCTAGTGCAGGATAGGTACTCCATAAATAGTTATTGGCTGTCTCAGTAGGAACATTTATTAAGTATCGATGATATGAAAGGCACAATACTAAGAGCTGGAGATTAAAGAAAAACACAAGCCAAAAAGTTCTTATGTTTGAGGAACGTGTATTCTTTAGATGGTATGACAAGTACACAGATAGTTCTCTGCCTTGTGACACATCATGCGTAAATGGATGAAATATAGATATAAATTTAATATCAATCAAAGTTAAAGGTAGAAGCATAAAGGTACAGAAGTAATTAAGGAATTAATGGAGGAGTAAGACAGCAATTATACATTGGGTGACAATGCAGCAGCTCATTGGGAAATGTCCCATGAACTGACCAGAAGAGGAAGATTTACCTTCTACTCAGAGTGGGAGCTGATGAGGTAGCATATTATGTAACAAGGAAGGTAGGAAGTAGAATACTCTGACATATATCTAGGATATTAAACTGACTACAGAGAAGACAGAGCTGAAGATGTCTGCTGAAGATTTTCCTGGAGCAAATAAAGAACCAATCAATCTCTGTGAAAGGAAACAGCAATTCTCATATTTGTTCTAGGAGACCATTCTACTTTGTCTAGTTAGATCACATCTGGAGCAATGTAGATACCAAATTTTAGAACTGGCTTTGACTAGAAAGGGAACAGCTGGAGGAAGACAAGAGAAAGTTTCAATTTCTTGCCATATGACTGTCTTTAAGAACAGATCTTGATGTTTTCAGTAAAGAAGAAAAAAAAAATATTTGGAGGTAGAGGAACTAGCTCTCTTGGTATAACAAAAACTGATTAGAGTTTTTATTTTTAGGCTAGAAAACTGAGCTCAGAGCAATTTAAAAATATCACATATATTTTTTTTATTTTTTTTTATTTTCATGCAAAATACACTTCCATATTGATCATTGTTGGAAGAGCAGGCTCTACATAACCAAAACCCTAAATAAGAACAAAGATACACTGATATGAGAGACAATTCCAACAGTTCTTTCTCTGGAGGTGGATAACATTTCCCATCATAAGTCTCTCAGGATTGTCCCAGATCATGGCACTGCAGAGAATAGCCAAGTTTTCACAGATGATCATCCTCCAATATTGGTGTTAATGTAGACAGTGCTCTCTCGGTTCTGTTTATTTCAGTCTGCATCTGTTCCCAAAAATCTTTCCAGCATTTTCTGAAATCCTACTCATCATTTCTTATAACCCAATACAATAGCCTTCCTTCACCAACATGTACCACAATTTTTACAGTCATTTCCCAATGGATGGACATCCCCTCCATTTCCATATTTTTTTTTACCACTACAAAAAGAGCAGCTATAAATATTTGTGCACAGGTAGGTCCTTTCCCCTTTGCCTAAAAAGTAATCAGAAGTGGAATGGGCTATTTTAGGAAGGAACAGCTTCTCCCTCATTGTAGGTCTTCTAGTCACAGATGGAGGAACTTTGGTAATATGGTGTAGTGGATCTCCTTTATTGAATGGATTGGACTAGTTCGCTGCTGAGGTCACTTCCAACTCCTGTGTTGTGATGGTTTTAAATCTGTGCTATACTGAGTATTTGTGTATTGAGCTCTGATCAAAGTCTTAACTGTTTTCTTTTGCGGCCCCAACCGAGTTGACCTATGGTGCCCACACAGTTCTATGTCCCTTGTGCTCTCTGAGTCTTATTCCTGGATAATGTGGCCATTTATTAGAGGAACCAGCAGATTCCAGGGCATGAACAGTTGACATGTTATTGCTGCAGTAGTTAAACACAACTAAAAATGTTCTATTGAATTTTCTCTTTGGAATGACACAAGTGAACTAGTAATTAGCAAGCGATAAAAATGAACCATGCCGCACCCGCTCCTTGATGACGACCTTGTTTGTTCTGCGTAGACTTTCAGCTGGTGTTTTTAATACTGCAGCTGCAAGCTGCAGCTTGGTGACATGCAGGGCATAATTGGGAGTTCAAAATTGTTTATCAACTTTACGAAGAAAGATGCAGCTATGAATATGAAGCATGGAAGTGTGTATTCTGCAAGGAGCCCTAATGTCTTCATTTAAGAATAATTGGTACAATGGAATAGTTAGCACTCCAGCCTCAGCAAATGTTAGGGAGCTTCCGTTAATGTGATGAGGAAGGCACTTGGGGGCACAGAAGTCAGTGGCAGCGATGAAAACCTCGGGGTCTTTTAATCTTGTTTGTCAAGAACAGCATCACAGCTGTTTTGCTAAACTGGGAAAGATAATCAGTGGTGGTGGTAAGTGGAAAATGGATTAAATATGAAAATGATTGTTGTGGGGGACACCAGACCCTGTTCAGCCAGAAGAAATGGAGAGACTCTGAAAGGAAGGTAAAAGGAAGTGACAACAATGTGGCCTAGCAAGATGGAACATGACCTTCACACCCAACAGGTGAAGGCCTGTATCTGAGACTTCCTAATAACTCCAGCCAGAAGTGACTTCTAAAAACTGCATTCAGCCTGATGACTGAAAACCAGCTTCATTTCAAGACAAATAAGGCAGGTTCTGAGCTCTCATCTGCTATTAATTCCCTGATGGCTGTGGGTAAGTGACAGTCTCTCTGTACCTCAGTTTCCTCATCTTTAAAATGAAGGGGTTTGATTAGATTACTTTTCTTATTAGACAACTTTTAAGTTGCCTTCCCAGTCTAAAACTATGAAGAAATCTGAAGAATTAATTCATAATGACTTTGAGGACTTGCTTGAGGACACAAAGCTAGTAGCTGTCAGAGGTAGGAACTGAGGCCATTATGTTCCTGATACCATGTTCAAGACTTCATACACTATAACACCAGAAGGTATATTTGCCCCTTCATCTAGAACAGTGTATATACTTAACAAAGATTTGGTGAAGTCCAAGAATTCACAGTTGTCTGATGGATAGATAGATAGATAGAGAGATAGAGAGAGAGATAGACAGATAGATAGATAGGTAGATAGATAGATAGATAGATAGATAGATAGATAGATAGATAGATAGATAGATGGATGGATGGATAGATGGATGAATAGAGAGACAGATGGATGAATGGATAGATAGATACATAGATAGATAGATACATAGATAAATAGATACATAGATAGATATGGATATATAGATATATAGAGATAGATAATATTTTCTTTAGAACATTTTTTATTTGAATCCTATATCCCCAATGCCCAATGAAAAGTAATCTCCATGAAAGCAGGAATGAATCTGTCTTATATAGACTTTATATTCACTCTAGTGCCTGGAATGGTGCTCTACACAAGTCAGTTGTTTTACAGTCATGTCTGCCTCTTTGAGAACCCATTTGGGGTTTCTTGGCAATGGACTGGAGCAATCTACCATTCCCTTCTCCAGCTCATCTTTAGAAGAAGAAATGAGCTACGCAGGGCTAAATGAATTGCCCAGAGTCACACATTATTCCCTATTTGTGTCTGAGGCCAGATAGCCATTCCAGAAGATGAATCTTCCTGATTTCATTTTCAGAACTCTCTCCACTGAGCCAGCTAGATAGCACCACAAATAATTACTCCATAATTGTATTTTCTTGACCTAAAGTCATCCCGTCTTATACCACATCTAACATAAATTAATGTCTAACATGGTTCTGTCTTCACTATTCAAAATGGACCCGCTGTTTTTTAGACATAATTACTTGTTTCCTTTCCACAATTGAAAATGTATGTATATGTCTTTGTACCTGCCCAAGTCAGCATTTTCTCTTGACATGTCATCTCTCAGAAAACAGGATTGTGTTTTCCAACAATAGAATGTCCTTAGTGTTAAATTTGTAACCAAAATATGATAAAAGTCAAGGCAGATTCTGAAAATTAGATTTCTTTACTAGGAACACTGTAAAAGATCATGAAAAAAACATTTGAAATATTAAATGAAATCCCAGAATTCTGGCAATTTCTACCCTTGGACCAATGAAATCATGTGTCTATTAAACTAGTTATTAATATAATGAATCACACAAATACAAATAGAAAATCACAGATCTAGAACTAGATATAATTTTATAGGCAGTTTTATCACCTCACTTGGTAGATGGGAAAACTGAGGGAGAAAGAGTTTAAGTTATTTGCCTAATGTCACCCAGCTAATGAATGTATGAAGTAAGATCTGAAGTCATTTTATTAACTCCAATCCCAGAATTCCAAAATGCTATGTAAAGATTACCTGTCATTTTAACATTTAAAAGATATTTGTTAATTTTTGTTAAATTCAGATAAAAATTAGTTCAAAGAATAAAGCATGAAAGTATTATTAAGTTGGGGGGTGGTAAGTGACTTTGTTCTAAAGATTTTCATACCTGTGATTAAGAATCTCTGACTGGGAAGATGAAAGTTATCAGTAACAAAGACAAAACAAAACAAAACAAAACAAACAAACAAAAAAAAAACATAAGATGAGGATGCTTCTATTTTGGTTTCCTGTCAGAGATCTCTGAATTTTCTAAAAGAAAAATCATGGCAGAGCTTTATCTATCAGAAGAAGAAAGGGGCACCTACTTCAGTTGAGATGGAAACTGGAAGAAGAAGAAAAGATTAACATATTGTGGGGAATGTGGCTTGTGTTATGTAGCATGCAAAAAAAGTATCTCAAACCATCCTCACAGATACCCTGGGAGGGAAATACTATTATTACAATCCCCATTTTATAGCTGATGAACCTAAGGCAAGGCAGAGTTTAACTAACTTGCCCAGGTTTACACAGATTATGTCTGAGGCCAAATTTGAATTCGGGTTTTCCTAACTTAAGCTTCAGAGTCCAGTAGAGTGGTGTTGAGTTGATGTTGGTCTTCACTTATACATAAATAAGATTTAAGTGAGTCAGAGTTGTTCAAAGTCATTAAAGTCCAAGAGCAAGACAAAAGTCCAGAAGAGTAGCAATAACCAAGGACTCAATGGATGACGTTGGCATCGTAGATATCTGACTAAGGTCTCTGAACATCTCATTTGCCTTTTCCTTGTCACATGTGTTTCTAATATATACAATCCATCCAAACATTTACTTACCATAAATCTTTATATGGGAGTCCCTCCAGTATGAATTTTGGTAGCATTTCTATGAGGATGTACTTCTCCACAATACACTTTGGCTCTTTCTACCCATATGTTCCATGTGTATGTTCCAGGAGAACAGGAAGAAAAAAAAAAGCTTTTGCTGCCAGTTTTCTAATGTCATTTTACTTCTTTGAAATATATTGGTCTTTTAACTATTAAATGTCAATACAGTGGTGGACACCAATGGACTATTCCTATATCAATGATAGTGAACCTTTGAGAATCTTTTAGATACTGTGTGCCATGTCCTGCCACCCACCAGTGACTGAGTGCCCCACCCCTGCCATCTTATCCAAGAGAATGGTGAGATGAAGAGAGGGAGTAACTCAGGTGCCCTGCTCATGGGAGTGAGTAAGTGCTTCCATTGGGTTGCTAGGCAGAGGGGTGAGAAGACCTGGTGGAGAATGGTAAAGGAGCACTCCTGCCAGAGTCCCTCTCCCTTTCTAACAACTAACTCTGGTGGAAAATTGAATGTGTGCCCAAAGAGAGCGGTTTTTTTGTATCATCATTGGCACATGTACAATAGGTTCACCACCATGGGCCTATATAGTATATGGTCCACAAATAACCTTGAATTGGAAACATATTTCTACCATGGAGCTAGATCTGAAATTTAAAGTGCTCTCAAATGGTATGCATGCATATTATCTCCTTTGAGAGTTCACAACAGATTTATGAATTTGTTATTAGAGGTATTATTTCCAAATTACAGTTAAGAAAAAAATGCTGTATACATGTCAGATCTTTGGGAAAGAAAAGATTTTAAAGACCAAGCAAGAGTTAGAAAAAAAATCACAAAATGTAAAATCAATAATTTTGATTACATTAATTTAAAATGTTTTTGTACAAACAAAACCAATGCAACAAAAATTAGAAGGGAAGCAACAAATTGGGAAAAATCTTCATAACAAAAACCTCTGAAAAAGATCCAATTTCAAATTTATAAAGGGCTAAATCAAGTATACCAAAATTCAATCCTTTCCCCAAATGATAAATGGGCAAGGGACATGAATAGGTAATTTTCAGATAAAGAAATAAAAACTATTAATAAGGCACATAAAAAAGTGTTCTAAATCTACTATAATCAGAGAGATGGAAATCAAAACAATCCTGAGGTACCACCTCACACCTAACAGATTGGCTAACATGACAGCAAAGGAAAGTAATGAATGTTGGAGGGGATGTGGCAAAGTTGGAACATTAGTTCTTTGCGGTTGGAGTTGTGACTTGGTCCAACCATTCTGGAGGGCAATTTGGAACTATTCCCAAAGGGCAATAAAAGACTGTCTGCCCTTTGATCCAACCATGGCACTGCTGGGTTTGTGCCCCAAAGAGATAATAAAGAAAAAGACATGTACAAAAATATTCATAGCTATGGTCTTTGTGGTGGCAAAAAAACTAGAAAATGAAGGAATGCCCTCCAATTGGGCAATGGCTGAACAAATTGTGGAATAATGAACTGCAGGAATTCCATGTGAACTGGAATGACCTTCAATAATTGATGTAAAGTGAAAGGAGCAGAACCAAGAGAATATTGTACACAGAGACTGATATACTGTGCTACAATCGAAGGCAATGGACTTCTCCATTAGTGGCAATGAAGTGATCATGAACAACTTGGAGGGATCTATGAGAAAGAACACTATCTGCATTGGGAGAAAAAACTGTGGGAGTAGAAACACAGAAGAAAAACAACTGCTTGATCACATGGGTCGAGGGGATATGACTGGGGATGTAGACTCTAAAGATCAACCCAGAGCAAACATCAACAACATGAAAATAGGTTTTGATCAAGGACACATATAAAACCCAGTGGAATTTCATGTTGGCTATGGGAAGGGGTGGGAAAGAAAATGATTCTTGTAACCAAGGAATAATGTTCTAAATTGACTAATTAAATAACATTTTCAAAAAAGAAAGATGAATTCCAAAAATGTTAAATAACGTCCATGGTCAGAGAGCTAAGAATTGTCAAAAGTGGAGTTAAAAAGATGTATCCCTCCCCCATTAAACTAGGTTCAAAATGCTACTTTGTAAAGCCTCCAACTTGATAATAATAGCTTGAATTTGTAAACTATTTTAAGAGATGTATCGTTTATTACTACCTCATTTAACTTTTGCAACAACCTAGTGAGGTTGATGTTACTTTATGTCCATTGTGCTACTGAAGAATCTGAAATATAAAGAGGTTAAATGACTTGTCCATAGTCACACACTGGAAAGATTGGATTTGGCTCTCTCCTGATTGTAACAATGAAGTGATTTAGCTCTTCATTTATAGTGAAGATAAAATTGTAATCCTCTATCTAGTAGTATTGGAAGCAGGGGTCAAATGCAGGGTTTCTTAACTTCAAGATCACCTCTTCATCCATTCCACCATGCTGGATCTTGATGCAGATTATACAATAGATGGAAACCCTCCCGCTCTCCAGTAAAATGGCATTAAAAGGAGAATGTCTGAAAGCTCTTTGAGGAAATTGATTGCATCTTCATTCAAATTTATATCTGTGGCACTGACAGAATTTTATATGTAGGGACAGTGTGGTATGGGGGAGATTGTGCTGAATGTAAAGTCAGAATGACCAGGGTTAGAATTCCAACTAAGACTCTATAAGGAACTGACAAATCATTTCACCTTTATCTTCCTCAGTTTATTAATTTGAAAAATATAAGAAGTTGCACCTGATGACTCATAAGGTCTCTTTAAGCTCTAAAATGTACAACCCTTCATTCCATGAACTACCTAGCTAGCATGTAATTCAGTTCCTTCCAACAAAGATTCATAAAGCTAGCAACTCAGCATTCTACCACTTCATCAATAGCATTCCTTTCATACAAGTTGACTATTACAGTTTTAGTTTAAATTTAATTTATTTGTTAGATAAAAAGCTTACTCTTTTCTAGGTCATGAGTATTCACATTATCTAGAAGTCATGACCCAGTATCCATCAACATCTGTTTGAGGAAGAGAAGCAGAGTGCCCAAGACAAATGGAAGTCAATGATAACATGCTGCTTTTCTTTTTGGAACCCATTGGTTTAGTCAGAATATAGCTGATTCTCTCTGAGAGGAGGGAAAAAATGTACCTGGGCTTTATGACACAATTTGTTCTTCAGAAGTCATAACTCTTGCTTGAAGCTTCACCACTTTGTTCCAAAAGGTGACCCCAGAGACTTCTGTCAGAGTTCCCAGCTATCAGTCCTAACCCTTCTACTAACTAAACATAGGTCAAGTCATAGAAATTACCATTAACTGTGTAAAGAGGCAGACAAAGCCAAAGATTATGTTTAGTAAGAGGAACATTATTCAGACAAGTATGAAAGAGAAGTGTCCACTTTTAAGTTCATGGGATCTGATTGTGTTGGAATTCCACTGTGTCACAAGAAATGATGAACAGTTGAATTAAAAAATATCATTTGAGCAACTATTTTTGTATGTCCACCTCCAGAGAAAGAACCAATAACAGAGAAAGGAGTAAACTCAATGGATCAAGAATTGGGAATTTTTTGATGTGTAAACCTTAAAATTTCACAGACTTATGAATGTTAAAAATTTTACTCCACATTGAGGAATCCTCCAATTTCCTACTTGAAATAATTCCCTACCAGATAGTGAGAACTCTACTTGAATGTAAAAACTCCTTTCTATGGGAGGATCTCTACCCCATCCCTACTTGGGACTGCTTTAGGGGAGAAAACTCCTTGCTAAACAATGAAAGTACTTGAAAACCATACTTATAAAGGAAAGGAGTTCTTTGAGCCATGCCTATTTTTGGAATTGATACAATGGGATGCTAAGTGCCTATAAAGGTGGGGCAACTTGTAAACTACTTAGACCTAAAAGGTGAAAACTTACTCAGAGGTTTTCTCTTAATGAAATTAGTCCACACAGCAGCATTTTTTTCTGATTTACTAAAGAGATTAATCTACTCAGCTGTGAATTCAAAATGGGCTGTCTTTTGGAAAACATCTACAGTGATTGGTAGATGGAAGAACTTAGGGGAGGTGACATAGGAGATTTTGCCCTTAAAAATAACAGCTCAGAGAAAAGCTGGAGGTCATTCTGAAACATTCAGATTGAGGAGGACTTGTTCTGAAACATTCAGATTAAGGAAGGACTGATTCTGAAACATTCAGATGGAGGAGGGAGCTGGTGAAAGCAGCCAAGATGATGCTGGCCTGCTGTCACTAGAATCCTTGCTTAGGCAGACCTTGTGGTGAGTGTTAAAAGACTGACTGACTGATCTCTCTCTCTCTTAAGACTCAGGTCTAGGCCATGTTGGCTTAAGGCCCTTCATACTTATTTCCTTTTTCTCTCTTTCTCTCTTTTCTTTAATTCCACATTTGTATTAATTAAAATCTCTATAAACCCAGTTTTCTTGGGTATTTGAATAATTGGGAATATTTCCCTCGTGACCTCCTTATATTTAAAAACCAAACTCTGTAGTGAAACATATTTCTGCGGTCAAATTTACTCATCCTCCCTTATATCTATCACAATTTATATCTTCTACTATTTTAATCACTAGAGTTTAAGATCTCAACCATTTTAAATCTAACAGATGTGAGGAACTTCCAGGAGAGAAGACTCCCTCTAAGTTAATTTGGATCAAAATCTTCTCTGAAATTCAATCTACAAGAGTTGCCTAGAACAAAGAGAGTTAGAAATTACTAATCTAGGGCCAAAGAGTCAAGAGGTCTCGAAGGCCAGAATTGAAATGAAGTCTTAATTTTTAAAATATTTGTCTACTTTTTAAGCCACAAATGTCATAACATCCCATACTTCAGAGATATTCCTTAAGGATGAACAGCCTAACATTTGTCAATGGTCCCTAAGGGTATTACAACTTAATAAACTGTCTTCACAGACATGAAATGGTAGAAAGCACAAAAGATTAGTGCATTATCTAGTACAGGGCTGTACTAATGTACTAAGTTTCTGAGAAGGAAGAGACAGTACTACAGGAAACTCCCAAAGCATCTAATCCATTCTCTTCTTTATACAAATAAGGAAACAGAGGCTTAGAGATAAGTCACTTGCCCAAGATCTCAGAAATAGTGTGTTTTCAAATTGAGTGTGCAAGACAAAGGTACCCAATGCTATCACATCATAATATTAAATAGTCTTTATGAGGAGGTAGGACATTCTCCTTGGAGTACAGACTGTCATCACCTTAGAGACTGCTCAAGAAACCAGAGAATTAGAATTTGTGAGGCATCTCTTCTTTTTTTATTGAGGAAAAAACAAACAAAATACCAAACAACTTTTAAAATCCAAGTCTACAGCCAGACAGGGACCAATTGTGCTCTTTATTATAATGGTGTCACTTGAAGAAAATACAGTTTTCTTGGGGTAAAAGACTGTTGCTCAGGAAGTTGGTCAGGAAGCACAGGCTAGTCGATGCCAACCCATCTATCTTTATTAGCGAGCCTTCCCAATTTCAACTCAGGGTGCCTTTGGCTGGAGCTTCCGAGGCCTTTTATCACTCTGAACCACTGGGTAATGCTGCATCAATAAATTCTGTATTAGGGAGAATCTGCAGAGAAGCAACAGCCTTATCTTAATTAGGCAAAATATACGATGCCTGCCACAGACAATACTCAAATCCAGTCAATTCTGGGACGACAGCTTCAGGAGATCTTTGCTCCCATTCTACTATGGTATTAAGAGTTTACATCAAGATATAAAAAAAGAGAGATTGCAGGAGGTGAAAAGTAAAAGAATTTTAAGAGACAATAACCTAAAAAATCCCTCTCTGGTGCAAGGGTGTTTAAAATGAAATTGAAAATGGCTGAAAAGAAAGTTATAGAACTTCTGGTAAAGCGCTCTTTAAATGGAACAGAATTGGAGTCAGCTGGGTGGTTCAGTGGATTGAGAGTCAGGCATAGAGACTGGAAGTCCTAGGTTCAAATCTGGCCTCAGACACTTCCTAGCTGTGTGATCCTGGGCAAGTCACTTAACCTCCATTGCCTTAGCCCTTAGGGCTCTTCTGCATTAGAACCAATACACGGTATTGACTCCAATATGGAAGAAGGTAAGAGTTTAAATAAATAAATGGAACAGAATTGAGTAAAAAAGCTGTCTATGAAATGTTGTGTCAGATAGACTCAGTTCAGTCATGTATGTGACACAGTGTCTCTCCAATCCAGACTTCCTTTGGTCATTTACCTTCTCTGCCCCAATTCAGGAAAAATACAAATCTGAATGATTTAGAGAAGTTTTCTTGAATAGAAATGGACCTTGTAGGCTTTCTATGAGAGCTCCTTTTGAACGAACTACTCTGTGAACTGCATTAGAGGTTGAACCCAGATAGCTGGTCAACCCTCATGAACACTGCTGTGATGCTCTGGTGATTCTGGCACAGCCCAGTCGATAATGAGCTCCGGCTACTAAAGCCCATGGACCTTGATTTGCTTTCCCAAGCTTAGCTCTTCTATTTCATTTCCTAGATTGCCTTTTGCCTTTGCTTTGACTCACTCCCTTCTCTAATGGGGGTCTGCTTCCAGAATGTTCTCTCGCCCCCAAACTGAGACTCTTGCAACAACAGCGAGTTCCGCTTCATGGCTAGGCTTTCAAAGCTACTACTTGGTAGAGATCTGTGATGAGAGCTCTTTCAGAATCTCCTCAACATTCTCTGAGAACTTCAAGTGCCCATTTGTACTGGCAACTTTAAATACACAAGCCAGTGAGAATTTGGATGGGTTTAATATGTGCCAGGTGTTGTGTTAGACTCTGGGAATATACATGGGAGTGGGTGGAGGGTAGCCCCTGTCTTCAAGGAGGGGATAACTGAATGGATGAGATAACCATAAAAGGTCAATTAAGAGGGGGCACCAGGAAAGGGGCAAGGTGAGGAAATCTGGAGAGGCAGGGTTGGATACTAGAGAGGACTGAAGGCAAAGGAATCCTGGGCATTTTTTCTTAAAGTGGAGGTTTTAGGAAGAACTGGCCAATCGGAGAGGGCCATTAAGATCCAGTGTGAGAAGATAAGTGCTTGAGTGAACTTTTATTGTGAAGAGGCTTCTGTGCCATGGTAGCTAAACTACCTAGATTTGAGAGTGAAGCCTGTAGGGGAATATAAAGCTGTCATCAGAGTACACAGGGACAGGGAAGAAATTATCCCTAATGGGGCCCAAGCGGATCTCTCTCTTTCTCCTCCTTCTCCCAGACTGTCAGCCTTCCCTAATTGCTAAAATACTCAGAGAAACACATTGTTGTTGTGTTTTTTTCCTCCTCTCTCAAGTCTATTATGGAAACTTCTACATCAACTGAGACAATGTATATAAAAACAAACAAGCATTTACAAACCCCAAAGGGCTATAGGAATGCTACTTAGTATTCTAGATAGGCCAGCCTTAACACCCTCCCCAGCTGACTCAGACAGGTTGTAATGAATAGAATCTGATTTCATTACTTTTGCAGCTGATAGTACCTCACCATTGCCATCCCTTTTTCATTTTCTTTTGGTACTGAAATTATGATTGCATTTTGAGAGACAGAGACAGAGACAGAGAGAGAGAGACACACACAGAAATACAGAGACAGAGACAGACAGACAGACAAAGAGAGACAGACAGTGACAGAGAAGACAGAGAAACAGAGACAGAGACAGAGAGTGTCAGACAGAGACAGACAACAGAGACAGAGAGACAGACAGTGACAGAGACAGAGATACAGAGAGACGGAGACAGACAGAGAGACAAGAGAGAGAGAGAAACAGAGAGAGAGAGAGAGAGAGAGAGAGAGAGAGAGAGAGAGAGAGAGAGAGAGAGAGAGAGAGAGAGAGAGAGAGAGAGAGAACTCTTCCAAGGTGAGTCTATACTTCATTTGCTACATATATTCCCAGAGAGCAGCAGTCAGGAAGGCCACTGAGAAGTTAGTCACTTACTCAACATCACATATACCCAGTTACATTCCCCAATGTGTCAAGGGCAAGTGTCCTTGATTCTAAGACCCTCTCTATGTACTAGTGTAGAATTTGAGCTGAGTGATAAAACCAGAGATACAAAGGGGGAGGGTAGTGTCAATGGGTAGAGCATGCCAAGCATGGAAGAAAGCCATTACAAAGTCACAGGAACAGGAAATAGTATTTGATGAATGATAAGTGGGTCAATATTGTAAAGAGTTGAGTCTGTGAGTGGAGTGAAGTATTAGAAGAGTGGCCAAATAGAAAGAGAAAAAATTGTACTGAAGTTTTGAAGTCAGGGGAACTATGCTATGCTACATCTTGTATGTTATAGAAGCTTTAAAGTTTAGTGAAATAGTCCTATGGTCAACACTATGTTGTTAGAAAATCACTTTGGCAGTTGTATGGAGCAAGGATTTGATTGGGGAGAAATTGTAGTAAAGAGACAGTTACACTATGTAAGACAAAAGATAATGTGAGCCTTCCCAAACACTGTGACTATAGAAATTCAGGGAAGATAAAGTATAGGAGAGATATGAATTAAAAGTCAATAAAATTTAATGACAGATGTATTATCGTGTGAGTTCAGTTGAAGAATGGAGGTTTCCATTGAAGTTGTAAGTCTAGATTGATAAAAGAAATATGGCGCTCTCAAGTGGAATAGGTAACTTAGGTAAAGAGAGGATTTGAGAGGAAAAATAAGAAGTTGCTTTGGACATTTTGACTTCATGATAACCAAATGACATCCAATATGAGATTTCTGAGGGTTAACTAGGGTTCTGTGCCTGGAGCTCAGGACATGTCATTGACAAAACATTGGTACAATGTTGTAATAACACATAAAGTGTTTTTATTTCTTAATGTTTTCTGACTGAATCCTGTTCGCAATGTAGACATGCTCTTGGCAGCCATTGGCAAATGTTGGGCTGTTTGTTCTTATAATATGTAATATCTGTAAATTGGTGGTAGTAATCTCTTGGTAACCGAGGATGACAATTGTCTTTATGTGTTTTCATCTATGGTGTATAGATGAGTGCACAAAGACACTTGTGGGTGAAGGAGATTTAAGTGGAAAAGTCATTTCACAGAGACAGTCCCACTCTCTCGGCGTTGGAAGCCTGGGTCCAGTGGCACGAAAAGTCGTTACACCTGGAGACTTCCTCAGCTGCATTGGATGGCCTTGTTGTCCTTTGTGCTCCAACACGCCCTAAGCACTCCACAGTGCTTTGCTGCGTCGCCCTCTCAGCCGTTGAACCTTCTTATTGGTTTCTTCCGTCTGTTCCGCCGAAGCAGTCTTCATGTGCTGGGTGAGCAAAGCCTTGGTTCACCAGGGGTCTATGACCCACTGGCTACCCTCACAAGGTTTAGCCAGCTTGTCGAAGCCATTGCCCAGGGTGTGGACGCTGGGTGTCAAATGAGGGTCAGAGGTTGGAGAGCTGCCCTAGTAAGGCATGACAAGCCCTCCATACCAAAGATACTACCCCTCCCTGAGCACAAATTATGGGACTTCATGCTATCTGTGGCTTATATGATAGAGAATTATTTTCAAAACTAAAATTACAGTTTGAGTGTTGCCTTTGAAATATTAGAGAAAAAAGTTAATTATAACATATGTTTATAATATGAAGGCATCTTAGAGATCATTTAGGTTCATTTATTAATTTTTTAAATGGAAAACTGAGGTTTAACTATTTAATTTAATTTATTTTCTTAGTATCACATAGCTGATAAAAAATGATGTGGGATTCTAACTCTGGTCTTCATCATCCTAGTTATTATTTAATTCTCTATTTTTTCTTTGAATTATTACCTTTTACTGTTTTTTTTCTATGTACCAATCTAAAATAATGATGAATTATTTTTCTAATAAATGACATTTTTTTCAGTTACTAGGACTCTTGAAGTTTGAAACACTTTATGTGTATATTGAAATTCTAATTCTTATTATTCTTCAGTAGTAGTATTTGTAGTTGTAGTGGTAATAGCAGCAGCAACAGAGTTGTTCCTAATGTTCATGGGCTTTTAGCTTTTTCAAAGAACTATGGCACATTTCCGCAATTCATGTTTTATCCTTTCAATAATCCTATGAAGGGGATTCTTTTATTCCCTCCTTTTCATAGAACAAGAAGCTAGTTTTAACAGAAGGTAAATGACTTATCCAAGTCACACAGCTAGGAAATAGATGAGCCATATTTTGAATTTAGAGGTTTAAAATTTTAAGTACTCTGGACCTACTCTTGAATACCTTGTACTCAGGTTATACTAGTTCATCAGCTGCCTGTCACTGTTGCCTGTAGCCTCTCTGAGTTGTAGCCTCAGTCACTTCAACTTCACTTTTGCTAAAGTGAATAATAGTAACTGTCTAATTGAGTCTCTCCCTGATTCTCAAAAGATTTGATCAAGCATGGAAGAGAAGTGAGCTCTGCAGACAAATCTTCTGAAGCATTCTTTTCAGGAACAAAACCATTGCACCTGTACTTTCAACGTTTGTCTTTAATAAATGGGGAGGTAATTCCTGGTGAAGTCATTGCTAATGAGGAGTTCACTTCACAGTGCATTCTTCCATCACCTTCCAATATTCGATTTTCTCTTAATTTATGTTGTTGCACACTAATTAACAGTATTCTCAAATCCAAAGGACTCCTAGGACATCCCTTTTAGTTTCACCTGTCTACCTGAAGTGCATGCCCTCTTGGACTGCAGAAAATCCCATCTGGAAAAACAAAAACAAAATCATCAATGGGGAGACCCCGAAGATACAAGTGGATGACAGCCAGGTGAGTATAACAAATAATAATCACTCACCTCACATCTCAACCCACAGCAAATCTACTGTATCTGGTTTAATTGATATGAGAAATTCTGCCTCACATCCTCTGTGCAGAATCACTCCTTCAGAGCCTCTAGTTAACAAAGAAAGTCTGGCCATTCTAATATGTACAGAAGAGGTAAAGGAGTCTCAGGAAAGAGATGGGAAATTTCCGGGAAAGGGAAGGGAAAGCAGAAAAGTGGAGGGATCATAAGAATAAAAGAAATTATTTTAGATTGCCTATAATTTTGTAGGCTATTTTTTTGTTTGTTTAATAGTGATTGCCATATGAATGTCATTTAATTTTGTGCCATTAGGGGAACCACCATACCCAAATCTTTCTTTTTATGTCTAAAAGCTTTTGTTTATTTGAATATTTTAAGATTATTTACAATTTGGATCATTTCCTTCATGTGGCAAATGCTGGTTTGCCTCTTGAAAACTGTTCTTATCCTTTAATTACTTCCCCCCTGGGGTTAAAGCTCTCTGTCTTCCAGGTTTGTGTTATTTCCCACTAGATAAGTCTTCCCACCATACCCAAAACTTATACATCAAATGAGAAGATTTTTAGAATTACTAGATTAGTGTATATCACAAAATGTCAGTACAGTAGCCTTGGTCAAATCAGCAGGAAGATGATACTAAGAATGATGACAATTTAGTGGTTTGAAAATAACATTTTATTTAAATTAAGACTTTGTCTCTGGCTGAGATCCCATTAGACAAGTACCTAATGATTTTAGGGTGTATTTCCTTCCCTGATAAAATGAAGGTATTTCTCTCCATCATCTCTGAGTCCCCTTTCTCCTTAAAATATCTTATCCTCTTCCCCTTTTCTCTGTTATTCAGATGCCATTCATCATGTTGGAGACTATTACTTAGGACCACAAATATATGGTCCAATAAGACAGTGTATCAAAATTTCTGTTTACTTATGCTAGACTCAGCTCAGTACCCACTTCCTTCAGGAAGACCCTGACAATTACTCTAGGTATGAGAACTTTTCCATCTCAGGCAACTTTCTATTTTATCTGTATTTTTTCTTGTATGTGCCCAGGGCTTTGAACACTGGTGGACACATTTGGGGACTTCAAAAATCCTAATCACTGATGCACTGAATGCTGGAGCATTACCATCTGGAGAAAGTAAGGAATGAATAAAGCTCAACAATATATTAAACACATATGGATTTATAGAATAGAAGGAAGTCATTACATAGTAAGCTTGCCTTAGAATCAAGAAGACCTACATTCAAGTCCTCTGACATATACTGATTATATGACCCTAGAAAAGTCACTTAAATGGTCTAAATCTCAAATATTTTCACATCTGCATCTGTAGACATAATAACCTCATTTGGTTTCATCAGAAGTAATAAAACCACCTTCCTTCATTTTACTCCTCTTTAAAACTCTGGTATGAGTTCATCAGTTTTGGAATTACTCTAGGGGGCAGATGGGTAGCTAAGAAGATTAAGAATCAGGTATAGATGGAAGTCCTATGTTCAAATTTACCCTCAGATATTCCCTAATTGTGTGACTCTGGGCAAGTCACTTAAGCCCCCTTTGTCTAACCCTTACCACTCTTCTGCCTTGGAACCAATATTTGATATTGGTTCCAAGGCAGAAGATAACGGTTTAAAAAATTACTCTAGAGCTTGTCAAGTCTAAGTTTGTTAGAATGCTTAAAGGTTAGCCACATACTCTCCCTTTCATCCAATCTTACCTTGAGTGAAGGGATTATTTCAATGTTTATATCCTTAGTGATAACACATAATGGGGATTTAATTGAATATTTATTGAATACATCACAGAAAGGTACACCTGATAAAGGGAAAGGGTGGAGAATCAATTTCCTAAAATATTAACATCTTGTTATCTATTTACTTCTGTGCTCTCTTGGGAGGATGAGGATGTTTATGTCATCTGATCAAGTATTCATACCCCCTCTACCTCTGGGGAATTGAAAGAAGAATTGATTATTTAAAAGCCAGTGGCATAGAAGAAGAGAAAAAAATGCTCAATGATTACACATGCAAACATATATGTTTACTACAAATGCACACATACACACATCCCTACAACATCTATTACAATATTTTGAAAAGAGAGTGGTCAAAGCATTTGGAGTCAATGAGATCTAGTTTCAACTTTGTCTTTGCAACACATTGGTTATGTAACCCTGGATAAGTCAACACATATATATTTCTGAAGAGGTACCAATCTTCATAGTGAATAGTGTCCCCTTATTGGAGATTTACTAAATTATTGAAACCACAGGCTCAATCTTTATGGAGACAATGAATAAAAAGACAGATAGATAGATAAATAGACAGATAGATAGATAGATAGATAGATAGATAGATAGATAGATAGATAGATAGATGAATAAATAGATGAATAAATAGATGGATAGATAGATAGATATTCAGAGGAAAGGTCAATCCACCTAGGTTAGGGATTCTCTAGAAAGTCTTACTCAAGGGAATATTATTGGTATTTTTTGGAGTATGAGGAATACTGCTTGTGGTATAAGATAAGTGTAGCAATGTAATTGATGAAGTCATTAAAAATATGTCTTAAAACAGAAGAGTTGTCTAGGGCTAAGAAGGGGTAGAGGGGAAATTGATTAGAATCAGCTCCTTTAGACCCTGGTAGAGAAGAATATTCAGAATGACTAATACCCACAGTTTACCTATTGATATATTGAATGAGTCCCCACATCTTGTATGCTCATTAGTTGGCAGGATGTTCTACACAGATGAGTTGTATAATAAGCACTTTTTGAATGAAGTTGATTAACTGTACAAAATTGTATTTGATCTGGTGGATTATGTAGAATCATAGACTGACAGAGCTGAAAAGAAACTTAGAATATAAAATTATCCTGGAACATGAACAGTTAGAGTAGAAAGAGTATTCCAGATGAGAATTATAAAATGGGAAAAAGCTTACAACACCAAATATGAAAAGATGGAGGTAGAAGATATTACAGAATATTCATTAGTCCTGAAGTAATTTAAAGCCCAAAGGTAAGAAATAGAAGAAATCATCTGGCAGACCATTGGAGAATAGAAATATGGGAGATAAAAATTGATTATAAGTGCCTCACTCAGAAGTGAACACTAGTAGGAGTAAAAAGAGGCAGTTGTTTATTTCACTGCATGAAAGAGGACATTCCAGTGATGGGCTAAGAATTGCAGAAGGACTAGGCAGTAAACAGGCAATATACATACAAGATTCTTCTCCCTTCCCCAGTCAGCTCCCTCCCCACCAGGTTTTGACCTACAAATCAAAGCACCTTATGCTTCCAACCTATCTCAGAGACAAGAGAAGCAACCAACTTGTTCATTGCCCCTCATGTCCTTCATCAAGTTCCCTGACAAGCCTGTCCCAGAGTCCTCAACCAAAAAAATGGAATTAACTAGCTAGTATGAGCTAAATTCTCATTTTGAGAATTACACACACAATTCTGCCCCATGCAGAAGGAATTTAGAAAAAAAATTGCTAAAATAAACATAAAAAGCATACAGCATTTAAAAATAGTTTGAAATCATAAACAAATTAGAGGAGCATGGATCCGTTTATATGTCAGATCAATGATTAAGTACAGATTAATGGACAAAAGAGGAAAAAAATAATTAGGAGGTATAAAATAGATAACTTCAATCATATTGAATTAAAAACAAAAGCTTTTGCACAAACAAATCCAGTATTTTGGATGATAGAAAGAAAGGAGAAATCTGTAGGGGAGTGGGGAGAGGTGTGAATCTTGAAATTTCTCAGAATTGTGAATGTTAAAAAATTCCCCATTGGGGAATTCTTCATTGGAACAATTGCCTACTGGGACCATTCCTCATTTGGACAGTGAGAACTCTACTTAGATCAGAAATGGGAAGACCTCTACTCCACCTGTACTTAAGACTGCTTTAGGGGAGAAAACGCCTTGCTGAACAATGAAAAATACTTACACCCATACTTAAGCCATGCCTATTTTTAGAATTAATTACAAAGGGGTGCTAAGTATCTATAAAGGTCAGGCAACTTGTGAACTTAAAAGGAGCAAAGAGGAAAAAAACTTACACAGAGATTCTAACCTACTCAGGTGTGGATTACTAAAAGGATTAATCTACTCAGGTGTGAATTCAGAATGGGCTGTCCTTTGGTAAATGTCTACTGTGATTGGTAGATGGAAGAACTTAGGGGAGGTAACATAGGAGAAAACCTGCTATATAAAAAAAAAGGACAGACTGTTGAAAAAATCTCTTGAGATATACAGGCTCTTGAGAGACAATCTCTAAGGAGGTCTTTAAAGGGAGGCTGACTCTGGCTGGAACTCCCTCTGGGGAGACTCTGTCCCCCTGAATCCTCGCTTGAACAGATCTTATGGTGAATGATAACTGACTGACTGATTTTTTTTTTTTTTAGGGCTTAGGCCTGGGTTGGCCAGGGCTGCCTGGGCCGGCCTATTCTTTTCTCATTTATTTCCTTTCTCTCTCTCTCTCTCTTTCTTTGATTCCTCATTGTATTGTTAATTAAAAATCTCTATAAAACCCAGTTGACTTGGGTATATTCATAATTGGGAATATTTCCCTGGCGACCACCTTAAATATTTGATTTAAAACAAGGCACTGTGGTGAAAACATATTTCCTGCGGTCACAATTTACTCACTCACTCTTATATCTATCATAATTTATATCTTCCACTATTTTAATCACTATAGTTTATGACATCCAACTATTTTAACTCTTACAGAGGAGATTACTGTAACTGTCTCTGGCTATGGCTCCATATCTCAAGTGTATAAGGAACTGATTCAAATGTATAAGAATACAAATCATTCCCCAATTGGTATATGGTCAAAGAATATAAATTGCCTGTTTTTGTGTGAAGAACCAATCTATAGTCATATGCAGAAATGCTTTAGATGATTATTTTTAGAGAAGTGCAAATTAAAACAACTCTGAGGTACTACCTTACATATATCAGGCTGGCCAATCTGACAGAAAAGACAATTATAAAAAGTTGGAGGGGATGTGGGAAAATTGGAACACCAATGCACTGTTTGTTAATTTATGAATGGATCCAAATATTTGGGGAGCAATTTGGAACTATTCCCAAAGGTTGATAAATCTGTGCCTATTCATTGAAACAGCCATAATACTGCTAGTCTGCATCAAAGAGATAAAAAAGATGCAAAGTATCAGTTCATCCTTGTGAATCTTAAAAATTCTCAGACCCTACTTCAGAACACTTGGTTAAGACCATTCCCCATTTAAACAATGAAGGTACTTGATCAGGAATGTGGGAACTCTACTTCACCCATACTAAAGCATGCCTTAGGGGAAAATAAAGTTGTAAACTCCTTGCTGAACAATGAAAAGTACTTAACCCATACTTATAATAAGGCAAAAAATCCTTAAGCTGGGCCTATTTTTAGATCTAATACAAAAGGGTGCTAAGTACCTATGAAGGTCAGGCAACTTGTAAACTTGCAAGGAGCAAAGAGGTGAGAACTTACTCAGAGGTTTTAGCCTACTCAGGTGTGAATTAAGAATGGTCTGTCCTTTGGAAAACGTCTACTGTGATTGGTAGATGTAAGAACTTAGGAGAGGTGACATAGGAGAAAATTTGCTTTAAAAAGGAGCTCAGAAAAGGGCAGGAGGGGGGCATTCAGCTGGATCATTAAGCTGAGATTGAGCTGGGAGATTCAGCTGAGAAAAGCTGAATTGGAGAAGGCAGCTGGTCAAAGTTTCCTTGAAGGGCTTGGTGGCTGAACTTGTTTAAGCTAGCTGAAGCTGAACTGGTGTCTCTCTGAACACTAAAATCTTGCTTTGGACAGATCTTGTGGTGAGTTGATAAAAGACTGAATGATCTCTCTCTCTTTAGGCTGACCTAATTTGGCCTAGCCTTTTTTCTCATTATTTCCTTTCTTTCTCTCTCTCCCTTTCTTTAATTCCTGATTTGTATTAATTAAAATCTCTATAAAACCCAGCTGAGTTGGGTATATTTCATATTTGGGAATTTTTCCCTGGAGACCACTTTATAGTTTTATTTAAAACAAGACACTGTTTTGAAACCATATTTCTGCGGTCACAATTTAAGCCAAACACTCTTTTATCTGTAACAGTTTATGACTCTACTATTTTAATTGTTACATCCTACAAATAGGAGCAATTTAGGGGACACCCATCAATTGAGGAATTGTTGAACAAGATGTGGCATTTGGTTGTGATGGAATATTATTGTGCAGTAAGTAGTGTTGAGGAGAATGCTTTCAGAAAAGCCCAGAAATACAAGTGCACTGAAGAAAAGTGAAGGGAGAAAAAGTTGGAGCACTTTGTACAAGGAGTCAGTAATATTATTTTATTATCATCTGTGAATGATTGAGTTATTCACAGCAATAAAAAGATCCAAGACAATTCCAATGGAATGAATGAAAAATGCTATCCACCTCCAGAAAATTAAACTGCTGGACTCTGGATGCAGATTGAATTATATTTTTTTCACTTCCTTTTTTTTAAAAGTGTCTTTTGATTACTGTGTTTTCTTTCACAGTACAACTAATGTGGAAATATGTTTTGCATGATTTCATGATAACGAATATCAAATTTCTTGCTGACTTAGAGAGGGGCAGGAGAGTGAAAGACAGAATTTGGACTCAGAATTTTTAATGTATGTTAAAAATTATATTTACAAAATTGGAAAATGAGGGGATGCCCTTCAATTGGGGAATGGCTGAAGAAATTGTGGTATATGTTGGTGATGAAATACTATTGTGCTCAAAGGAATAATAAAGTGGAGGAATTCCATGGAGACTGGAACAACCTCCAGGAAGTGATGCAGAGCAAAAGGAGCAGAACCAGGAAAACATTGTACACAGAGACTGATACACTGTGGCACAATCTAAGGTAATGGACTCCTCCACTAGGGACAATGCAATGTCTGTGAACAATCTTCAGGGATCTAAAAAACACTATCCACAAGCAGAAGATAAAATGTGGGAGTAAGAACACCGATGAAAAGCAACTGTTTGACTACAGGATTGGAGGGGATATGACTGAGGAGAGACTCTAAATGTACACTCTAATGCAAATACCAACAACATGGAAATGGGTTTGAATCAAGAACACATGTGATACCCAGTGGAATTGCGCGTGGGCTATGGGAGAGGTGGTGGGGTGGGGGGAGAGAAGAAAAGAAAATGATCTTTGTTTCAAATGAATAATGTTTGGAAATGACCAAATAAAAATTAAAAAGAAAAAAAAGAAGAAGTTAGAGAACCTGGGTTCACAACCCACAGCTGATGCTTATGATCTGTGTAACCTTGAGCAAGTCATTTAACTCCTTATGACTCAGTTTTATCAAAAGTAAAATAAGAAAGTTGGGACAGATGGCCTGTGAGGTCTCTTTTACCTATATGATCCTTTACTTTCTTAACATAGTGATCTCCAATAAAGATATGGAATCCTGATCTCAAAAAAAAAAAACTAACATAATAAAAATTATATTTACATGTAATTGAAAAAATATTCAAAGAAAAAAATTAAAAAGCTGGAAGCAGTCCTCTAGCTTACATAAACACATTAATTCATGGGTCCAATATCTCTGGAGGCAGGCTTGTCTTTATGCACAAGTAGGTCCTTGTAAACACATTCCAAAATAATCTCAGTACTGCCCACTTTAGAGAGATATTGCAGATGAAGACACTTGTCAGTTATGTCATTCTTACTTTGTATTAAAGGAGTAATTGTTTTCTTAGTAAAATGCAGAAGTTCCAAACATCTAATGTCTAATAATGACTGATATTCATGATTGGTAAGGTACTAAACCAGGATGAGTATAAGTGACAATTTGTGGAGATGGAGGATCTAGTCAACTGCTAAGAGGGGAAGCTTCCAGTCAAAGTCATGTTGCTGTACATAAATACAACATCTCTCTGACATTATCTACATTTTTTAAAAACATATGCAATTTTCATTGCAAGTCAATTTTTAAATCAATATTGGTCAGGAATCTGATGATCAATGAATAGCCATACTGCCTCATTATTATATTTTGATAGTTATCCATTGATTGCTGTACCATGATAATAGTTAACACCTATATAGTGTGAATCTTAAAACTGCTCAAACTCTACCTTAAAATATTTGGTTAAGGCTATTCCCATTTAAACAATGGAGGTACTTGATCAGGAATGTATTGAGAACTTAACCTTACTCCACCCATATTTAGGCATACCTTAAGGGGAAGATAAAGTTGTAAAACTCCTTACTGAACAATGAAAAAGTCCCCAACTCATACTTATAGTGAGACAAAAACCTTAAGCTAGGTCTAATTTTAGATCTAATAAAAAAGGGTGCTAAGTACCTATGAAGGTCAAATTAATCACTAAAAGGTCAGGCAACTTGCAAGGGGAAAGTTTAGCAAAGAGGTGTGAAATTTTAGTCTAATCAGGTATGAACTAAGAATAGTCAGTCCTGTGGAAAGCATCTACTGCGCTTCGTAGATGTGAAAATTTAGGGGAGGTGACATAGGAGAAAATTCTCTTTAAAAGGAGGTCAGAGGCCTCTGGACTTTGTTCAGCTTAGGAAGCTGAACTTGGTTGAGCTCAGGAGCTGAACTGGAGGGTCTATCTGAACACTAGAGCTTTGCTTAGGACAATCTTGTGATGAGTGATCAAAGACTGACTTAGTTTTCTCTCTTAAAAGAAAAGGCCTAGGCCCTTGCCTTCCTATTATTTCCTCTTACTCTGTCTCTCTCCCTTTCTTTAATTCCTTCATTTGTATTAATTAAAATATCCATAAAACCCAGCTGACTTGGGTATTTCATATTTGGGAATTTTTCCCATGGTGACCACTTATTTTGTATTTAAATCAAGACACTAAAATTTATCTTTACAGTTTTGGCAATTCAAAGTCTTGAACCCATATTTTCACGGTCACAATAGGAAACATATATATGTGTGCATGAATGTCAATATGTATATAGATATTTATGTATACATGCATGGATGTGCATTCATATAGGCATATATACACACACTCATATGTGTATACACATTTGAGCCTAATAAAAACCTTGTGGCATTGTTCATTCTTTTTTTTAAAGAAGATTATAACATTCAAATAAGTTAAATGACTTTCCCAGAGTCACAAAGATGAGATAATGGTGGGTAAGATTATAACCCACAGCTTTCTGATTCCAGGTCCAGAACTATACCATTAACTTTTAACAAGCAGACAAATTTTGGGGTCATATGATTTCTCCTTCACAGAATCCTATAATTGGACATGTGTCAGGTTTCTTAGTAGTCATCTGATGAAGCAAGCTCATATACAAAAGGAATCATCACTATATCCTAGGTGACAATAGACCTCTAATCTTTGCTTGAAGACCTTCAGTGAGAAAGAACCAGTGAATTCCTCAGTGAACTCTATTCCACATTTGGATAGATTAGATTATTAGGAAGTATAGACTTCTCCTATGAAGAAAGCTGAACTTGATAAATATTTTATAACTCTTTATTAAATAAAAATACTGCACTTGTCACTTGGCATAAAAAGGGACATTTCCTTTTCCT